>NC_090822.1:119033712-119343317 GCF_000390325.3 Nicotiana tomentosiformis
TGCACCCCTCACATGATTCACTGCTCGATCTCTCAAAATACCCGCATCTTCAGTTGGAACCACACGTTGAGGCAATGTTGAGCATCTCTGGCTCTCTCATAGTCCACCTGCGGCATCACGAACCGTTGACGCATAACTGATACCAAGTGTGCAATGTCATACACGAGTGGATACAAAGGAATTATGAGATATATGTTTCAAGATAAATCAATACCGCATGATAAGGAATGAAAGAAGTAGAATTATTCCTAAACTCTGTAGCCTCTGGAACATAAGTACAGATGTCGCTGTGCCAATCTTTCAGACTCTACTAAGCTTGCTCGTGAATCGTGAGACCTAGGCAACCTAGTGCTCTGATACCAACTGTCACGACCCGAAATTTTCAATCAACGGGACTGTGATGGCGCCTAACATTTCACTTGCTAGGCAAGCCAACGTTAGAAAATTGTTTAGCAAATTCATTATTTCCATTCAGTAAATAACAGTGATTAACTAAGATGAAATATAAGAGGTGCGGAATTTTATAAAACTGTATTACTTACTACCACCCGGATCTAGAGTCACGATTCACGAGTATTCTAGAATTTACTACAAGTAATAGTCTGAAAGAAATACAAATGTCTGAATGAAAGAAAACAACAGTGACATAAAAGGTAGACGGCGACTTCAAGGTCTGTGAACGCCGACAGATCTACCTTGAGTCTCCGGACAGCGGACCAATAGCAAAATCTCGATCAACCTGAGTCGGTATCAAAGTCTGCATAGAAAGTGCAGAGTGCAGCATTAGTACAACCGACCCCATGTACTGGTAAGTGTCGAGCCTAACCTCGGTGAAGTAGTGACGAGGCTAGGACAAGACACCTACATATAACCTGAACACTATAATCATGCTAGTGGCAACAATAGTAAATAAAGAAATAACGCAGAAATAATGGGAAGGGAACATACAGTGGGGGATATACAACATAAAGAGGGAGAATAATGAAAAGACAGGATTAAACCAAAAATCCTTAAACGAATTGAGCAATTAAAACAGCAAGGAAAACTGCACGGTATCACCCTTCGTGCTTTTACTCTCAACCTCACCAAATAAATAAATAGAACGGCATGGCATCACCCTTCATGCATTAAACCTCTCATAATATACACGGCATTACCCTTCGTGCTTTACACTCTTCCTCACAATATAAATAATGCATGCACGGCATCACCCTTCGTGCTTTACACTCTTCCTCACCATATAAATAAATCACGCACGGCACCACCCTTCATGCTTTACACTCTTCCACACAATTCATAGAATCAATAACAACGGATAGAGAGACGTTTCACAAAGAAATCAATATTTCATCAATGATTACTTTCACAAATTAACATCTCAAGCTCAAATCAATATTCACAATTTTATCAACCTTGGTGGAACCGGATACAAGTCTCCAAACATTTCAACAACAACAATAAGCATGGATAACAAGATTTAAGACTACAAATTAGCAAGAATGGAATTTTACTCGCATGCTATGACTCGACCACAACGCATAGATGCTCGTCACCTCAACTATACATCGTATTCAACAACAAAACATGTAGCAATTACTCACACAATACCTATTCCCTCAAGCCAAAATTAGACACAACACTTACCTTGCTCCGAAGACCACTAAATTCTCAATCACATCTTTTTCTTTGGAATTTACCTCCAAACCACTCGTATCTATTCAAAAATGACTCAATAACATCAAATATTGCTAAAGGAATCAATTATATTTCATAAATTAAATTTCCCAAATTTTCCTCCAAAAGGTTGAAAAATCGACCCCGGGCCCACTTGGTCGAAACCCGAGGTTCGGACCAAAATCCTTTTACCCATTCACCCTCAAGCCCGAATATGTAATTAGTTTTGGAATCCGACTTCAAATTGAGGTCTAAATCCTCAAATTTCGAAATTCCTATGTTCTACCCAAAAATCCTAATTTCACCATAAAAATTCTAGATTCTAGGTTAAAATCTTGTTATAAGATGTAAAAGATTGAAAGAAAAGAGTTAGAAATCACTTACCTATGATTTGGGGAAGATTGGTCTTTGGAAAATCGCCTCTTAAGGTTTAGGGTTTTGAAAATATGAAGAACGAATGAAAAATCCCGTCTAAACCCCTTTTACTTAGCTGCAGGTGTCGCTATTGCGACCTGAGCTTCGCAAATGCGAAGCTCGCAATTGGGAAGGAACAATCGCAATTGCGATTCCCTTCATAATTTCGCTGCCTTCGCAAATGCGAGGAAAGTGTCACATTTGCGACCAATGAACCTCGCAAATGCGAGTAAATGTTCGCATTTGCGAACCTGCCCTTCCCAGACTCCCTTCGCAATTGCGAAGGTAACCTCGCAAATGCGAAAACTGCTGGCCCAGGCTTCTGATCGCAATTGCGATGAAAGCCTCGCAATTGCGAACCCTGTTATGTTCGCATTTGTGATGCCTGATCTCGCAATTAGGCCTGCAACATGTTCAGTTATACCAGCAAAATTTCTAAGTTCAAAACATCCCGTGGCCTATCCGAAACTCACCCGAGTCCTCGGGGCTCCAAACCAAACATGCACACAAATCTAAAAATATCATACAAACTTGCTCGCGCGATCAAATAGCCAAAATAACACCTAGAACTACGAATTTAGCACCAAATCAAATGAAATTCTCAAGAACACTTTAAAATTCATATCTTCTCAATTGGACGTCCGAATCACGTCAAATCAACTCCGTTTCTCACCAAATTTCACAGACAAGTCTTATATATCATAATGAACCTGTACCGAGCTCCGGAACTAAAATACGGACCCGATACTAAAAATGTCAAATATCAATCAATTCTTAAAAACAAACAATTTACACACTTTTAATTTTTATCAAAAATTCATAACTCAAGCTATGAACCTCCGAATTCAATTACGGGCATACGCCCAGGTCCCATAATTCGATACGGACCTACCGGGACCGTCAATGTATGGATCCGGGCCCGTTTACCAAAAATATTGACCGAAGTCAACTAAAATTAACTTTTAAGGCAAAAATTCTTATTTTCATTAGTTTTCAACATAAAAGCTTTTCGGAAACCTGCCCGGACTGTGCACGCAAATCGAGGAGGGTAAAAATGAGATTTTAAGGCTTAAGAGCGCAGATTCAATTTCTAAAATATAAGATGACCTTTTGGGTCATCACAGAAACCCTATTCCCGGACTCATCAGCTCTGTCGTTCCATCTACATTCTAAGGCTAAGTATTTTATATTTCATCAATTATTTCATTACTTTTTGGATCAAATTAATTCACTTGTCTAGAAACCACGAACAAATTTAACTGTACCATTTTACGGGTAAACAGGGATACCAAATAGTTTAAGTAGAAAACTGACAAAAATATGATAGTCTAAGGGGATTTTAGGATATTAACTCTTTTAAAAATTATAGATGTTATAATTTAAGTGAATTTAAACTTGAAAGATTTAATATTTTGATAATCAATCATTTACTCACTTTCTATTAGTGTTTCACTCATTCTAGATTCTCATCCATTGCTTCTTTGACTCAAGTCTAACTATAGTAAAAGCTAGTGTAATCTTGACTTTATAATTATAGTTTGGTAAAAACGTTATTATATATCTGTTGGTGCACTTTGACTTTGAAAACTCTCATGACCCGAGATTCCCACCTTCGGAACCGTGATGGCGCCTAACATTTCACTTGCTAGGCAAGCCAATGTTAGAATAATTTTAACCATTTTTAACAATTCAATTTAATTAATAATAAAGAAACCAAATAACTGGAATAAAATTTGAACTAAAGTGAATAAACCAAAATAATAGTGATGTCTAAATACCATCACTAGCTTCTAGAATAATATAAATAAGGGTCTGAATAAAAATAAAGTTGTCTGAAAGAAAATACACAGCTAAGATAAAATAGGAGGGGACTTCAAAGCTGCGAACGCCGTGCAGCTATACCTCAAGTCTCCTCTGGTGCTGAATCCGAGCAAGTCTACGGTACGCCACTGGGACTAACTCTATCATCTGCACAAGAAGTGCAGAGTGTAATATGAGTACAACCGACTCCATGTACTTTGTAAGTGCCGAGCCTAACCTCGACGAAGTAGTGACGAGGCTAAGGCAGGCCGCTTACATTAACATGTACGCAATAATAATAATAATAATAATAATAATAATAATAATAATAATAATAATAATAATAATAATAATAATAATAATAATAATAATAATAATAATAATAATAATAATAATAGTACTAATAATAATAATAGTAATAATAATAATAATAATAGTAGTAATAATAATAATAGTAATAATAATAATAATAATAGTAATAATAATAGTAATAGTAATAATAATAATAATAATAATAATAATAATAATAATAATAATAATAATAACAATAATAATAACAATAATAACAATAATAATAATTAATAATAATAATAATAATAATAATAATAATAATAATAATAATAATAATAATAACAGGAATGGAGGTAAAACAGGTAACTCATATCAACAATTGAGGCCAATTCGACAGTCACAATCAATTATTACTTTTATCATTTTGTTGCGGCGTGCAACCCGTTCCCAAAATATAATCTTTCAGTTAAATTTTATTGCGGCGTGCAACCCGATCCCTCAATATAAACCTTCAATTAATTATGTTGCGTCGTGACCCGATCCCACAATATAAACTTTCAATTAATTCTGTTGCGGCGTGCAACCCGATCCCACAATATAAACTTTCAATTAATTCTATTACGGCGTGCAACCCGATCCCACAATATAAACTTTCAATTAATTATGTTGCGGCGTGCAACCCGCTACTCAACAATATCAATTAACAACACTTATACGTAAGACTACTTCAATAAATGCCACAATTAATATGAAACTATAAGGCAACAAGGTATACGACAATTATGTTTTATGGAGGAAACAAATAGGGACAAGTAACAAATAAGTGTAGAATCAGGGAGGAGATAGGCAATTTAAATATATGAAATGCTAAATGTCAAGTAGCAACTATGACACAAATTTCATATAAGCAGGTAGCAATTAAGGCATGAAATCAAGGTATAATAGTAGGCAATGAAAATAAGAGAATCAATTAATATAACAATTAATTCATGAAATAAGGCAATTAGTGAAATACGTAAAAACATGGAAACAAGCAATCTGACGACATATAGACACTCGTCGCCTTGTCTACACGCCGCTACACATGAAATTCACGTAACACATAGTTCAAGGGTTCTATTCCCTCAAGTCAAGGTTAACCACGACACTTACCTTGCTTCGCAATTCAAGTGATCACTCGACCACAACCTTTCCTTTCGAATTAGTCTCCAAATCAATCAAACCTAGCAATTTATTGGCCAACAATTCAATTGGAGCTTTAGAAATTATTCACAATTCGAAAAAGACTTAATTTAAGTCATTTTCGGAAAAGTCAACTGAAAGTCAACGTGGGGCCCACTTTTCGAAACTCGATAAAAATACACGAAATCCGAACACCCGTTCCGATATGAATTCAACAAATACAAAAATTATCAAATTCCGACATCGATTCGCCTTTCAAATCTTCATTTTTTATTTTTGGAAGATTTTACAAACAAAAAAAAACATTTTCTTCCATTCAATTCACTAATTAATGATGTAAATAAGTATGGAATCATGAAATATAATCAATTTAGGATAAAGAATACTTACCCAATTCAAACTCGTGAAAAATCCCTTTGAAATCGCCCAAATCCGAGACTTAAAACTCAAAAATGAGTAAAAATGTTGAACTTCCGAATTTTAAGCAATCTGCCCAGGCAATTGGCATCTCTCAAATTGACTTGTCTTATTATTTCCAGGCAAAAATAGCAGTACCAATCCTCAGTAAATGAATCATAACTTTCTCTACAAATGTCCAAATGATGGATGGTTTACCTTTTTGGAAACTACATCTCAAAGGGCTACAACTTTCATGTTTTGATAATCTCCACATTCCTTATAGATTGCGAGATATAGCTTCCATAGTCAACTCTGTGCAGCAGAAATTTCTACGATGCACACTACTGTAGCCAAAAACCAACAGTTAAAAATGGCCTAGAAATGGTCTGAAACCGCTCTGAAACTCACCCGAGCCCCTAGGGATTCCGTCCGAACATACCAGCAAGTCTCAAAATATATTATGGACCTACTCGAGCTCTCAAATCACACATAACAACGTCGAAACTACAAATCGCGCGTCGATTCGGACTTATGAGTTTATGAAATTTTTAATTCTATAACTCGCGCTGAAAAATGTCAAATCAATTCGGAATGAACTCAAATTTTGCGTACAAGTCCCAAATGATATAACGAATCTACTGAAATTTCTGGAACCATAATCCGAACCCGATATCCAAAAAGTCAACTCTCGGTCAAACTTATAAATATTTCAAAACTTCAACTTTCCAATTTTTTGCCAAAATGCGACGAATTGTCCTACGGACTTCCAAATCCAAATCTGGACAAACGCCTAAGTCCGAAATCACCATACGAAACTATTGAAATCCTTAAAATACTATTTTGGAGTCGTTTACACGAAAGTCAAATCTCCGGTCAAACTTTAGAAATTCAAGCTTTATAAAATCAAACCTTTTATTTTTTAAAAAAAACTAACGGAAAACGTACCTACGCACCTCGGAATAACTTCAAAGTTTGTACACAAAGTCATAAATATTGTTACAAAGTTGATCGAACTCTCAGAATCCAAATCGGGACCCGTTATCAACAAAAATCCAATTATGGCCAATTTAGGAATTCTTTAAACCTTTAAATTTCTAGTTTCCGTTAAATGGAGATAATTCTAGCTAGGGACTTCCGAATTCGATTTCGGGTATACGCCCAAGTACCAAATCATGATACAGACCTACCAGAACCGTTAGAACACTGATCCGGGTCTGTTCGCTCAAAACGTTGATCGAAGTCAACTTAAATGAGTTTTGAGGCACTATTTCACATTTTAATTAATTTGTCACATAAATGTTTTTCGGAAAAATATACCGACTATGCACGTAAGTCGAAGAATACTGAATGGTGCTATTCGAGGTTATGGAACACAGAATTGAATGTTAAATTTAAAGATGACCTATCGGGTTATCACAAAAACTCATTTTGGAAGAGTATAACGACCCGACTTGTTGTTTTGAACATTTACGCTCCTTTCAACTATTTGAAGTCTTGAATAGCTTCATATAATGTATTATGACGTATGTGAATCATTGGTTTTGATGTTTCAGGTGTTTCAGGATTAGTTCGGAAGAATAAATTTCATGTTGGAAACTTAAATGAAAAGGGTTGACCGGAGTTTTGCCTTTTATGCAAACGACTCTAGAATAGAATTTTGATGATTTCAATAGCTCCGTATGGTAATTTTGGACTTAGGAGTGTGTCCGAAAAATTATTTGGATGTCCGTAGTTAAATTAGGATTGAAATGGCGAAAGTAGAAAATTTAAGTTTGAAAGTTTGACCGAAAAGTTGACTTTTTGATATCAGGGTTGGAATCCAGTTTTGAAAATTACCGTAGGTCCGTTATGTCATTTATGACTTGTGTGCAAAATTTGAGATCAATCGGACTTGATTTGATAGGTTTCGGCATCGAATGTAGAAGTTGGAATTTCTTGGTTTCATTAGCCTTCAATTGGGTGTGATTCATGGTTTTAGCATTATTTGATATGATTTGAGGCTTCGACTAAGTCGTATGATCTTTTAGGACTTGTTCGGGTGAGTTTCGGAATGGTTAACGGATGAGAATTTGGACTTGGAAGATGGCTGAAGCTACAGATTTCTAGTGTCTGGTTTTCTTCTTCGCGTTTGCGATGGGAGTTCCACGTTCGCGAAGAGTAGCTGGTGACTGGTGAAGAATTGTTCTTCGCATTCGCGAAGGACTGGGAGGGGATGCATCGCATCCGCGTGAGAGGCTCCGCGTTCGCGAGAAAATGGCCGCGTTCGCGATGGTCTGGCTCAGTGTGCATCGCGTTCGTGTGGGATAGCTCGCAAACATGAAGAAGGTTTTGGCATCTGTGCAAATTTTTGCTTCACGAACGCGAGGCATTTTCTGCGTTCGCGAAGAAGGAATCGTTGGGCAGAGAGTTTAAGTTCTAAAAATGGGACTTCATCCTATTTTCCATTTTTAACGATTTGGAGCTCGGGGGAGGGGAATTTTGTGATATTTTCAAGGAAACCATCGGGGTAAGTATTCTTAACTCAATTTTGGTCAAATTACCCGAATCTATTGCTATTTTTAGCATTTAATTGATGTTTTAAGTTGGGAAAATTGCGAAAACCCTTAAGTTTAAATTGAGGATTTGGAGGTCGAGTTGTTGTCGGAAATTGGTAAATTTGGTATGGTTAGACTCGTGGTTGAATGGGCATTCATATTTTGTAACTTTTGTCGGGTTCCGAGATATGGGCCCCACTGGAGAAATTTTAGCGTAATTTTGGATTTTGTTGGAAAACTAGCATTTGCATACATTCCTACACCTCGTGTTGATTGTATGGAATTATTTGTGACTAGATTCGAGGTGATCGGATGATGAATCGCGAGGAAAAGGCTTATTGGAATAAAGAATTGCACGGTTTGAGGTAAGTAACATTTCTAAACTTGGAGTTGAGGGTATGAATCCCTGAATTACGTGTTATATGAATTGTTTGGAGGTAACGCACATGCTAGCTGACGGGTGTGTGGGCGTGCACCATGTAAATTATTGAGAATCATGTTTAAAATCATGCTGAGGCTATATGCCGTTATTATTGAGTCCAACAGAGGTCATATTATTGTTGAATTATTAGTTTAAATTGTAATTTCATACTCAGTCATGTTCATTCATTACATATCATATCTCAGTCGTTGTTGTTATTTATTGATACATCATATCATCATTTTGGGCTAGTTTTATGACATTGTGAGCCCGAGAGACTAGAGAGATTGATAACTGAGTGAGGTCGAGGGCCTGATTGTGAGGATATTATGGGATCGGGTTGCATGCCGCAGCATGTTTTTATTTATTTATTTATTATAGCGCTTGGGCAGAGGGAGCCCCTCCGGAGTCTGCACCCCCTCCCCCCCTATAGTGAGCGCAGTGGATATTATATTTGGGATGGAGTTCCCTAGGCATGGAGTTGTCATATAATTTCACTTCTGGGATGGAGTTCCCTAGGCATGGAGTTGCCTTATTTATTTATATTTGGGATGGAGTTCCCTGGGTATGAAGTTGCCTTGTTTATTTATATCTGGGATGGAGTTCCCTGGGCTGAATTGGTCCTGTACAGTACTGAGTGACTGAATGTTAGTTATTATGTATATATATATTTGGGATGGATCTTTTCTGGGCTATATTGGCCATATACAGTACTGTGAGATTGAGTACTCTGAGAGTGTGAGTACATGAGTTCATCATTGTGCTGCATTGCATTAGACATGCATACTTGATATGTAGGCATACAAAAATAGTTTTCCTCATGCCATCTAATAATGAGATTTTTTAACTGTCATTAAAGTATTGAGAAAAATTATAGGTTTCAGACTTACTCAGATTTTTTAATCCGTTCATGTATACTTCAGACAGATGATGTATTTTTATTTCACAACAGCTTTGTAAATTCTAATCTTAGAAGCTCATGATTTGTACTACCAGTCCTTGGGGAGTGTATTAGAGTCAGTTAAATATTAATTGAATCGGATTGTTGTTATTTGGCTTACCTAGCGGGTGAGGTTAGGTGCCATCACGGCTAGTTAGATTTTGGGTCATGACAAGTTGGTATCAAAGCCCTAGGTTCATAGGTTTTACAAGTCATGAGCAAGTGTCTAGTAGAGTCTTGCGAATCGGTATGATGACGTCCATACTTATCTTCGAAAGGTTACAGGGCATTTAGGATAATTTCCCATCTTTCTTTCCTTATCGTGCGGAATTGATTCAGCTTGAAACATAACTCTTTGAATTCCTTCCATGTATTCATGTGCGCATGTGAGCACTCTGTATCAGTTGTGCATCGCCGACTTGTGATTCCATGAACGAGGTGCGAGATGAGTATTCTGTGTTTTGGTGATAGGCTAGTTTGGAGGACTTGAGGCCAAGGTTAGACCGCAGCTTAAACTCGGTAGTTACGGTTGCGCGAACTTATATATTTGGACTCATATGTTCGGTAGTGTCCCTATGAGTGGAGTTTATGGCTCGATGAGCGGTTGAATGGATATATGATGAGTATGATGTGACTGCGGGATGTGTTCAGATGGTTTGAATGTGACGAGAAGTGTTTTCTTGAGATGTAAAAAAAAGGGCCATTGGGTGCTTGATTTCTGTCTTGATATGACGTATGGTCTCGAGATGTGAGTGTGTTGAAGGATCTGTCATACGATTTAATTATGAAGCGAAGTAGATTTTCATGTTGTGTTGATGAGTTCAAACTCAGAAAGATTAAGTGATTGCGTAGTAATTGTGGCTGCGAAAGGGTATAACAAGATGCCAATTTGGGGCTAAGCAGGTGGGTTATCTCCTGCTGAGTAATCTACGTAGGTATGTTCCTTACAATGTTGTGTGGAGAATTATTTTTCTACTATCAGGTTCTATGTGTTGAGATTTGAATTTGAAATGGTCAAGGAAGTTGACATGACCGTCATGATAATGAAGGTGAGCTTAGTAGATGATTCGAGGTATTTTATGGTTGTGTTACCTGAGCTTGTGAAGAATATTCGTTGAATTGACTATGGGATTATGACAATAGTAGAGTATGGGTATGGTGAGTTATCATATGTTTTGTTATGTGGCTTTGAGGCAAGTGGGGGAGTCTGTTATCTATGATTTGATTTCACGATTATGTGTTGTATTGGTTTTGGCCTGAGATATGTGTGTGGATCGGTTATGACTTGCAGAGGTTGAAATCGAGGATGACTCGAGTAAGAAAATTCTTGGACATGGGTTATATTGCACTTAATGAGTATATATAAAAAAATCATGGGATGATCGAATTGTTATTATGAAGGATGTAGTACGTACGTAGTGTGAATTTGATTGGTGGTGTTAAGGCAGGGTTACCTCTTTGAGTGTTGTTAAGACAAGGGAGCATGTGTCTTTCGGCCCATTTGGGCGGTGCAATTTATATTTGAGCTGAGTGGATGACTCTCTAGAAGGTTCTAATGGGTTCGAGATTTATATATAGCAATCGAGAATTTTTCCGAATTTGTGTATGGATAGAAACTGAGATTTACATTTGATGGTGCCGGGACTTGCGTTAATTCTGTATGGCTATGGATTCTACATTCCAGCATAAGAAAGGTAAAAGAACAACTTTAAATTCACATAAGGTATTTTCAGAGTGGGCATTTCGGTTGTGGTACTTATGGGGGTGCTTAAGAAGAATACAATGGCTTATGGGCCTTAGGGCGGTGTGATTTTATGTTAGGATGTCTTATAGTGAGCTTTGGGTAAGGATCATGGTATTCTGACAAGGAGAAGTGTCAACTTGAGGGTAATTCAGAAGAAACTCGAAGAAAATAGGACAAATGGGTAACAGGCTCGATCAGTGTAGTAATGGTATGCTCGGTTCTTTTGGTTCTTATGATGAGGTGAGGCTTTACGGGTGTTTTGTGGCAATACTCTCGGATTTGACAACCTGTGTGGCTTGGTCGAGTTAGAGGAATTCAATTATGATAGCTTAGCTATGTGCAAATGGATTTCAAAGTGTTCTTGATGGTTTCTACCATGGTTTGAACCAGATATTTTCTACCAGTATGGGGAATGTGTTGTGTATTGTGACTTCCTCCTGGAAGGAAGAAAGAGGAAGGTTTCTAACTAACCGGGTATGTAATTTGCTGGTGACTCGGAGTTGATAATGAGATTCTCATGCTTTTTACATGATGGCATGATAGATGTGGTGTGTTGTGCGAGGTTAAGATTTACATATACAAGATGACAGTTCAGTCTTGAAGGGAAGGTCACGAATTTTGGACAGAATGGTCAGTTTCAGATATTTAGATGAATGATATAACTGCTCGGTAATTCCTGAGAAGGGTGCGTATGTCAAAAGGCGCATTGTGTTTTGACTTACGGATGTTCATTGGTATTGCGGTACTCACCCGGTTGATAGACTGTTGATATTCAAATTATTGCTATGTGGCACGGAAGAATTATGAAAGTATTCCTACTGGGATGATCGTGCATGAAGGATGTGATAGTCACTCGAGTGTTGGAGTTGTGATCAGTTATAGTGGTTCATGTGTTCTACGAATTTGGGGGACTAGGAGTTCTTAGAGGCAAATTGTTTCGGGACCGCGAACTGTGAAGATGTGGCCAATTTAACTAGATAATAGTAAGTGTTATGGTTAAGTCATTAAGGACTTTTTATAGGGCTATTTATCCATGCTCGGATTGCGTTTAGGCTATAATAAGCCTAGAATTGACTGTTAATCTTTAAGCTATGATGTTTCTCATATCTGTAACATTGCGTGAGCTATTTGAGTCGTGTTTGAGGCTACATAGGGGTTAAAATCCCTGAACGAACTTGATAAATGCCTCGGTGATGAAAGATTTTGATTTGAGCTACGATAGCACACTTTGTACATGCCTACACTTTAGCATGTCATTTATACCAGTCCAGGAACATGAGAATCTTATCTCTCTCATCATATACCTGAATACCTATTTAAATGTTCCCATGTGATATGTTTGGACTGGAGGCTTAGGACTATACCGGGTGGATTATATTATTGGCACGTGAGTTATCCGTGCAGATCCATATATTGATATTATTGGCACGTGAGTTGTCCGTTCGGGTTCTATTATTAGCACGTGAGTTGCCCGTGCGATGTGTGGAATTTGTGTTTACTTGATCGTTTATCTGATTAATTATTTCTTTCCTCTTCATGCTATGATATTTCCTGATTAGGGCAATTTGAAAAAATTGTTCACATGTACACACAGATATTCTTCTCACGGAATTTGATGAGTTGGTTTTAAATAATGTTCTATGCCGGCTTTTAAAAAGGCAGGATTACACCGGAATAGCTAGAATAGTTGTGTTTGGTGATATAAGGTCATTTGACCTAGAATGGATACTATCAGGTTTGATTACAGCATGTTGGAAGAATAATTTATAATTCGACTTAAACACTTGGCTATGGTACTTGTTGAATGAGGGAAAGCTCTGTGACTTGTTGATCTGATAAGTGTGTATGAGATTCTGCAAGTTTCTTTCATTATCGGCAATGTATGAAGGTTTTGGGAATGAGGTTTTGTTTGATATGGGGTTTAATACTAGTACCGGGTTGGTTTTGAATAGTTACTATGATCGGGAATGGTGCTGCGAGTATGCGAGTTGTGTGGTATATCATGTGATTACATCTTGGGTTATGGCTATGGCTTGATACAATTTGTTCAGATTTATAAAGTGTGTAGATGTGATATTCGGGTCTTGAAAAGAAATTCTGAATGTTGGAAATTGAATTCCAAGGTTTACGGGTCAAGGTTAAATTAGTGATCTTCACTTATGTTGTGTGGTCATACCTATATGAAATAGGGTGACGAGGGATCACCCCCGAGTATGTGCGTGGTAAGGTGGAACAGTGATTTAGGAGCTTAGGAACAACTCTTGGCACGTTCGAGGATGGACGTATGTTTAAGTGGGGGAGATTGTAACGACCCGACTTGTCGTTTTGAATATTTACGCTCATTTCAACTATTTGAAGTCTTGAATAGCTTCATATGATGTATTATGACGTGTGTGAATCGCCGGTTTTGATGTTTCAGGTGTTTCAGGATTAGTTCGGAAGAATAAATTACATGTTGGAAACTTAAATGAAAAGGGTTGACCGGAGTTTTGACTTTTATGCAAATGACTTTGAAATAGAGTTTTGATGATTCCAATAGCTCCGTATGGTGATTTTGGACTTAGGAGTGCATCCGTAAAATTATTTGGAGGTCCGTAGTTAAATTAGGCTTGAAATGGCAAAAGTAGGAAATTTAAGTTTGGAAATTTGACCGGGGAGTTGACTTTTTGATATCGGATTCGGAATTCAGTTTTGAAACTTTTCATATGTCTGTTATGTCATTTATGACTTCTGTGCAAAATTTGAGGTCAATCGGACTTGATTTGATAGGTTTCGGTATCGAATGTAGAAGTTGGAATTTCTTAGTTTCATTAGGCTTGAATTGGGGTGCGATTTGTGGTTTTAGAATTGTTTGATATAATTTGAGGCTTCCACTAAGTTCGTATGATGTTTTAGGACTTGTTGGCGTATTTGGTTGAGGTCCCGGGGGCCTCGGGTGAGTTTCGGATGGTTAACGGATGAGAATTTGGACATGGAAGATGGTTGAAGCTATAGATTTCTAGTGTCTGGTTTCCTTCTTCGCGTTTACAATGGGAGTTTCGTATTTGCGAAGAGTAGCTGGTGACTGGTGAAGAATTTTTCTTCGCATTCACGAAGAGGGAGTCGCATTCACGAAGAGGGAGTCACATTCGCGAAGGACTGGGAGGTGATGCATCGCGTCCGCGTGAGAGGCTCCGCGTTCGCAAAGGCCTGGGGTCAGTGACCATCGCGTTCACGAGGAAGTTGCCGCGTTCGTGAAGGTCTGGCTCAACGTGCATCGCATTAGCATGGGATAGCTCACGAACGCGAAGAAGGTTTTGGCAGCTGTGCAAATTTGTGCTTCGCGAAAGCGAGGCATTTTCCGCGTTCGCGAAGAAGGAATCGTTGGGCAGAGAGTTTAAGTTCTGAAAATGGGACTTCATCTCTTTTTCCATTTTTAACGATTCGGAGCTCGAGGAGTGGCGATTTTCGGGATATTTTCAAGGAAAACATCGGGGTAAGTGTTCTTAACTCAATTTTGGTCAAATTACCCGAATCTATTGCTATTTTTAGCATTTAATTTGTGTGTTAAGTTGGGAAAATTGCGAAAACCTTAAGTTGAAATTGAGGATTTGGAGGTCGAGTTGTTGTCGGAAATTTGTAAATTTGGTATGGTTGGACTCGTGGTTGAATGGGCGTTCATATTTTGTAACTTTTATCGGGTTCCGAGACGTGAGTACCACTAGCGAGTTTTGATCGTAATTTCAAATTTTGTTGAAAAACTAGCATTTTATATGGAATTGATTCCTACATCTCGTGTTGATTGTATCGAATTATTTGTGACTAGATTCGAGGTGATCGGATGCCGAATCGCGAGGAAAAGGCTTATTGGAATAAGGAATTGCACGGTTTGACGTAAGTAACATTTCTAAATTTGGAGTTGAGGGTATGTGTCACGACCCAAAATCTCACCAGTCGTGATGGCGCCTATCTCAATACTAGGCAAGCCCACAATCCTAATAAAACACCATATCTTTTTAATTTGAAAACAAAATAATTAAATTCAGCGGAAGAAATCTCACAAATACAAATATAACACTCCCAAAACCCGGTGTCACTGAGTACATGAGCATCTAATATGAATACAATGTCTGACTGATAAAACCAACTATCTGAAAGTATAGAATAGTACAATAACTGAAGGAAAGAGAGACAAGGTCAGCGGACGCCAGGCAGCTACCCTGATAGTCTCCAACTGGTAACATACTGAGGTTTCACAGCCGCCGTGTCCGGAAGCATCTGGATCTGCATACAAGGTGTCGAGTGTAGTATGAGTACAACAAACTCAATAAGTAACAAGACTAACCTCTGGGCTGAAAGTAGTGATGAGCTCCGCAGGTACAGTCCAGTATAAATAATGGTACAAAAATATAGGCATGCTTTCAAATTCAACAGTTAAACTCAGTACAAGAGAAATAGATCAATACTACATGATATGAGTAATATGACATCCCAGTAGAAAGACCTCACGTAAATACTGGTCACAAATTATTCGGTCACTCGGTATAGTTTATGGCCAATCCAGCCCAGGGATGTTCCAACCCGTATATATATATACACATCCACTGACAGTAAGTCACTCAGTACCGTATAAGGCCAATCTAACCCTGGGGTAATTTATCCCAAATGTAAATAATACGGACAAGATCCATGTCCAGGTAAATTCATTACAATATAAATAAGTAAGGCAAGTCCATGCCCTGGGAAAATCCATCCCAAATATATATATATATATATATAATCATCATAAGTAAGGCAAGTCCATGCCCTGGGAAGTCCATCCCGAATATATATAATCATCTACGCTCACTGGGGGTGTGTACAGACTCCGGATGGGCTCCTTCAGCCCAAGCATGATATAAAGCCTTTATGGCCTACTGCAGGTGGACAGTCCCGATCCGTATAATAGTAAAGCCTGTAAGGCCTGCTGCAGGAGGGTAGCCCCGATCCATAAAATAGTAAAGCCTGTAAAGCTGTTGCATGCGGGCAGCCCCGATACATATAATAAAAATGTATAAAGCAACTATGGCCTGCTGCAGGCGGGCAACCCCGATCCATTTAGTGATAACATATATAAAGCCAATATGGCTTGTTGCGGCGCACAGCTCGATCCCATAAATATCGTCACAATGGACGAAGATGACTGAGAGTGAAATGTATATTTTTTAAATAATTAATTCAATAGCAACACGACCCCATGGGTCCCAAAAATATCGGCACATAGCCTAAACATGATCTTTAATAAGAGTCTCAGCTCAATTTCCTAACACGAGGAGAATATTCAGATAATAACATGATTCTTTATATTTTACAACTCCACAGAATTTATTAAGTTACAATTTCTATGGTGTACGCCCATACGCTCGTCACCTAGCATGTGCGTCACCTTCAACAATTGATATAACACCAAATTCGGGGATTCATACCCTCATAACCAAGTTTAGAAGTGTTACTTACCTCAAATCGTGAAATCTTTTACTCTGCTAGGCCCTTGCCTCGTGAATTGGTCTCCAAACGCCTCGAATCTAGCCACAAACAATCCGATTCAGTCAATAAAAATTATAGGATTCCATAAGAAGATACAAATTTTCCATCAAAATCTGAATTTTCACCCAAATATTTCTCGTGGGGCCTATATTTCGGAACCCAACAAAAGTTACAAAATCTGAAAGCCAATTCAACCATGAGTCTAACCATACTAATTTTACCAAAATTCGACCTCAACTCGACCTCCAAACCCTCAAATCTTATTTTCAAATTCCCGATTTACACCTCAAAATACGTAATCTAGTCAGATTATTCGATAATAATTCAATATTATAAAATAGAAATGATCACAAGTGACTTACCTCAAGTTCCCCTTGAATTCTCTCTGAAAATCGCCCCTAAACCGTGCTTGAAGGTCCAAAAATGGCAAAACTCGGGCTTGTCGCACCTGCGACCAGATTAGCCGCATCTACGATTTCGCAGATGCGATGAAATGTCCGCTTCTGCAATCGCCCACAATGCTCCCTCCACTTCTGCGTGTTTCCTTTCGCACCCGCGGCGTCGCAGGTGCAGAAAAATGCCAGCACCTGCACACTCTACCACACCAGCCCATTGCCGCTTCTGCGCTTGTCAAGCTCGCTTCTACCGGCTCGCACCTGCAATTGAATTTCCGCAGGTGCGATTGCATCAGATGACAGAAACTTCAGCTTTTTCTTCTAAGTTCGAATTTGGTCCGTTAACCATCCGAAACTCACCCGAGGTCTCCGGGACCTCAACCAAATATACCAACAAGTCCTAAAATATCGTACGAACTTAGTCGAGCCTTCCAGTCACATCAAACAACACTAAAAACGCGAATCACACATAGATTCAAGCCTAATAAACTTTAAAACTTCCAATTTCTACAAACAATGCCGGAATCCATCAAATCACGTCCGATTAACCTCAAATTTTGCACACAAATCATAAATAATATAACGGAGGTATTTTGTAATGACCATGCCGGTTGTTTTTATAATTATAACCCCGTTCCCCCATTTACTGCTCAATTTATGCCTTACAATTAATTTATGACTTATCGGGTTAGTTGGTTCGGGTCTGGAAGGAATTCGGAGTAAAAATGAGACACTTAGTCTCAGAATTGAAAATTTTAAGATAGAAAAGTTGCCCGGATATGGACTTACGTGTAAACGACCTCGGATCTAAAATTTTATGATTTTAATAGCTCTGTATGGTGATTTTAGGCTTAGGAGCATATCCGGAAAAAATGATTGGAGGTCTGTAGAGGAATTAGACTTGAAATGCCGAAAGTTGAATTTTTGGAAAGTTTGACCGGGGGTTGACTTTTTGATATCGGCGTTGAAATCCGATTCTAAAAATTTTAATAGGTCTGTTATGTCATTTATGACTTGTGTGCAAAATTTGAGGTCAATCGGACGTGATTTGATAGGTTTTGGCGTTGTTTGTAGAAATAGAAAGTTTCTAAGTTCATTAGGTTTGAATCTATGTGTGATTCGTGTTTTTATTGTTGTTGGATGTGATTTAAATACTCGACTAAGTTTGTATGATATTTTAGGACTTGTTGGTATATTTGGTTGAGGTCCCGAGGGCCTCGGGTGAGTTTCGGATGGTTAACGAATCAAAAAGTGGACTAAAATAGCTGCCGCAATTTCCTTCTACGGCAAATTCCTTCTCCCAGAATCGAGCCCTGAATCGTGGCCAGAATAGGGCCATGATCGAGACCAGGATCAAAGCCACGATCGAAGGAAGGGTCGAGGGCCATAATCGAGCCCAGGATCGAAGCCACGATCGAAGGCAGGGTCGAGGGACATGATTGATGGCCAGGATCGAAGCCACGATCGAAGGCAGGATCGAAGGCCAGGGTCGAGGGCCATGATCGAGTGCCAGGATCGAGGGTCAGAATCGAGGCCCAG
Source organism: Nicotiana tomentosiformis (assembly GCF_000390325.3). Taxonomy (NCBI): domain Eukaryota; kingdom Viridiplantae; phylum Streptophyta; class Magnoliopsida; order Solanales; family Solanaceae; genus Nicotiana; species Nicotiana tomentosiformis. The sequence continues at coordinate 119,052,551 of NC_090822.1, forward strand.
GATCGAGGTACACGATCGAAGGCCCAGGACCGAGGCAGGATCGAGGGATGTCTGGGCAGAATTATAAAGCAGGGGACTTCGTCCCATTCGCAATTTTGACAAATTGGAGCTTGATGAGAGGCGATTTTTGATAGATTTTCAAGGGAAACTTGAGGTAAGTCCCTTGTGATCATTTCTACTCCATAATATTGAATTATCATCGAATAATTCGACTAGATTATACGTTTTTAAGGTGTAAATCGGAGATTTGAACTTAGAAATTTGGAAATAAGATCTGTAGATTTGAGGGTCGAGTTGAGGTCGGATTTTGGTAAAATTGGTATGGGTAGACTCGTGGTTGAATGGGCTTTCGGATTTTATAACATTTGTCAGGTTCCGAGATATGGTCCCCACGGGTGATTTTTGAGCTAAATTTTGGATTTTTATGGAAAATTAGTATTTTCTTATGGAATTAATTCCAATAAATTTTATTGATTGAAACGAATTATTTGTGACTAGATTCGAGGCATTCGGAGGCCGATTTGTGAGGCAAAGGCATAGCAGAGTAAAGAATTTCACGTTTTGGGTAAGTAACAGTTATTAATCTGGTCTTGAGGGTATGAAACCCCGGATTGTTGTGTCATGTGATTATTTTGGAGGTGACGCACATACTAGTTGACGGGCGTGTGGGCATGTACCGAAGAGATTGTGACTTGGTCCGTCCCGTGAAACTATAAAGTTAAATAACATGTTGTTAGCTATAAGCTCTCTTTGTGTTAAAGAAATTTGACTGTAAATCATGTTTAAAATCATGCTTAGGCTATGTGATAGTACTGTTGGGACCCACAGAGGTCGCGTACTTGTACATCATACCTCGGTCTTTCTTGATACTTGTTGATTTACTATGTTATCTTTGTTTGGGCTGATCTTTGTGATTTCCAAGAGCCCGAAAGACTAGAGAGGTTGAGGACTGAGTAAGGCCGAGGGCCTGTCGGTGAGGTAAGGATATATGGCATGTGAGTTGTCCGTGCAGGATATTATAGCACGTGAGTTATCCATGCAGCACGTGAGTTGTCCGTGCGGATTATGGCGCTTGGGCTGTAGGAGCCCCTCCGGAGTTTGTACACCCCCAGTGAGCGCGTGTACCCATTGAGTGTGAGTGCTGAGGTCTGAGAGCCGAGTGGTTGAGCTGTTGTGACGAGTTGAGTGATTGTTGCCTTGAGAGGCTGTACTTGTTTTTCATTTGTTGTTGTATTTAGTTGTTATATGTCATTGTTGTGAAATTCTCAGAAATATTCTATACCGAGATTACATGAACATGAACTGTATAAAATTGATTTGACTTAAACTGCTCGATTTGAAAGCATGTCTATTCTTTGCTGGAATTAATGAAAGTGAACTATAACTGTGTAGCTCGTCACTATCTTCAGTTCCTTATTTATTATTGTTACTTGTTGAGTTGGTTGTACTCATACTACACCCTGTACTTCGTATGCAGATCCAAGTGTTCCCGGACATAGCGGGTGTTGATTCTTTCGCACAGTTGATTTTTCAGAGATTCTAAGATAGTTGCCGTGTTTCGCATACATTGCCTCTCCTTACCTATCTCCTTATTTACTGTATTTGGTCTTAGATTATTATAGACCGTATTTTTCAGACTTGTATTCATATTAGATGCTCATGTACTCAGTGACACCGAGTTTTGGGAGTAATTATATTTGTACTTGTGAGATTTCTTCCGCTAAATTAAATCATTATTTTTTCAAATATAAAGTACATGTGGTTTATTGAGATTGTCAGCTTGCCTAGTATTGAGATATGCGCCATCACGACGAGTGAGATTTTGGGTCGTGACAAGTTGGTATCAGAGCCTAGGTTACATAGGTCTCACGAGTCATGAGCAGGTTTAGTAGAGTCTTGCGGATCGGTATGGAGACGTCTGTACTTATCTTCGAGAGGCTGCAGAACCCTTAGGAACAGTTCACTTTCTTGTATTCTGTCGTGCAAATTTGTTGATTCCGGAAACTAAATTTTTGTTATTTTATTCTCTCATAGATGGTGAGGACACGTACTACCAGATCGGACGATCAGCCACCAGTGCCACCAATTAGGGCTGCGAGAGGCCGGGGCCATGGTAGAGGCTGGGGCCAAGGTCGAGGTGTAGCTCGTACAACAGTTGGACCTGCACCTGTAGTACCACCACTTGCTCCAGGTCAGGAGCAGATTCCAGATATTGCTGAGCCGACAGGACCAGCTCAGGCACCAGCTGTACCTATTGAGATTCCAGGCCTTCAGGAGACTTTGGCCCAGATATTGACAGTTTGCACTGGTCTTGCTCAGGTGGTTTCGGCTCAGGCCGCACCTGCCACTTCTCGGGCCGAGGGAGGTAGTCATACCCCTGTTGCCCGTACTCCAGACCAAGTAGTACAGGGACATCATATACCGGGGGCACTACCCGCCCAGCCGGTTGCAGCTGCTCAGGCCCCGGTAGTTCCTGTTATGGCAGATGATGAGCAGAGAAGACTTGAGAGATTTGAGAGGCTTCAACCTCCACCATTCAGCAGTGCTGAGTCAGAGGATGCTCAGGGTTTTCTGGATAAGTGTCAACAGATGCTTCGGACAGCGGGTATTCTAGAGACTAGTAGGGTCTCGTTCACTACTTTTCAGTTTTCTTGGGCTGCCTTCAGATGGTGGGAGGATTACGAGAGGTGTAGGTCGGTCGGCGCAGCACCCCTTACCTGGCAGCAGTTCTCCAGTCTATTCCTGGAGAAGTTCGTGCCTCAGTCCCGTATAGAGGAGTTGCGCAGACAGTTCGAGCAGCTTCGTCAGGGTGATATGTCTGTGACGCAGTATGAGATGAGATTTTTGGAGTCAGCCCGTCATGCTATCTAGTTGATTCCCATAGACAGGGAGAGGATCAGGAGGTTCATACATGACCTCACTTTTCAGCTACGATTACTCATGACTAGAGAGAGAGAGTCTGGTGCTACTTTCGATGAGGTGGTCGACATTACTCGTCAGATTGAGATGGTTCACAATCAGGAATGGGTTGAAAGGGAGGCTAAGGGGTCTCGTGGTTCAGGTGAGTTCAGCTTTGTTCCTTTAGGGGGTCAGTTTTACCGCGGTAGGGGTCGTTTTTACATACATGCTCAGACGGGTCGTCCCGCTCATCGTGGTGCATCAGCTAGCCATGGTTCTTACAGTGCTCACTCAGGCCAGTCTTCATTCAGTGCACTACCAGCATAGAGTTCTCATCATGCCTCGTCCGCTCATGCTTCTACAGGTAATTCTTTGGGTTATCAGGAGCAACAATTCTGTTAGAGGAGGGGTTGTTTCGAGTGCGGAGAATTGGGTCATTTCAAGAGAGATTGTCCTAGTTTGTTGAGTGGGGCTCCACATCAGAGTTCTCAACCAATGGGACCAGCACTAGCAGTTACACCACCCGCCCAGCTAGCTCGGGGTGGGGGTCAGGCAGCTAGGGGTTGCCCAAGAGGGTGAGGCCGGTCAGGTGGCAGTCAGGCCCGATTATAGGCTTTTCCTGCCAGGCTAGATGTTGTTTCTTCAGATGCAGTGATCACAGGTATTTTTTCAATGTGCCACAGGGAGGCTTCTATATTATTTGACCCTGGTTCCACTTATTCATATGTATCATCATATTTTGCTCATTATCTGGATATGCCTTGTGAGTCCTTAATTTCACCTGTTTATGTATCTACACCGGTGGGCGATATTATTATTGTGGACTGTGTGTATCGGTCGTGTGTGGTAACTATTGGGAAACGGGAGGCCAGAGTTGATCTCTTATTACTCGGTATGGTTGATTTCGATGTAATCCTGGGTATGGATTGGTTGTCTCTATGTCATGCTATTCTGGACTGTCACGCAAAAATCGTGACGTTGGCGATGCCGGGGTTGCCAAAGTTTGAATGGAGAGGTTCTCTAGATTTTGTAACTAGTAGGGTAATTTCTTATTTGAAGGCCCAACGTATGATTGAAAAGGGATGTTTGTCATATTTGGCCTTTGTAAGAGATGTTGATGCAGATACTCCTATTATTGATTCAGTACCGGTCGTGCGAGACTTTCCAGATATATTTCCTGTAAACCTGCTGGGTATGCCACCCGACAGGGATATTGATTTCAGTATTGACTTGGTGCAGGGCACTCAGCCCATTTCTATTCCTCTATATCGTATGGCACCGGCTGAGTTAAAGGAATTGAAATAGCAACTTCAGGAACTCCTTGAAAAGGGATTTATTAGGCCTAGTGTGTCACCTTGGGGTGAACCGGTTCTGTTTGTGAAAAAGAAAGATGGTACTATGCGAATGTGCATTGATTATAGGCAGTTGAACAAAGTTACAATCAAGAATAAATATCCCTTGCTGCGTATTGATGACCTATTTAACCAGCTTCATGGAGCGAGGGTGTTCTCCAAAATTGATTTGAGATCTGGGTATCACCAGTTGAAAATTCGGGATTTGAATATTCTAAAGCCAGCATTCAGAACTCGTTATGGCCACTATGAATTTCTTGTGATGTCTTTTGTGCTAACCAATGCCCCAACACCATTTATGCACTTGATGAATAATTTATTCCATCCATATCTTGATTTATTTGTCGTAGTATTTATTGATGATATCCTGGTGTACTCACGTAGCCAGGAGGAGTATGCACAACACTTGGATATTATGTTACAGAGGCTGAGAGAAGAGAGACATTATGCCAAATTCTCTAAGTGTGAGTTCTGGCTTAGTTCAGTGGCATTCTTGGGACATATAGTGTCCAGTGAAAGAATTAAGGTGGATTCGAAGAAAATAGAGGCAGTTCAGAATTGTCCTAGACTATCTTCAGTTACTGATATTCGGAGTTTTCTCCGCTTGGCCAGTTATTATCGTCGTTTCATGGAGGGTTTCTCGTCTATTACATCTCCTATGACTAAATTGACCCAAAAAGGTGCTCTGTTCAGGTGGTCGGATAAATGTGAAGAGAGCTTTAAGAAGCTCAAAATAGCCTTGACTAAAGCTCCAGTATTGGTGTTGCCTACAGGTTTACTGTGTATTGTGACGCATCATGTATTGGTCTAGGCGCAGTGCTGATGCAAGATGGTAGGGTGATTGCCTATGCGTCCAGACAGTTAAAGGTACATGAGAAGAATTATCCAGTCCATGATCTTGAGTTAGCATCTATTTAAATAGAAGGATATTAATTTTTGGCAGCGAAGGTGGTTAGAGTTGCTTAAGGATTATGATATCATCATTCTCTATCATCCCGAAAAGGCCAATGTAGTGGCCTATGCCTTGAGTCGTAAGGCGGAGAGTTTGGGCAGCTTAGCATACTTACCGGTAGCAGAGAGGCCTTTAGCCTTAGATGTCCAGGCCTTGGCCAACCAGTTTGTTAGATTGGAAGTTTTCGAGCCGAATCGAGTTTTGGCTTGTATGGTTTCTCGGTCTTCTTTATATGATCGCATCAAAGAGCGCCAGTATGATGATCCACAATTGCTTTTCCTTAAGGACACGGTTCGGCACGGTGATGCCAAGGAAGTCACTATTGGAGATGATTGTGTATTACGGATGCAGGGTAGGCTATGTATGCCTAGTGTAGATGGTTTGCGTGAGTTGATTCTCCAGGAAGCTCACAGTTCATGGTACTCTATTCATCCAGGCGCTGCGAAGATGTATCAGGATTTGAGGCAGCACTATTGGTGGAGGCGAATGAAGAAAGATATAGTTGGATTTGTAGCTCGGTGTTTAAATTGTAAACAGGTAAAGTACGAGCATCAGAGACCGGGCGGATTACTACAGAGACTTGAAATTTTGGAGTTGAAGTGGGAACGTATTACCATGGACTTCGTAGTTGGGCTCCCACAGACTTTGAGAAAGATTGATGTTGTTTGGGTGATAGTAGATCGGTTGACCAAATCTGCGCATTTTATTCCAGTTGGTACTAATTATTCTTCGGAGCGGTTGGTTGGGATTTATATTCGCGAGATTGTTCGCCTACACGGTGTGCCAGTGTCCATCATTTCAGATCGGGGCATGCAGTTTACATCACAGTTTTGGAGACTAGTGTAGCAAAAATTGGGCACACAGGTTCAGTTGAGTACAGCATTTCACCCTCAGACAGACGGACAATCCGAGCGCATTATTCAGATATTGGAGGATATGCTACGCGTTTGTGTCATTGATTTTGGGGGTTCTTGGGATTAATTTCTGCCACTCGCGGAGTTTGCTTACAATAACAGCTACCAGTCGAGTATTCAGATGGCTCCATATGAGGCATTATATGGGAGACGGTGTCGTTCCCCGGTGGGTTGGTTTGAGTCGGGTGAGGCTAGGCTATTGAGTATTGACTTAGTTCAAGATGCTTTAGAGAAGGTCAAAGTGATTCAGGAATAGCTTCGCACGGCGCAGTCTAGACAGAAGAGTTATGCCAACAGGAAGGTTCGTGATGTTGCTTACAAGGGTTGAGGAGAAGGTTCTGCTCAAGATTTCACCCATGAAGGGTGTGTTGAGGTTCGGGAAGAAGGGCAAGTTGAGCCCTCGGTTTATTGGGCCTTTTAAGATATTTAAGAAAATTGGAGAGGTGGCTTATGAACTTGCCTTGCCACCTAGTATATCAGGTGTTCATCCAGTGTTCCGTGTATCCATGCTCTGAAAGAATGTCGGGGATCCGTCTCCTATTCTGGATTTCAGTACAGTACAGCTGGACGGTAATTTGACATGATGTGGAGACGGCGGCTATTTTAGACCGGCTGGTTCGAAAGCTGAGGTCAAAGAACATAGCATCAGTGAAGGTACAATAGAGAGGCCAGCCAGTCGGAGAAGCTACTTGGGAGATTGAGCAGGAGATGCGGTAAAAATATCCACACGTATTTGAGACTCCAGGTATGATTTTAAACTCGTTCGAGGACGAATGTTTGTTTAAGAGGGGGAGAATGTAACGACCATGCCGATCGTTTTTAGCATTATAACATTGTTCCCCCATTTACTGCTCAATTTATGCCTTATAATTAATTTATGACTTATCGGGTTAGTTGGTTCGGGTCCGGAAGGAACTCGGAGTGAAATGAGGCACTTAGTTTCATAATTGAAAATTTATAGAAAAGTTTCCCGGTTGTGGACTTAGGTGTAAACGACCTCGGATCTGAAATTTTATGATTCCAATAGTTCTGTATGGTGACTTTGGGCTTAGGAGCGTGTCCGAAAAAAATGTTTGGAGGTCTGTAGAGGAATTAGGCTTGAAATGCCGAAAGTTGAATTTTTAGGAAGTTTGACCGGGGGTAACTTTTTGATATTGGGGTCGAAATCCGATTTTGAAAATTTTAATAGGTCTGTTATGTCATTTATGACTTGTGTGCAAAATTTGAGGTCAATCGGACGTGATTTGATAGGTTTCGGCGTTGTTTGTAGAAATGAAAAGTTTCAAATTTCATTAGGCTTGAATCTATGTGTGATTCATATTTTTAGTGTTGTTGGATGTGATTTGAAGACTCGACTAAGTTCGTATAATGTTTTAGAACTTGTTGGTATATTTGGTTGAGGTCCCGAGGGCCTCGGGTGAGTTTCGGATGGTTAACGGATCAAAAAGTGGACTAAAATAGCTGCTGCAGTTTCCTTCTGCTGCAAATTCCTTCTCCCAAAATCTGCCAGAATTGAGCCCTGAATCAATCCCAGAATAGGGCCATGATCGAGCCTAGGATCGAAGCCACGATCGAATGCAGGGTTGAGGGCCATGATCGAGCCCAGGATCGAAGCCACAATCGAAGGCAGGGTCGAGGGCCATGATCGAGGGCTAGGATCGAAGCCACGATCGAAGGCAGGATCGAAGGCCAGGGTCGAGGGCCATGATCGAGCAGCAGGATCGAGGGCCAGAATTGAGGCCCAGGATCGAGGCCCAGGATTGAGGCCTAGGATCGAGGTACACGATCGAAGGCCCAGGACCGAGGCAGGATCAAGGGATGTCTGGGCAGAATTATAAAGCAAGGGACTTCGTCCCATTCGCTATTTTTGACAAATTGGAGCTTGAGGAGAGGCGATTTTTGATAGATTTTCAAGGAAAATTTGAGGTAAGTCCCTTGTGATCATTTCTACTTTATAATATTGAATTATCATCGAATAATCCTAGATTACATATTTTTGAGGTGTAAATCGGAGATTTGAACTTAGAAATTTGGAAATAAGATTTGTAGATTTGAGGGTCGAGTTGAGGTCGGATTTTTGTAAAATTGGTATGGGTAAACTCGTGGTTGAATGGGCTTTCGGATTTTATAACTTTTATCGGGTTTCGAGATGTGGGCCCCACGGGCGATATTTGAGCTAAATTTCGAATTTTTATGGAAAATTAGTATTTTCTTATGGAATTAATTCCAATAAATTTTATTCACTGAAACAAATTATCTGTGACTAGATTCGAGGCATTCGGAGGCCGATTTGCGAGGCAAAGGCATAGCAGAGTAAAGAATTTCACGTTTTGAGGTAAGTAACAGTTATAAATCTGGTCCTGAGAGTATGAAACCCTGGATCTTTGTGTCATGTGATTATTTTGGAGGTGACGCATATGCTAGGTGACGGGCATGTGGGCGTGCACCGAAGGGATTATGACTTGGTCCGTCCCGTGAAATTGTAAAGTTGAATAACATGTTGTTAGCTATAAGCTCTCTTTGTGTTAAAGAAATTTGACTGTAAATCATGTTTAAAATCATGCTTAGGCTATGTGATAGTACTGTTGGGACCCACAGAGGTCGCATACTTGTTGAATTATTTGATAATTGTTGTCTTGTACTCAGTCATGATTTTATTTGTGCATCGTACCTCAGTCTTTCTTGATATTTGTTGATTTACTATGTTATCTTTGTTTGGGCTGATTTTTGTGATTTTCGAGAGCCCGAGAGACTAGAGAGGTTGATGACTGAGTAAGGTTGAGGGCCTGTCGGTGAGGTAAGGATATATGGCACATGAGTTGTTCGTGCAGGATATTATAGCACGTGAGTTGTCCGTGCAGCACGTGAGTTGTCCGTGCAACACGTGAGTTATCCGTGCGGATTATGGCGCTTGGGCTGTAGGAGTGCCTCAGAAGTCTGTACACCCCTAGTGAGCGCGGGTACCCATTGAGTGTGAGTGCTGAGGGCTGAGAGCCGAGTGGTTGAGCTGTTGTGACGAGTTGAGTGACTGTTGCCCTGAGAGGCTGTACTTGCTTTTCATTTGTTGTTGTATTTAGTTGCTATCTGTCATTGTTGTGAAATTCTCTGAAAGATTCTATACTCGGATTACATGAACATGAACTGTATAAAATTGATTTGACTTAAACTGCTGGATTTGAAAGAATGTCTATTCTTTGCTGGAATTACTGAAATTGAACTATAACTGTATAGCTCGTCACTATCTTCAGTTCCTTATTTATTATTGTTACTTGCTAAGGTTGTTGTACTCATACTACACCCTGCACTTCATGTGCAGATCCAGGTGTTCCCGGACATAGCGGGTGTTGATTCTTTCGCACAGTTGATTTTCCAGAGATTCTGAGATAGTTGTCATGTTTCGCAGACCTTGCCTCTCCTTCCCTATCTCCTTATTTACTGTATTTAGCCTTAGACTATTATGGACCATAGTTTCCAGACTTGTATTAATATTAGATGCTCATGTACTCAGTGACACCGAGTTTTGGAAATAATTATATTTGTACTTGTGAGATTTCTTCCGCTAAATTAAATCATTATGTTTTCAAATTTAAAGGACAGGTGGTTTTTTGAGATTGTCGGCTTACCTAGTATTGAGATAGGCGCCATCACGACGGGTGAGATTTTGGGTCGTGACATATTCCAATTTTCAGAATCGTATTTTGACGCCGATATCAAAAGTTCAACCCCCCGGTCAAACTTTCCAAAAATTTGATTTTCGCCATTTGAAGCCTAATTCCACTACAGACCTCCAAATAATTTTCTGGACACGCTCTTAAGTCCAAAATAACCATACGGAGCTATTGGAATCATCAAACCTCCATTCCGGGATCGTGTACACATAAGTCGACATCCGGTCACTACTTTAACTTAAGTTTTCAATTATGAAACTAAGTGTCTCTTTTCACTCCGAAATCTTTCCGGACCCGAATCAACTAACCCGGTAAGTCATAAAATAACTGTAAGGCATAAATTAAGCAGTAAATAGGGAAAACGAAGTTGTAATACTCAAAACGACCGGTCGGGTCATTACAGTATGAATCCCTGAGTTACGTGTTATATGAATTATTTGGAGGTGACGCACATGCTAGATGATGGGTGTGTGGGTGTGCACCATATAAATTATTGACGGAATTGATTCTGTAGAATTTTGTAATTAAATAATCTTGGCATTATCTATGTACTTTCATGTGTTAAAGAAATTGAGCTGAGAATCATGTTAAAAATCATGCTGAGGCTATATGTCGTTATTATTTAGAACAACAGAGGTCATATTATTGTTGAATTATTTGTTTAAATTGTAATTTCATACTCAGTCATGTTCATTCATTACATATTGTATCTCAGTCTCTGTTGTTATTTATTGATACATCATATCATCATTTTGGGCTAGTTTCATGATATTGTGAGCCCGAGAGACTGGAGAGATTGATGACTGAGTGAGGCCGAGGGCCTGATTGTGAGGATATTATGGGATCGGGATGCATGCCGCAGCATGTTTTTATTTATTTATTTATTATAGCGCTTGGGTAGAAGGAGCCCCTCCGGAGTCTGCACCCCCCCACAGTGAGCGCAGTGGATATTATATTTGGGATGGAGTTCCCTGGGCATGGAGTTGTCACATATATTCACTTCTGGGATGGAGTTCCCTGAGCATGGAGTTGCCTTATTTATTTATATTTCGGATGGAGTTGCCTTATTTATTTATATTTGGGCATGGAGTTGCCTTATTTATTTATATTTGGGCATGGAGTTGCCTTATTTATTTATATTTGGGATGGAGTCCCCTGGGCATGGAGTTACCTTATTTATTTATATTTGGGATGGAGTTCCCTGGGCATGGAGTTGCCTTATTTATTTATATTCGGGATGGAGTTCCCTGGGGTGGATTGGTCCTGTACAGTACTGAGTGACTGAATGTCAGTTATTATGTATATATATTTGGGATGGATCTTCCCTGAGCTATATTGGCCATATACAGTACTGTGAGATTGAGTACTCTGAGAGTGTGAGTACATGAGTTCATCATTGTGCTGCATTGCATTAGACATGCAAACTTGATATGTAGGCATAGAGAAGTATTTTTCCTCATGCCATCTAATAATGAGATTTCTTATCTTCGTTAAAGTATTGAGAAATATCACATGTTTCAGACTTACTCATATTTTCGGTGACTTTCGGCAAAGGATTTGAGTTTTACTGTTATATTGAAAAGAAAATATATTTTTTTGAAATTTTTATACGAGCGGAGCATTTTATTATTGAGTTATTACTTGTTATGAACTGTTGCTGGTTATTGGAGTTGGACTCTGACCCTAATCCCAGCTCGTCACTACTTTCAACTTAAGGTTAGGTTTGTTACTTATTGAGTACATAGGGTCGGTGGTACCTATACTACACTTTTGCACCTTGTGTGCAGATTTCTGATGTTGATGTAGCTGCGTACGGCTGGAGCTAGATATGAAGATGTACCTGGGTTCCAGTCATTACTGTCTCTTGTTCATAATAGCTTTAGAATTTTTAATCCGTTCATGTACACTTCAGACAGATGATGTATTTTTATTTCACAATAGCTTTGTAAATTCTAATCTTAGAAGCTCATGTTTTATTCTACCAGTCCTTGGGGAGTGTATTAGAGTCGATTAAATATTAATTGAATCGGATTGTTGTTATTTGGCTTACCTAGCGGGTGAGGTTAGGTGCCATCACGGCTAGTTGGATTTTGGGTCGTGACAAGTTGGTATTAGAGCCCTAGGATCATAGGTTATTTAAGTCATGAGCAAACTGTCTAGTAGAGTCTTAAGGATTGGTATGATGACGTCCATACTTATCTTCGAGAGGCTACAGGGCATTTAGGATAATTTTCCATCTTTCTTTCCTTATCGTGCGGAATTGATTCAGCTTGAAACATAACTCTTTGAATTCCTTCCATGTATTCATGTGCGCATGTAAGCACTCGGTATCAGCTGTGCACCGCCAACTTGTGATTCCATGAAAGAGGTTCGAGATGAGTATTCTGTGTTTTGGTGATAGGCCAGTCTGGAGGACTTGAGGCCAGGGTTAGACCGCAGCTTAAGCTCGGTAGTTTCGGTTGCGCGAACTTATATATTTGGACTCATATGTTCGGTAGTGTCCCTATGAGTGGAGTTTATGGCTCGATGAGCGGTTGAATGGATATATGATGAGTATGATGTGACTGCGGGATGTGTTCAGATGGTTTGAATGTGATGAGAAGTGTTTTCTTGAGATGTAAAAAAAAGGGCCATTGGGTGCTTGATATGACGTATGGTCTCGAGATGTGAGTGTGTTGAAGGATCTGTCATACGATTTAATTATGAAGCGAAGTAGATTTTCATGTTGTGTTGATGAGTTCAAACTCAGAAAGATTAAGTGATTGCGTAGTAATTGTGGCTGCGAAAGGGTATAATAAGATGCCAATTTGGGGCTAAGCAGGTGGGTTATCTCTGCTGAGTAATCTACGTAGGTATGTTCCTTACAATGTTGTGTGGAGAATTATTTTTCTACCATCAGGTTCTATGTGTTGAGATTTGAATTTGAAATGGTCAAGGAAGTTGACATGACCGTCATGATAATGAAGGTGAGCTTAGTAGATGATTCGAGGTATTTTATGGTTGTGTTACCTGAGCTTGTGAAGAATATTCGTTGAATTGACTATGGGATTATGACAATAGTAGAGTATGGGTATGGTGAGTTATCATATGTTTTGTTATGTGGCTTTGAGGCAAGTGGGGGAGTCTGTTATCTATGATTTGATTTCACGATTATGTGTTGTATTGGTTTTGGCCTGAGATATGTGTGTGGATCGGTTATGACTTGCAGAGGTTGAAATCGAGGATGACTCGAGTAAGAAAATTCTTGGACATGGGTTATATTGCACTTAATGAGTATATATAAAAAAATCATGGGATGATCGAATTGTTATTATGAAGGATGTAGTACGTACGTAGTGTGAATTTGATTGGTGGTGTTAAGGCAGGGTTACCTCTTTGAGTGTTGTTAAGACAAGGGAGCATGTGTCTTTCGGCCCATTTGGGCGGTGCAATTTATATTTGAGCTGAGTGGATGACTCTCTAGAAGGTTCTAATGGGTTCGAGATTTATATATAGCAATCGAGAATTTTTCCGAATTTGTGTATGGATAGAAACTGAGATTTACATTTGATGGTGCCGGGACTTGCGTTAATTCTGTATGGCTATGGATTCTACATTCCAGTATAAGAAAGGTAAAAGAACAACTTTAAATTCACATAAGGTATTTTCAGAGTGGGCATTTCGGTTGTGGTACTTATGGGGGTGCTTAAGAAGAATACAGTGGCTTATGGGCCTCAGGGCGGTGTGGTTTTATGTTAGGATGTCTTGTAGTGAGCTTTGGGTAAGGATCGTGGTGTTCTGACAAAGAGAAGTATCAATTTGAGGGTAATTCAGAAGAAACTCGAAGAAAATAGGAAAAATGGGTAACATGCTGGATCAGCATGGTAATGGTATGCTCGGTTCTTTTGGTTCTTATGATGAAGTAAGGCTTTACGGGTGCTTTGTGGCAATACTCTCGGATTTGGCAACCTGTGTGGCTTGGTCGAGTTAGAGGAATTCAATTATGATAGCTTGGCTATGTGCCAATAGATTTCAAAGTGTTCTTGATGGTTTCTACCATGGTTTGAACCGGATATTTTCTATCAGTGTGGGAAACGTGTTGTGTATTGTGATTTCCTCCTAAAAGGAAGAAAGAGGAAGGTTTCTAACTAACCGGGTATGTAATTTGCTAGTGACTCAGAGTTGATAATGAGATTCTTGTGCTTTTCACATAATGGCATTATAGATGTGGTGTGTTGTGCGGGGTTAAGATTTACATGTACAAGATGACAGTTCAGTCTTGAAGGGAAGGTCACAAATTTTGGACAGAATGGTCAGTTTCAGATATTTAGATGAATGATATAACTGCTCGGTAATTCCTGAGAAGGGTGCATTTGTCAAAAGGCGCATTGTATTTTGACTTACGAATGTTCATTGGTATAGCGGTACTCACCTGGTTGATAGACTGTTGATATTCAAATTATTTCTATGTGGCACGGAAGAATTATGGAAGTATTCCTACTGGGACGATCGTGCATGAAGGATGTGATAGTCACTCGAGTGTTGGAGTTGTGATCAGTTACGGTGGTTCATATGTTCTACAAATTTGGGAGACTGGGAGTTCTCAGAGGCAAATTGTTTCAGGGTCACGGACTGTGAAGATGTGGCCAAGTTAACTAGATAATAGTACGTGTTATGGTTAAGTCATTGAGGACTTTTTAGAGGGATATTTATCCATGCTCGGATTGCGTTTAGGCTATAATAAGCCTAGAATTGACTGTTAAGCTTTAAGCTACGATATTTCTAATATTTGTAACATTGCGTGAGCTATTTGAGTCGTGTTTGAGGCTACATAGGGGTTAAAATCCCTTAACAAACTTGATAAATGCCTCAGTGATGAAAGATTTTGATTTGAGCTACAATAGCACACTTTGTACATGCCTACACTTTAGCATTTCATTTATACCAGTCTAGGAGAATCTTATCTCTCTCATCATATACCTGAATACTTGTTTAAATGCTCCCATGTGATATGTTTGGACTGGAGGCTTGGGACTATACCGGGTGGATTATGTTATTGGTACGTGAGTTGTCCGTGTGGATTCATATATTAATATTATTGGCACGTGAGTTATCCGTGCGGGTTCTATTGTTAGCACATGAGTTGTCCGTGCAGCGTGTGGAATTTGTATTTCCTTGATCGTTTATCTGATTAACTGTTTCTTTCCTCTTCATGCTATGATATTGCCTGATCATGGAAATTTGAGAAAATTATGCATATGTACACACAGATATTCTTCTCACGGAATTTGATGAGTTGGTTTTAAATAATGTTCTGTGCCGGCTTTTAAAAGGGCAGGATTACACTGGAATAGCTAGAATAGTTGTGTTTGGTGATATAAGGTCATTTGACCTAAAATAGATACTATCAGGTTTGATTACAGCGTGTTGGAAGAATAATTTAGAATTCGGCTTAAACACTTGGCTATGGTACTTGTTGAATGAGGGAAAGCTCTGTGACTTGTTGATCTAATAAGTGTGTATGAGATTCCGCGCATTTCTTTCATTATCGGCAATGTATGAAGGTTTTGGGAACGCGGTTTTGTTTGATATAGGGTTTAATACTAGTACCGAGTTGATTTTGAATAGTTACTGTGATCGGGAATGGTGCTGCGAGTATGCGAGTTGTGTGGTATATCATGTGATTACATCTTGGGTTATGGCTATGGCTTGATACAATTTGTTCAGATTTATACAGTGTGTAGAAGAGAGATTCGGGTCTTGAAAAGAAATTCTGAATGTTGGAAATTGAATTCCAAGGTTTACGGGTCAAGGTTAAACTAATGATCTTCATTTATGTTGTGTGGTCAAACCTATATGGAATAGGGTGACGAGGGATCACCCCCGAGTATGTGCGTGGTAAGGTGGAATAGTGATTTAGGGGCTTAGGAATAACTCTTGGCACGTTCGAGGATGAACGTACGTTTAAGTGGGGGAGAATGTAAGAATCCAGAACCCATTTGTGGTTCTTTTGGACAAATGTGACGAAAATGTGTGTTTAAAAAAAAGAGTGACATTTTTATATATAGCGTTCTTTTAAAGAGCGCTATACTTTAACGGAGTTTTGGCCGTTAAAGTATATCGCTCTTTAAAAGAGCGTATATATATATATATATATATATATATATATATATATATATATATATATATATATATATATATATATATATATATATATATATATATATATATATATAACGCCACTATAAACCACGCTAGACAGGGCTGAGAAGACAGCTATGCATAGCGCGGTATATAATCACGCTATATATGTATAGCGCAGTTATATACCGCGCTATACATAGATAAATAAACGGTCCCCCTCCTTCTTCCCCACACTCGAACCAGACGCCCCCCCCCCAAATTCAACATTCTTAATCGACCCCCCTCCCTCCCAAATTTCCTTCTAAAAAAATTGTAGTGGACCCCACTCATCATACAAAAAGATAAGATTGTAGGTCCCACATCCTAGCCAAGCCTTCTATGGTTGTGATTTCCTCGTTTCGGGCTCAAATTTTCAATTCGTCGACTTTCCGAAAAACATAAATCGAGGTATTTCGATTTAGTTTATGTCGAAACTCGTATAATAATGCATATTAGTTGTTTTGAATGTGTTTCCATGTTGTTTTGTATTTTTTTTTTGTGATTAAACTAGTATGTTATTTTTATCCGGACTAAGATATTAGTGTTTTGTGTTTGTTTTGTGATTAAAATGTATTTGTTATTTTTATCTAGTTTAGATTATTTATTTGCTTAAAGACTAGTGCCCTTTTAGCGTAGTAAAATGTAGAGCCTTTTAGCGTAGAATCCCAGTAGTTTAAGTATCTTTTATACTGATTGATCAAACACAAACTATGTCCAATTAAATATGATAAAAATTAATTATTTAATTTACAAAACAAACATAAAAAATTATGAAAATATTTAAATTGACACACATAAGAATTTAGGATAGCTTGGTGCTATTGTACCTCAAATATCGAGCCTGGAACCCATAGGTATATACTCTGTCCAATTAAATATGATAAAAATTAATTATTTAATTTACAAAACAAACATACAAAATTATGAAAATATTAAAATTGACACGTACAAGAATTCAGGATAGCTTGGTGCTACTAGGCCTCAAATATCGAGCCTGGAACCCATAGGTATATATACTCTGTCCAATTAAAGATGATAAAAATTAATTATTTAATTTACAAAACAAACATACAAAATTATAAAAATATTAAAATTGATACACACAAGAATTTAGGATAGCTTGGTGCTACTAGGCCTCAAATATCGAGCCTGGAACCCATAGGTAACGCTATCCAATTAAATATGATAAAAATTAATTATTTCATTTACAAAACAAACATACAAAATTATGAAAATATTAAAATTGACACACACAAGAATTCAGGATAGCTTGGTACTACTGGACCTTAAATATCGAGCCTGGAACCCATAGGTATATATACTCTGTCCAATTAAATATGATAAAAATTAATTATTTAATATACAAAACAAATATACAAAATTATGAAAAAATTTAAATTGACACACACAAGAATTCAGGATAGCTTGGTACTATTGGGTCTCAAATATCGAGCCTGGAACCCATAGGTATATATTCTGTCCAATGCCAATATGATAAAAATTAATTATTTAATTTACAAAATAAACATACAAAATTATGAAAATATTTAAATTCACACACAAATTCAACAATGTGCATCATACTGCAAAAATGAATGCCAATGTGCTCGCCGCCTGCATTTCTCAAATCTCTTCATCGGCAGTGGCATAAATTCAACACCCCTTTCCATCAATGACGTTGAAGTTGCAGTCCTTTCAACAAACCTCTCCGCCATCTGCTTGAACGACATCCGCACCATGGCAGTGACAAGCAATCCTCTTACCGACTTCAATAACCCGTTGAAAGACTCTGACACGTTTGTAGTCAGAATTCCTTATCTTCTTCCGCCATCCGCATGCAAAGTCCACTTCTGAAGCTCATGTCGCATCAACCAATGATAGGCTCTCTCGTCTTCCTGCCTGATAGATTCCATGTGCCTCCGGAATTTATGCTCTTGGTGGTATGTTGCTGCCATCCACATCAAATCATGCAGATCCTTGTTGGGATGTGCCTTCTGGAAATTGGCCTTAAAGTGCCTCACACAGTAACGGTGGTAGGCATAAGGTTCTTTCCATGTAGGCAAGTTCTCTACAGAACTTAAGATACCACCATGCCGATCATATATTAGACAAATGCCGGAACACTGTTTGACAACGTGCTCTTTCAAATGGTTCAAAACAGTGTCCATGTCTCTTGGCTTTCATTGGCACAAATAGAAAATGATAGAGGAAATATTTGTCCATTAGCATCTACTGCAACGGCTATCAACAGCTTGATATCATACTTTCCATAGACATAAGTGCCGTTTATGGATATTACCGACCGGCAATGCGGAAACCATCAATTGCTGGTTTAAATGCCCAGAACACGTAATTGAATATATATTCTGATTTTCCCGGACTACGCTCAAGCTTCCATTCAACAACCGTCCCGGGGTTAAAGTGTTGCAGTGCTGCCATGTACTTGGGTAGAGCTGCAAATGACTTATCCCAGTTACCATAAACAATTTCAAATGCACGTTTGCGCCCGAGAAATGCCTTTCTTTTAGTAATGGTATGACCATATTCCTGGTAGACTGATGTAATGCACTCTTTGATTTTATACCTTATGGACGCTTCAAGGTGTGGAATAAGGACAAGAGAAATCAAGTCAATATCCAAGTTGTAGAGATTCCCATTGAATGTGTCCATTTCACATCTGTGAGTGGGAATATATTTACCCACTTTCCACAGACCTATGTTCTTCTTGCTTGCATGCAGCATCCAATGACAACCCATAAACCATCTGTGACAAACAACCTTGTATACATCCGAACTTGACTCCCATATCGTCTTCTCACGACACTCTTTTACGCTGTACATTTTCGCCTCCCTGCTTAGGCGCACTTTATCAGGAAAAAGCATGCCCTTTGCCAGCACCGTTGGTCTAGAATCATCCCACATTGCTGTCCGAATTTCATTAAAATCCCTTGTGAGAGCATCCACATCCGGCATACTTGGCAAGTTATCAAGGTAGGGAATCTTCCTTGAATGAAACGGCACTTGGGACTCATACACTCTTGGTCTAACGGGGGATGTAGCAGACTCCCTCGTCAAATCAGGTCCTTCATTCTCTTCCTCTTCGTCACCATCCTCACGAGGGAAGGGTGTGTCGTCTCCGGAATCATCGGCATTGTTGTCATAATCACTGTTCTCTTCCTCACTCTGTGCATCTGCTAGATCTCGATTTAATATGTCGTCTTCGGTCAATTGAGTGAGGACATGTGGTTCAACTTGCTCATTTTCACTGCACAAACAACAAAATAATAAGCTACTGGAATTAATAAATACTTTCCATATAGTTGTATCACTTCACTTACAAGTCGTAATATGTTGACATTCCTTGATGGACATTATCATGTTGGTGATGACTCTCGGATGGACCACCATGATCCAACACACCAGAACTATGCATATTCCAACTGGGCGTGGGTTCATAACTTGTAAAAGTCATATCTGGTCGGTACCCCCTGTGGAATATATGAGTGTTAATACAAATTCAATACAACAAAAATATACATCGTAACACTAAGGAAAATTGAAGTTTACCACTCGTCTTGTAGATTATGTAAAGCAGGAGAGAAATTATTTCCTCGCTCCTCATTTGTCCGTGGTGATAAATTTAAATCAGGGTAAACTCTTTCATCTGGAACCTGTCCGGCAAAAACTGCTTCAGAATAACCACCTGATGACTGAGGGTTATCCCTACTATGCACAACCTCATTATTGCGAACGTCTTCGACCTTGACGTATATTTCCAACATTTTTATCACAAGAAATTCCCGGTATTCATCCCGAGTCCTCAAAAAATCCCTCAAAATTTCATCATCGTCGATGTTAAACTCAGTGTAACAAGCAACCCTTTGCGGAGTGACGGGATACGGATATCTTCTGGTTACTTTAAGGTTCACTGAACGTTTCCTCACACTCATTTTATTACATAACAACGATACCAATCTATCGTACTCCATTGTAAGTGGCAACTTAACATGACACTGTGGAGATAAACTATAGCTCACAGAGTTATTCGCCACCACAATCTCACCCCCTCACCCCCACCCCACCCCCACACACAATATAATGAAACCCTTACTTTTCGCTCTTCAGACATTATGAAAAAATGCTTGAGACTTAACAAGAAGAAAAATTTGAACGAGAGTTAGGAATATTTTTGAATGGATTTTTGTAAAATCCTAACGCCTTTAAATAAGGCAATGCCTAGCTCGGTGGGCTGAATTATTTTAGGTATAGCGCCCTTTTAAAGAGCGCTATACCCATTTGAATTATTGTTATGTCAGTTAAATTCAGGAGACTTATTGGTGGGCCCACAAAATAGGTATAGCGCGGTTATATACCGCGCTATGTATATAGCGCAATACTTTAACAGCCAAAACTCCGTTAAAGCATAGCGCTCTTTAAAAGAGCGCTATATATAAAAATGTTATTCTTTTTTTTTTAAACACACATTTTCGTTACACTTGTCCAAAAGAACCACAAATGGGTTCTGGACTCAGAATGTAACGACCCGACTTGTCGTTTTGAACATTTATGCTCCTTTCAACTATTTGAAGTCTTGAATAGCTTCATATGATGTATTATGACGTGTGTGAATCATCGGTTTTGATGTTTAAGGTGTTTCGGGATTAGTTCGGAAGAATAAATTTTATGTTGGAAACTTGAATGAAAAGGGTTGACCAGAGTTTTGACTTTTGTACAAACGACTCCGGAATAGAGTTTTGATGATTCCAATGGCTCCGGTGATTTTGAACTTAGGAGTGCGTTCGTAAAATTATTTGGAAGCCCATAGTTAAATTAGCTTTGAAATGGCGAAAGTAGGAAATTTAAGTTTGGAAGTTTGAACGGGGAGTTGACTTTTTTATACTTGGGTCGGAATTCAGTTCTGAAAACTTTCTTATGTCCGCTATATCATTTATGACTTGTGTGCAAAATTTGAGGTCAATCGGACTTGATTTGATAGGTTTCGGCATCGAATGTAGAAGTTAGAATTTCTGAGTTTCGTTAGGCTTCAATTGGGGTGTGATTCGTTGTTTTAGCATTGTTTGATATGATTTGAGGCTTCGACTAAGTTTTTATGATATTTTAGGACTTTTTGGTATATTTGGTTGAGGTCCTAGGGGACTCGGGTGAGTTTCGGATGGGTAACAGATGAGAATTTGGACTTGGAAGATGGCTGAAGCTACAGATTTCTGGTGTCTGGTTTCCTTCTTCGCGTTTGCGATGGGAGTTCCGTGTTTGAGAAGAGTAGCTGGTGACTGGTGAAGAATTGTTCTTTGCGTTCGCGAAAGGGGAGTCATGTTCGCGAAGGAATGGGAGGTGATGCATCGCGTCCGCGTGAGAGGCTCCGCGTTCACGAAGACCTGGGGTCAGTGACCATCGCGTTCGCGAGGAAGTGGCCGCGTTCGCGAAGGTCTGGCTCAGTGTGCATTGCATTTGCGTGGGATAGCTCGCGAACATGTAGAAGGTTTTGGCAGTTGTACAAATTTGTGCTTCGCGAACGCGAGGCATTTTCCGCGTTCGCGAAGAAGGAATCGCTAGGCAGAGAGTTTAAGTTCTGAAAATGGCCATTTTTAATAATTTGGAGCTCGGGGAGAGGCGATTTTTGGGATAGTTTCATGGAAAATATCGGGGTAAGTATTCTTAACTCAATTTTGGTCAAATTACCCGAATCTATTGCTATTTTTAACATTTAATTAGTGCTTTAAGTTGGGAAAATTGCGAAAACCCTTAAGTTGAAATTGAGGATTTGGAGGTCGAGTTGTTGTCGGAAATTGGTAAATTTGATATGGTTGGACTCATGGTTGAATGGGCGTTCATATTTTGTAACTTTTGTCGGGTTCCGAGACGTGGGCCCCACTGGTAATTTTTTAGCGTAATTTCGGATTTTGTTGGAAAACTAACATTTTCATATGGAATTGATTCCTACACCTCGTGATGATTGTATCGAATTATTTGTGACTAGATTCGAGGTGATCGGATACCGAATCACGAGGAAAAGGCTTATTGGAATAAAGAATTGCACAGTTTAAGGTAAATAACATTTCTAAACTTGGAGCTGAGGGTATGAATCCCTGAATTACGTGTTATATGAATTGTTTGGAGGTGACGCACATGCTAGGTGACGGGCGTGTGGGTGTGCACCATGTAAATTGTTGACGTAATTGATTCGGTAGAATTTTGTAATTAAATAATCTTGGCATTATCTATGTACTTTCATGTGTTAAAGAAATTGAGCTGAGAATCATGTTAAAAATTATGCTGAGGCTATGTGCCGTTATAATTGAGACCAACAGAGGTCATATTATTGTTGAATTATTTGTTTAAATTGTAATTTCATACTCAGTCATGTTCATTCATTACATATTATAGCTCAGTCTCTGTTGTTATTTATTGATACATCATATCATCAATTTGGGCTAGTTTCATGACATTGTGAGCCCGAGAGACTGGAGAGATTAATGACTGAGTGAGGCCGAGGGCCTGACTATGAGGATATTATGGGATCGGATTGCATGCCGCAGCATATTTTTATTTATTTATTTATTATAGCGTTTGGGCAGAAGGAGCCCCTTCGGAGTCTGCACCCCCACAGTGAGCGCAGTGGATATTATATTTGGGATAGAGTTCCATAGGCATGGAGTTGTCATATATATTTACTTCTGGGGTGGATTTCCCTGGGCATGGAGTTGCCTTATTTATTTATTTATATTTGGTCATGGAGTTGCCTTATTTATTTATTTATATTTGGGCATGGAGTTGCCTTATTTATTTATAATTTGGATGGTGTTCCCTAGGCATGTAGTTGCCTTATTTATTTATATTTGGGATAGAGTTCCCTGGGCATGGAGTTTCCTTATTAATTTATATTTGGGATGAAATTCCCTGGGCTGAAATTGTCCTGTACAGTACTGAGTGACTGAATGTCAGTTATTATGTATATATATTTGGGATGGATCTTCCTTGGGCTAGATTGGCCATATACAGTACTGTGAGATTGAGTACTTTGAGGTTGTGAGTACATAAGTTCATCATTGTATTGCATTGCATAGACATGAATACTTGATATGTAGGCATAGAGAAATATTTTTCCTCATGCCATCTAATAATGAGATTTCTTATCTGTCATTAATGTATTGAGAAAAATCACAGGTTCCAGACTTACTCATATTTTCGGTGACTTTCGGCAAAGGATTTGAGTTTTATTATTATATTGAAATGAAAATTTTTTTTTCTTTTGAAATTTTTATACGAGCTGAGCATTTTATTATTGAGTTATTACTTGTGCTGCTTTAAATTATATTGTTATGAACTGTTGCTGGTTATTGGAGTTGGACTCTGACCCTTAACCCAGCTCGTCACTACTTTCAACCTAAGGTTAGGTTCGTTACTTATTGAGTACATGGGGCCGGTTGTACTCATACTACACTTCTACACCTTGTGTGCAGATTTCTGATGTTGATGTAGCTTCTTACGGCGGGAGCTGGATATGAAGATGTATCTGCGTTCCAGTCATTACTGCCTCTTGTTCATATAGCTTTAGAATATTTAATCTATTCATGTATACTTCAGACAGATGACGTATTTTTATTTCACACCAGCTTTGTAATTTCTATTCTTAGAAGCTCATGATTTGTACTACCAGTCCTTGGGGAGTGTATTAGAGTTAGTTAAATATTAATTGAATCGATTGTTGTTATTTGGCTTACCTAGCGGGTGAGGTTAGGTGGCATCACGGCAAGTTGGATTTTGGGTCGTGACAAAGAGGCTTAATCATCATAAGTAGATGATACAAACTTAATATCTTTACTAAAAACATATAGAAAGAAAGAATTAATAGAAATAGCCGCTCATCCCAATTGCTTAATGTCACGACCCAAAATTCTCACCTTCGGGGCCGTGATGGCGCCTAACATTTCACTTGCTAGGCAAGCCAATGTTAGAATAAATTTTAGCCATTTTTAACAGTTCAGTTGAAATGATAATAGATCAACCAAATATCTGGAATAAATATGAAGTAGAAATTTAATACAATTCCCAAAACCGGTAGTACAAGTCACAAGCTTTACAGAGTTTACTAGAAAATCTCTAAATACAACTGTTCCAGAATAGAATCAACAGTGCAGGAAAATATCAGAAGGTGACTCTGAGGCCTGCGAACGTGACAGTAGATATACCTTAAGTTTCCACAGCAATGTACGATCAATTAGTAAGATTATCAACAACACTGAGGTACCTCGATCTGCACAAAAAGATATGCAGAAGCGTAGCATGAGTACACCACAGCAGTACACAGTAAGTATCAAGCCTAACCTGGGTAGAGTAGTGACGAGGCCAGGTCAAGACACCTACCAGACATATAAACTTGTACAATATGTTACATAAAGATAACAAGGAAAGAATATCAATATAAGGCCAATAATATAAGAATTTCCCATTCAATTCAACAATGAAAACAATGATAACACGGATGGCACCGAGCAAACAATTAAGCAATTAAGCAACAACACAGTCAGAGTACAACTATAATATAAACACGACACGGCATCACCCATCGTACTCTTACTCTCGTCCTAACCATGAAATGATGAATAATTTAAATACAATTCCAATTTGAACAAAGTAAAGTGTCTAATGAGTTATTAAGCCAATTTAGGATTTAAATATAGGAAAAATAATGGATAGGTTGTACAAATAGAATATCAATTGAACATAGTTTATAAATATATGATATCCGATAAAATATTATATTTATACAAATAAGACAATCAAATCTTAACGAGATAAATATGGGATTTATTAAAGTAATACATGATAATAATTTTTATGTAAATTACACGACAATAATATAATGGTCAAATTTGAGACACCAATTAGAGTAGAAATATAATCACCATTTAGATTAGTAAATCTCCGAATAAAATATGAGTTTTATTTTTGAAAGACACTCAAGTAGAGCCTCTTGAAAATTCTTTCATTTAAATCTGCTAAGTTTCAACAACTTATCATATCACATAGGATGCATGACTCACACAAGAAGTCCATATTGTTTTATTTTTAATACATTGACGGTTAATTAATTATGTCCAAAATATAATGAAGTGATTTAAGAAACCACAATAATCGTCCCAACATGGAATGCATCAGAGAATTACAATCGGAATTAACCTTAATATCAAAATAATTTCATATTTAAATTCCGTTGCGGCGTGCAACCCGATCCTCCAATATATTCATTTTAAATTCCGTTGCGGTGTACAACCCGATCCTCCAATATATTCATTCAACAAATCTGTTACGGCGTGCAGCCCGCTCCTCAAATTAATTATTTAACACATCTGTTGCGGCGTGCAACCCGCTCCTCAAGCAACATAAATTAAACAACCAATTTACAACCAACTACGGTGTACCACAAAATCATAAGGAATAACGAGTCTACACAAAGAAGTCACAATTAATGAAAAAGCTACACGATAGCTCACGAAGTCAAATAGCAAGGTAATAACAATCCACAATCAAGGCATATAGCAGACATGCAGTAATTCAACAAGTGACTACAATCAACAATTAGCATATAAGGGTGAACTTGACAACAAAGATGGAACATGTACAAACAATTTCAAGTAAAGCACGTACAAACAATTCTAACAACAAATGATATAGTCATAACACGATATTTACAAACAATTGTATAAAAGGAGTCTAACTGTCCTAACCCGTCAAATACCACATATAGGTCATGTACCCACTCATCACCTCGCGTACATGACCTTCACATAATACGAATGAAACAATCATCTCAAATCCTAAGGGGTGGTTTCCCCCACATAAAGTTAGACAAGACACTTACCTTAACGGAGTTAGGCCGATATTCCAAAATAGCATTGTCACGTGAATTGACCTCCGGATGGCTCCATTCTCTCTTGATCTTTCCTTACATTACTACAATATTCCGGAAATCCTAACAACTTCAATATTTTTAGAAACATAACAAAAGTGAACCATAATTAGGAAGATATGCATGGTTTCAGCTCATTTGAGCATTTTATCAAACACTAGGTGTGCAAATTTGGTTACAAGGTACTTCTACAAGATTTCCTTCACTCCACAATCCAATCCTTACTTATTTGAGCTCAACAATCTTCCCAAAAACCTTATTGGTACAAGCATATATGCATAATACTATTACACCCAAGAATCATACTCTTAATCACCCATCTTTTACCCTAAACTCGAAATTGAAGACTAGGGGTTTGAATCTTAACTCTTAGATGAAGATCTTGTGATTGGCTTCCTTGATTCTTGAAGATTGGTGCAAGATTGGATAATTAGAATGTTAGGTTCCCTCCTTCTCTCTCTAAAATGCTCTTGCTTCTCTCTAAAACCCTCATAAAAACACCACCAAAATAAGCCCCAAAGGCTATATATCAAAATGGGGTCGGGTTATGAAAATAGAAAAATTAACCCTCCGAACTCAGGTCTGCGGTCGCATAATGGACCGCACAATTGGTATGCGGGTCGCACAATGCACCGTAAAACTGATGCCCAGAAATGGGCTTCACTGGACAGGTCTGCGACCATTTTGCGGTCTCATAACCACTTCTGCGGTCGCAGAATTGCATTCTGCCAGCCTTTAGTAATTTGGTTATAACTTCTTGTAGGAGTGTTCAAATGACGAACGGTTTAAAGATTTAGAAACTAGACTCAAAGAGCTTTAATTTTATAGGTCATACATCATATAACTCCTTATATGTATGTAGATATGCTCATCCAAAGTTTGGTCTTGTGCGTACCCACTTGAAACTTTTAGTCTATCATGAAATTTCCAACTTGACTTAGGATTTGGCCTCTCCTTAGACCCCGCATCACTTATAATATGCCTCGTACACTTATTATCATATCCAATTGATATCCATCATATTAAAAGTCCTTGTCTCCACTCAGAATAATATAATTAGCACACATCAACTTTCTAATTTTGCCAAAATGTGCTGAATTATTCTACGGACTTCCAACTCCAATTCTGGACATAAGCCTAAGTCCGAAATCACCATATGAAGCTATTGGAACCATCAAAGTTCCATTCCGAGGTCGTTTGCAAAAAAGTCAAACTCCGGTCAACTCTTTTCATTTAAGCTTCCAAAATAAGAATATATTTTTCTTTCAATTAAATCTCGAATCATCCGAAAACCAAACTCGACCGCGCGCGCAAGTCAAAATACACATTACGAAGCTGCTTGAGGTCTTAAGCCATTGAACGGGACACTAATTCTTTAAACGACGAGCTGGGTCGTTACATTCTCCACCTCTTAAACAAGCGTTCGTCCTCGAACGTGCTCAGAATTATTCTGAGGTTACCAAATTTAGGATTTTACGTTTACACATATATTCATGGTTGATCCCATGTGACCGCATTTGACATAATCCCGACAACACCATCTCAATTGAGATTATTTCTTTTATCCATATTTGTAAACTTTAAGACCAACTTTCTTACACTCCAAACATTTTTAAAAAGACCGATTTTCACATCAACGCACGGTATTAGTCTCAACTGGCTATAGCAACTCGTGCCTAAGCACACATCAACTTTCTTAATAGCGCTTAAGTACTTCAAAATTTCCCAGGGTGTTACATTCTCCCCCACTTAGGATCATTCATCCTCAAATGAGAAGTAGAGTCCGCCCTCAAACATATAACATAACTTATCTCTTCTTTCGCACATATAAATCTCCCAAATTTTACTAACTCTGAAATTTTCCAGAAATTTCGGCAGAGTCTCTCCTAGAATTGGGCCTATCCACCTGCCAGAGCAATACCAAAACAACTCCTAACAACATATCCACAACCCAACAAAGTATCACAATGTATATATCAATAATAATAATCTCAATATTACAAGCACTGCATTATCATAATGATATTTGGACATGAAACACATTATATGTATGCTCATAACCGCATCTCTGGTCTTAATAGTTGCTCATAATCGATTACAACATCGCCAATTAACCTCATGTTAACAAAAATATCGTTTCAAACCTCCACTTTATTAATAACGAGACACGAGGCATGAAAACCTTATAATTATTTACCCGAATTAACGATTCACATTTAACGCCACCTGGGCACTCACCTCGTAGGCTAAAACTCAATAATTATAACACGAATTTGAAAAATTATGTACAGAGAAATTCATACAAGAATTTTCAAATAAGCCTAACAGGCATGACTCCCTATAAGTACTATAGAATAAATTTAATTTCACAAGGGAGAATTTAACCACATAAATTTTCATCACAAGGATCTCGTCCTTATATAACTTCCACCGCGGCCCGTAGCCCGGTTTAAACATATCAAATCATATTAAAATACGAGGATCTCGTCCTCAGTTCTGAATCACAAGTAATACACACATCGTGCCAATCGAAACATTCCATTTTCTTCTTTTAAATAATTTCCGTTAAACAAAATCACAACAAATAACAAACCCTCATATCGGTAGGGCATATAATTCACAATTGAAATCAATTATCTGGAAATTAAATCAAACTCACCGAAATGATAAACAAAGTCACTTTTAGCCTCACAATTATTTTTTGTGACCAACACATAATGATAGACATAGATATCTCCATATAATCTCCCAACAAGAGTATTCACATAAGTAGATTTCAGGATTACGAAGCTCACTTACGAGTGGAGCATATTAGGAGGACTTGCCTCGATACTCAGAACCGAATCAAGTTAAGGAAATTGTTAATTTATAATAACTCGAGATCGCTCTTGTAACGACACAACCTGGTGTAGCGACCTCAACCATACCATAGCAAATATATCAATGGGTCGGGCCTCCACCTCTTGGGCGCCCTCTACCCGCATGTCCTCCACCCCTAACTGGTAGTGTAGGTAGAGTAGTAACTGTAATGGAGTTTGTGGCTTGAGTGTTCTGATGAAATAGGTTTCTCTCAAGTCTGGGATAATTTCTCATGATGTGCCTAGTATCACCACACTCATAATAACCCATCTGCGGTTCGGCTGCACATACTGAGTCTGTGCCGAATAACTTGTCACGACCCAAATTAACCATCTGTAAGGTGTCATGATGGCACCTAGTCTTTACAACTAGGTAAGCCTAATATTACGAAAAATATAAAGAAAACACAACATTTTAAAGATAAACAGCATATTGTGAACAGCCAAGAGTAGTACCACTCGACATATACATAATAATTTCCCAAGACACGGAATATCACTAAGTCACAAGCTGCTATAATCTATGTAGCTCTATACAAAAGTCTGAAGATAATAAAGAAAATCTCTAGGATAGGGAGTAGAAGGGGACCCCGAAGATCTGCGGACGCAAGCAGTAGTACCTTGGAGTCTTTGAGAATCAGCAGCACGCACTAACCCCGAGGCTAATAGCTCGCACCTAGATCTGCACACGAAAACATGTGCAGGGAAGGGTGTGAGTACACCACAATGGTACCCAATAAGTGCTAAGCCTAACCTCGGTCGAGTAGTGACGAGGTCAGGTCAAGGCCCTACCGGAGTGAATATAATGAATTAAACAGTAAAAGATATAAGTAAAATTTACGGTAACACAGTTAAGGAAATTCTCAAAATTTAACAGTTGCGGGAGCCCTCGGCTCAAAACAAGGTAAACACAGTGGAAACTCTCCTGGGATACCGTCCCGTAGTTCCAAATGAATATGCAGTACAGGGGGATCTCCCGGAATACGTCTGTAGTCCCAAAGTAAATATGTAGTGCTGGGGGATCTCCCGGAATACGTCCGTAGTCCCAAAATAAATATGCAAGACAGGGGGATCTCCCGGAATACATCCGTAGTCCCAATTTAAATATGCAACGCAAGATGAAATGGCAGGTATGGCATCGAGTTATACAGTTTATACTGAACACAAATAAGGAAAGTAGGGACTTAACTAAGCATGGCGCACAGAATGTCAAATAGGTAGTTAAAATACGTAAGCATGCTTCTTTAGTCTAAGTTTAACAATTAAACGTATTAGTGCAATTTAATAAGGAAAAACAGTTTATGATATAGAAAGGAAAAACGGGATTTTTGCAATAATAGCTTGTGTACGTACTCGTCACCTCACGTACACGGTGCCCACACATCAATTAATATCAAACATCCTAAAAGAAAGTCTCCAACACAAGATTAGGCAAGCCACTTACCTCGAACCGCTCAAATCAACTCGATATCACGTTCTTGCCATGAGTATCCCACTCCAAATGGCCTGAATCTATTCAAATTAATTGCATAATGTAAATATGACTACAAGTAACTAATTTAGCTAATTAATTCGAAGCTAAAGCGTGAAATTAGGAAAAACGCCCAAAAAGTCTCCCCGAGCCCACGTCTCGGAATCGGGTAAAACTTATAAATTTTGAACACCCATTCACTCACGAGTTCACTCGAACAAAAATCATCTAAATCCGACGTCAAATTCCCATTCAAATCTAAGATTTTCAATTGGGGAACCTTTTCCCCCATTTCCAAACTTCTACCCTCAAATTCCTTAATTAGACGAGGAAAACAATAATAGATTAATGTATTATGATCAAAATAGAGTTAGAATTAGTTACCCAATAGTTCTCCTTCAAAATCCCTCGAGAAATCGTCTCCCACCAAGCTCTAAATCGAATTGGTGAAAAATGAGAAATGAACCCTCGAAGTTGCCTCTTCAACCCAGCGATTTCCGCACCTGCGCTCATAGGGACGCATCTGCGGTCATGCACCTGTGAAAAACTCATCGCAGGTGCGAAGGTCACTTATCCGGGATGGGGCCGCATCTGCGGGCAATTCCTCACACTTGCTGTCCAAATCGGCGCATCTGCGCATTTCACTAAGGCAGCCAGGCTCCGCACCTGCGCCCACGATTCGCACCTGCGGGCTCGTAGGTGCGGTCAAACTTGCGCACCTATGCTCCATCACCAGCTCCACCAGTTCCTCATCTACGCACTCCCTTCGCACCTGCGACCTCCCTTCCACAGGTGCGAAACACCTGAACCAGCAAAGGCACCAGATTTTTCTTAAGTCCAAATTCATTCCGTTAAGCATCTGAAACATACCCGAGGCCCCCGGGACCTCAACCAAACATACCAACCAATCCTAAAACACCATACGAACTTAGTCGAGCCTTCAAACCACATCGAACAACACCAAAATCATGAATTAAGCACGGATTCAAGCCTAAGAATTTAAAATTTTCCAAATTCTACAAACGACGCCGAACCACATCAAATCTAGTCCGAATGACCTCAAATTTTACACACATGTCACAAATGACACTACGAACCTACAACCACTTTCGGAATTCCATTCCGAGCTCGATATCAAAACTTCCACTATCGGCCGAAATCACCGAAAAACTAACTTTCGCCAATTCAGGCCTAAATCTACTACAGACCTCCAAAACACATTCCAAACGCGCTCTTAACCCCAAAAATACTCAACGGAGCTAACGGAGTCGACGGAATTTCATTCCGGATCCATCTTCACGCAGTTCCGACTACGGTCCAAACTCTAAGGCTTAAACTCACAACTAGGGACTAAGTGTCCCAAAACTCTCCAAATTCCATAACCAATCACTCCAGCAAGTCCCAATAGCGAAAAACAAACGTGGGGAAAATAGTTATTAGGGGATTAGGGCTCTAACTTTCAAAATGACCGGCCGGGTCGTTACATAACTAGAATAACCATTGTAGGAATCTCGTGCCAGTGGTGCATTAAAAGATGAATGGAGCACTACGAGTATTCTGAAATGCGGTCTAGGCTGGCCGATCGCCCGAGCCTCCACCATAATGGTCCATAGTTGTAGAATAGAATCCATTGAATCTTCTAGAACTTCAAGAACTCTGGGTCTCCTTAGTTTCCTTTTCCTCACCTCAAACACGTTCTAACATCTTGGCAATTTCCACCAATTGCTCAAATGAAGTATCAACATGTAGTTTTCGAGCCATACATAATTTTATGTTCATAAATGAGTCCTTTAATGAATCCGTGAACTCACTCTTTGGCTGTAGGAACCAAACTAAGAGTATGAAGGGCTAACTCACTGAACCTAATGGCATATTCTGACATCGTCGTGGTGTCCTTACACAACCGTTCAAACTCTGTGCGGCATACATTATGGAAAGTCTCGGGAACAAACTCTTTCAAAGTATTTATGAAGACTAAGCCCAAGTAGGTGGTGTTGCATTGGTTGGTTTGTCCTCTTCATAGGCTTGCCACAAACACCGGTGGAGAATTATCTCTCCCAAGGCCAATTTCTTCTTTTGCTATGCTGACTCAACATTGCTGAGCTGACCCATTTCTTCACATACTCTTCGATTCTTCCTTGGGGTAACTCTTCCCCCTATTTATACACAATGAACACAAAAGTAGAGCTCCATACAGATAAATCTTGGCACAAACCACGTAGTCCAGAAGCTCATAAATCACTGTACTTCCTCTGGAGTACCCCATAATGCCGTAACCGAGACGCCTATACTGAATAGACCTTCTGTAAATTAGGAGTTGTTTCTCTAACTCCTTTGATTCTGAAGTATAGGATTATTAAGGACGCAGACATACCGCAAGTCCCGACATTACCCTTTGCAAAATCTCGAGCCTTAAACATGTGCAAATTTTGGGGAACCTTTCGATACCGCGTACATATATATCTCAGGCCCAAACTGATATAACATGTGACCCCATAATCCGTCCCCTGATAGTGGACTCCCCCACTTGGCGCGATGTCATAAGTTACAATGTCCAAGGTCTGTTGTACCCCCACATGATTCACTAAGTAATCTTTCAATACATCCGCATCTTCTGTCAGAACCAAACACTAAGACAATGTTGAGCATACCTGGCTCCCTCGTAGTCAATCCGCGACATCACGAACCGTCAGTGCACAGTTGATACCGAGTGTGCAATGTCATACACGAGTGGATGCAAAGAATGTGAGATATATGTTTCATGTCGAATCAATGTCGCACGACAAGGAATGAAAGAAGTGAAATTTCTTAATAGTTTATGTAGCCTCTCGAAGATAAGTACAGACATCTCCATACCGATCTGCAAGACTCTACTAAACCTATTTATGACTTGTAGCACCTATGAACCTAGAGCTCTGATTCCAACTTGCCACGAATCGAAATTCCCACCTTCGAGGCCGTGATGGCGCCTAACATTTCACTTGCTGGGCAAGCCAACGTTAGAATAAATCTTAGCCATTTTTAACAGTTCAGTTGAAATGATAATAGATCAACCAAATAACTGGAATAAATATGAAGTAGAAATTTAATACAATTTCCAAAACCGATAGTACAAGTCACAAGCTCTAAAGATTTTACTAGAAAATCTCTAAATATAACTGTTCCAGAATATAATCAACAGTGCAGGAAAATATCAGAAGGTGACTCTGAGGCTTGCGAACGTGACAATAGGTATACCTTAAGTCTCCACAGCAATGTCCGATCAATTAGTAAGATTATCAACAACACTGAGGTATCTCGATCTGCACAAAAAGATGTGCAAAAGCGTAGCGTGAGTACACCACAGCGGTACCCAGTAAGTATCAAGCCTAACCTCGGTAGAGTAGTGACGAGGCCAGATCAAGACACCTACCAGACATATAAACTTGTATAATATGTTACATAAATCTAAGAAAGAAAGAATATCAATATAAGGCCAATAATAGAAGAATTTCCCATTCAACAATGAAAACAATGATAACACGGATGGCACCGAGCAAACAATCAAGCAATAACACAGTTAGAGTACAACTATAATATAAACACGGCACGGCATCACTCAACGTGCTCTTACTCTCGTCCTTACCATGAAATAATGAATAATTTAAACACAATTAAATACAATTCCAATTTGAACATAGTAAAGTGTCTAATGAGTTATTAAGCCAATTTAGGATTTAAATAAGGTAAAATATTGGATAGGTTGTACAAATAGAATGTCAATTGAACTTAGTTTAGAAATATATGATATGCGATAAAATAATGTATTTATACAAATAAGACACTCAGTCAAATCTTAACGAGATAAATATGGGATTTATTAAAGTAATACGTGATAATAATGTTTACGTAAATTACACGACAATAATATAATGATCAAATTTGAGATACCAATTAGAGTAGAAATAGAATCACCATTTAGATTAGTAAATCTCCGAATAAAATATGAGTTTTATTTTTGAAAGACACAAAGGTAGAACCTCTTGAAAATTCATTCATTTAAATCTGCTAAGTTTCAACAACTTATCATATCACATAGGATGCATGACTCACACAAGAAGTCCATATTGTTCCATTTTTAATACATTGACAGTTAATTAATTATGTTCAAAATATAATGAAGTGATTTAAAAAACCAAAATAACCGTCCCAACATGGAATGCATCATGAGAATTACAATCGGAATTAACCTTAATATCACCATAATTTCATATTTAAATTCCGTTGCGGCGTGCAACCTGATCCTTCAATATATTCATATTAAATTCCGTTGCGGCGTGAAACCCGATCTTCCAATATATTCATTTTAAATTCCATTGCGGCGTGCAACCCGATCCTCCAATATATTCATTCAACAAATCTGTTACGGAGTACAACCCGCTCCTTAAATTAATCATTTAACACATCCGTTGCGGCGTGCAACCCGCTCCTCAAGCAACATAAATTAAATAACCATTTTACAACCAACTACAGTGTACCACAAAATCATAAGGAATAACGAGTCTACACAAAGAAGTCACAATTAATGAAAAATCTACACGATAGCTCACGAAGTCAAATAGCAAGGTAATAACAATCCACAATCAAGGCATATAGCAGACAAGCAGTAATTCAACAAGTGACTACAATCAACAATTAGCATATAAGGGTGAACTTGACAACAAAGATGGAACATGTACAAACAATTTCAAGTAAAGCACGTACAAACAATTCTAAAAACAAATGATATAATCATAACACGATATTTACAAACAATTGTATAAAAGGAGTCTAACAGTCCTAACCGGTCAAATACCACATATAGGTCGTGTACCCACTCGTCACCTCGCGTACACGACTTTCACATAACACGAATGACACAATCATCTCAAATCCTAAGGGGTGGTTTCCCCCACATAAAGTTAGACAAGACACTTACCTTAACGGAGTTAGGTCGATATTCCAAAATAGCATTCTCACGTGAATTGACCTCCGGATGGCTCCAATCTTTCTTGAGCTTTCCTTACGTTACTACAATATTTCGGAAATCCTAGCAACTTTAATCTATTTAGAAACATAACAAAAGTGAACCATAATTAGGAAGATATGCATGGTTTCAGCTCATTTGAGCATTTTATCAAACACTAGGTGTGCAAATTTGGTCACAAGGTTCTTCTACAAGATTTCCTTCAGTCCACAACCCAATCCTTACTTATTTGAGATCAATAATCTTCCCACAAACCTTATTGATACAAGAATAGATGCATAATACTCTTACACCCAAGAATCATACTCTCAATCACCCATCCTTTATCCCAAACTCGAAATTGAAGACTAGAGATTTGAATATTACCTCTTAGATGAAGATCTTGTGATTGGCTTCCTTGATTCTTGAAGATTGGTGCAAGATTGGATGATTAGAATGTTAGGTTCCCTTCTTCTCTCTCTAAAATGTTCTTACTTCTCTCTAAAACCCTCATAAAAACACCCCTAAAATAAGCCCAAAGGCTATTTATCAAAATGGGGTCGGGTTATGAAAATAAGAAAATTAACCCTCCGAACTTAAGTCTGCAGTCGCATAATGGACCGCACAATAGGTATGCGGGTCGCACAATGCACCGCAAAACTGATACCCAAAAATGGGCTTCAGTGGACAGGTCTGCGACCATTTTGCGGTCGCATGCCCACTTCTGCGTCCCGCAGAATGATTCTGCGGTCGCAAAATTGCATTTTGCCAGCCTTTAGTAATTTGGTTATAACTTCTTGTAGGAGTGTCCAAATGACGAACGGCTTGAAGCGTTAGAAACTAGACTCAAAAGGATTTAATTTGATAGGTCATACATCATATAACTCTTTATATGTATGTATCTATGCTCGTCCAAAGTTTAGTTTTGTGCGTACCCACCTGAAACATTTAGTCTATCATGAAATTTCCAAATTGACTTAGGCTTAGGCCTCTCCTTAGACCCCACATCACTTATAATATGCCTCGTACACTTATTATCATATCCAATTGATATCCATCATATTAATAGTCCTCGTCTGCACACAAAATAATATAATTAGCACACATCAACTTTTTAATTTCGCCAAAATGCGCTGAATTATTCTACGGACTTCCAAGTCCAATTCCGGACATACGACTATGTCCGAAATCACCATACGAAGCTATTGGAACCATCAAAGTTCCATTCCGAGGTCGTTTTCACAAAAGTCAAACTCCGATCAACTCTTTCCATTTAAACTTCCAAAATAAGAATATATTGTTCTTTCAATTAAATCTCGAATCATCCGAAATCTAAACTCGACCGCGCGCGCAAGTCATAATAAACATTACGAAGTTGCTCGAGGTCTAAAGCCGTTGAACGGGACGCTAATTCTTAAAACGACAAATTGGGTCGTTATATTTTTCACCTCTTAAACAAACGTTCATCCTCGAATGTGCTAAGAATTATTCTGAGGTTACCAAATTTAGGATTTTACTTATACACATATACTCACGGTTGATCCCATGTTACCGCATTTGACATAATCTCGACAACACCATCTCAATTAAGATTATTTCTTTTATCCATATTTGTAAACTTTAAGACCAACTTTCTTACACTCCAAACATTTTCAAAAAGACGGATCTTCATATCAACGCATGGTATTAGTCTCAACTGGCTATGGCAACTCGTGCCTACGCACACATCAACTTTCTTAATAGCGCTTAAGTACTTCAAAATTTCCCAGTGTGTTACATTCTCCCCCATTTAGGATCATTCGTCCTCAAATGAGAAGTAGAGTCCGCCCTCAAATATATAACATAACTTATCTCTTCTTTCGCACATATCAATCTCCCAAATTTACTAACTCCGAAATTTTCCAGAAATTTTGGCAGAGTCTCTCATGTAATTGGGCCTATCCACCTGCCAGAGTAACACCAAAACAACTTCTAACAACACATCCACAATCCAACAAAGCACCACAATATATATATATATATATATATATATATATATATATATCAATAACACTAATCTCAACATTACAAGCACTGCATTATCATAATGATATTTGGACATGAAACACATCATATGTATGCTCATAACTGCATCTCTGGTCTTAATAGTTGTTCATAATCGATTACAACATTGACAATTAGCCTCATGTTAATAAAAATATTGTTTCAAACCTCCACTTTACTAACAACGAGACACGAGGCATGAAGATCTCATAATTATTTACCCGAATTAATGATTCACATTTAACGCCACCTGGGCACTCACCTCGTCGGCTAAAACTCAATAATTACAACACGAATTTGGAAAATTATGTACAAAGAAATTCATACAAGAATTTTCAAATAAGCCTAACAGACATGACTCCCTATTAGTACTATAGTACAAATTTAATTTCACAAGGGATAATTTAAACACATAAATTTTCATCACAAGGATCTCGTCCTTATATAACTTCCACCGCGGCTCGTAGCTCGGTTTAAACATTTCAAATCATATTAAAATGCGAGAATCTCATCCTCAGTTCTGAATCACAAGTAATATACACATCGTGCCAATCGAAACATTCCATTTTCTTCTTTTAAATAATTTTTGTTAAACAAAATCACAACACATAATGAACCTCCATACCGGTAGGGCATATAATTCACAATTGAAATCAATTATTGTAATGACCCGGCCGGTCATTTCAAAAGTTATAGCCCAATTTCCCCATTCCTACCTCTTTTTGTGTTATTCATCTATATTATGTTATATCGGGTTAGTTGGTTCGAGTCCGGAAGGAAATCGGAGTGAAATGAGACACTTAGTCTCATAATTAAAAATTTTAAGTTAGAAAAGTGGACCGGATATGGACCTATGTGTAAACGACCTCGAATTTGAATTTTGATGATTCCAATAGCTCTGTATGGTGATTTTGGGCTTAGGAGCGTGTCCGAAATATTATTTGGAAGTTCGTAGAGGAATTAGGCTTGAAATGCCGAAAGTTTTATTTTTGAGAAGTTTGACCGGGGGGTTGACTTTTTGATATCAGGGTCGTAATCCGATTTTGAAAATTAGAATACCTTTGTTATGTCATTTAGGACTTGTGTGCAAAATTTGAGGTCAATCGAACGTGATTTGATAGGTTCCGGAGTTGTTTGTAGAAATTATAAATTTCAAAGTTCATTAGGCTTGAATTGGGGCGTAATTCATGGTTTAACATTGTTTGAGGTGATTTGAGGATTTGACTAAGTTTGTATGATATTTTAGGACTTGTTGGTATATTTGGTTGAGGTACCGAGGGCCTCGGGTGAGTTTCGGATGGTTAACGGATCAAAAATTGAACTACAACAGTTGCTGCAATTTCCTTATGTTGGAAGTTTCTTCTGCTAGAATCGAGCCCAGAAATCGAGCCCAGATGTAAGCCCAGATCGAGCCAAGGATCGAGGGCCAGGATCGAGGACCAGTATTGAGGACCAGGATCGAGGACCTCGATCGAAGGCCAAGATCGAGGCAGAACCGAGGTTGTCTGGGCAGAATTATAAAAACAGGGACTTCGTCCCATTTGCCATTTTTGACAAATTGGAGCTTGAGGAGAGGCAATTTTTGATATATTTTAAAGGAAAACTTGAGGTAAGTCCCTTGTGATCATTTCTACTCCATAATATTGAATTATCATCAAATAATCCGATTAGATTACATGATTTTGAGGTGTAAATTGGAGATTTAAACTTAGAAATTTGGAAATAAGTTTTGTAGATTTGAGGGTCGAGTTGAGGTCGGATTTTGGTAAAATTGGTATGGGTAGACTCGTGGTTGAATGAGCTTTCAAATTTTGTAACTTTTGTCGGGTTCCAAGACATGGGCCCCACAGGCAATTTTTGAGCTAAATTTCGGATTTTTATGAAACATTAGTATTTTCTTATGGAATTAATTCCAATAAATTATATTGACTGAAATGAATTATTTGTGACTAGATTCGAGGCATTCGGAGGCCGATTTGCGAGGCAAAGGTATAGCAGAGTAAAAAGTTTCACGTTTTGAGGTAAGTAACGATTGTAAATCTAGTCCTGAGGGTATGAAACACCAGATTTTGTATCATTCTACTATTTTTAGTGACGCATATGCTAGGTGACGGGCGTGTGGGCGTGCACTATTGGGGATTTGTGACTTGGTCCATCCCGTAGCAACTGTAAAGTTGCATACTTTGTTGAAACCATTTGATACTTATATGTTTTAGAAAGAATTTCTGTAAATTGGGCTGAATGCCATGTTTGGGCCTTGCGCCAATGCTGTTTGGACCCTTAGGGGCTGTTTCTTACTATCCTCTCATTGTTTTCGATTGAAAATCTATACTCAGTCATGCTTATACTTGTTTACCGCATAACTCAATTTTATGACTCTTCTTTGATGCATATAAATGTTTTGAGCCGAATGCCCTGTTTTACTGAATTGCCCGAGTGGCTTGAGAGGTTTATGACTGAGTGAGGCCGAGGGCCTGATTTGTGAGGATGAGTGTGGATCAGGGCTGCCCGCCTACAGCATATTTATGACTGAGTGAGGCTAAGGGCCTGATTATGAGGATGAGTATGGATCTGGGATGCCCGCCTACAGCATACTCTATTATTATAGCACGTGAGTTGTCCGTGCAGATTATAGCGCTTGGGCTGAAGGAGCCCCTCCGGAGTCTGTACACACCCCCAGCGAGCGCAAGTACCTACTGAGTGACTGGGAAGCATGAGTGATTGTGAGGTATGCGTGATTGTGAGGTATGCCCGAGTGGCAAGAGTGATTATGAGGTATGCCCGAATGGCACGAGTGACTGTGAGGTCTGCCCGAGGGGCTGTATATGAGTGATGTTTTGCCCGAGGGGCTGTTTATGATTTCATTATTTTTGCTCACCTTTGCATTGAGCCTTTGTTTGAAAAATTGTTGGAAAAATGTCTTTAAATGATTTTTACTGGAACTGGGTTTAAACTAGATAATTTGATTCAAATCCTGATTTTTAAAAGCATGTGGTATTTTACTGAGATTTCCTGATATGAATGTTATATGCTTTATTGCTCGTCACTACTGCTCAGTCTTTATTTATTGTTGTTACTTATTGAGTTGGCGTACTTACATTACTCTCTGCACCTTGTATGCAGATTCAGGTGTAGCTGGACACGGTAGCGATTATTGAGTGTTCTGGTTGTAGATTTTCTTGGAGATAGCAAGGTAGTTGTTTGGCGATCGCAGCCCCTGCTCTTCTCCCTCTTATCTTCCTCTAGTTGTATTTAGCTATTTTTCGGGCTGAGTTAGCCTTGATATTGTTAGATAGATTGTAGTATATGCTCATGACTAGTGACACCCCGATGTCGGGCTTTTCTTTTCCGCACTTCTGTTTTTCTTTAATTTGAACTCTTTAAATGGAGGTTTTATGTTAAACAAACTTGAAATTATCTTTGAAATGAAAATATCGATTGTTTTGGAAATGAGTCGGCTTGCCTAGCACCACAATAGGCGCCATCACGATAGAGGTTAGTTTGGGTCGTGACAGATTGGTATCAGAGCCTAGGTTACATAGGTCTCACAGTCATGAGCTGGTTTAGTAGAGTCTTGCGGATCGGTACGGAGACGTCTGTACTTATCTTCGAGAGGCTATAGAACCTTTAGGAAACTCCACATTCTTAAATTCTTGTCGTGCGAATTTGTTGATTCTAGTAATTAAACATCTGTTGTTTCATTCTCTCACAGATGGTGAGGACTCATACTACCGGTCAGGAGGGCCAGCCACCAGTACCACCAGCTAGGGCCGCAAGAGGTCGAGGCCACGGTAGAGGCCGTTGTAGGGGCAGAGGTGCAGCCCGTACAATAGCTGGGGCAATACCTACAGATCCATCGGTTATCCCAAATCAGGACTAGGTTCCAGTTGTCGATGCACCAGCTCAGACACCACCTGTGCCTATTGTGATTCCAGGCCTTCAGGAGGCCCTAGCTCAGATTCTGACAGCGTGTATTGTCCTTGCTCAGGCGGTCTCTATTTCGACGACCGCAGCCACTTCTCAGGCCAGGGGAGGCACTCAGACTCCTATCGCTCGCACACCCGAGCAGGTTATTCAGGGACTTCAAACACCAGAGACACCACCAGACCAGCCCAGCCGGTTGTTGTTGCTCAGGATTATGTGATTCCTGCTATGCCTGAGGATGATCGGCGTAGGTTGGAGAGGTTTGGGAGACTTCATCCACCACCTTTCAGTGGCACAGAGAGAGAGGATGCTCAGGACATTTTGGACAGGTGTCAGAGGATACTCCGTACTACTAGTATTTTGGAGACTTGTGGGGTCTCATTCACTACCTTTCAATTTTCTGGGGATGTACTCAAATGGTGGAAGACTTAAGAGAGGCGTAGGCCTGTTGGCGCAGCACCCCTTACTTGGCAGCAGTTCTCCGTGGTCTTTTTGGAGAAG
Organism: Nicotiana tomentosiformis; assembly: GCF_000390325.3. NCBI lineage: Eukaryota > Viridiplantae > Streptophyta > Magnoliopsida > Solanales > Solanaceae > Nicotiana > Nicotiana tomentosiformis. Next base: position 119,094,209 of record NC_090822.1, read on the forward strand.
TTCATGCCTCGATCCTGTAGAGAGGAGCTACGTAGACAGTTTGAGTGGCTTCGCCAGGGTGATATGTATGTGACGCAGTATGAGATGTGTCTCTCTGAGTTGGCCCATCATTCTATCTGGTTGGTTCCCACGGACAGAGAGAGGATCATGAGGTTTATTAATGGCCTCACTTATCAGCTACAGTTGCTCATGACCAGGGAGCAGGTTTCGGGTGCTACCTTTGATGAGGTTGTCGACATTACATGGCAGATTGAGATGGTTCGCGGTCAGGAGAGGGTTGAGCGAGAGGCCAAGAGGCCTCGTTGTCAGGGTGGATTCAGTGGTGCTCCTTTTGGGGGTCAGTTCCAGCACAGTAGAGGTCGTCATTTCAGACATGCTCAGTCAGCTCGGCCATTTCATTGGGATGCATCACCTGGCCATGGTTCTCACAGTTCTCATCAGGGCCACTCATCACTTAGTGCCTTTCCAGTTCAGATTTTGTCCCGTGCTCCACCTTTTCAGGGCTCTTCCATGCCAGGTTCTTCTACCAGTCATCCTGGTGCTAGGGGTTCCCTTCAGTTTCCGCCGCCAACACCAGGGAGTTATTTTGAGTGTGGGGAGCTTGGGCATATCTGGAGGCAGTGTCCTCATCGTCATGGAGGTCTATCTCAGTAGAGGAGTCAGCCTTCGAATACATCACCAGTTACCTCACCACCTGCCCAGTCAGCTCGGGGTGGAGGTCAGTCAGCTAGGGGTCGCCCTAGAGGGGGAGGCAGATTAGGGGGTGGTCAGGCCCGTTTCTATGCTCTCCCTACCAGACCAGATGCTATTGCTTCAGATGCTGTTATTACAGGTATTGTCTCAGTTTTCCACAGAGATGCCTCAGTATTATTTGACCCTGGTTCCACGTATTCATATGTTTCCTCGTATTTCATCCATTTTCTGGATATGCCCCGTGAGTCCTTAGTTTTATTTGTACATGTATCTACTCATGTGGGTGATACTATTATTATTGTGGATCGCGTATATCGGTCATGTGTGGTGACTATTGGGGGTCTGGAGACCCGAGTGGATCTATTGTTGCTCAGTATGGTTGACTTTGATGTGATATTGGGTATGGATTGGTTATCTCCATGTCATGATGTTCTAGATTATCACGCTAAAATGGTGACGTTGGCCATGCCTGGAATTCCGAGAGTAGAGTGGAGCGGTTCTGTAGATTATGTACCAAGTAGGGTGATTTCATATTTGAAGGCTCAGCGCATGGTTGAGAAGGGTTGCCTATCTTATTTGGCTTTTGTGAGGGATGTTAGTGCAGATACTCCTGTCATTGATTCTATCCCGGTGGTACGTGATTTTTCGGATGTATTTCCTGCAGACCTACCAGGCATGCCGCTTAACAGGGATATTGACTTTGGTATTGATTTGGTGCCGGGCACTCAGCCCATTTCTATTCCACCGTATCGTACGGCACCGGCGGAGTTGAAGGAATTGAAAGAACAGCTTCAGGAACTCCTTGATAAGGGGTTTATTTGGCCTAGTATGTCACCTTGCGGTGCACCAGTTCTATTTGTGAAGAAGAAGGATGGTTCCATGAGAATGTGTATTGATTACACGCAGTTGAACAAGGTCACGGTCAAGAATAAGTATCCTTTGTCTTACATCGATGATTTATTCGACTAGCTTCAAGGAGAGAGGGTGTTCTCCAAGATTGATTTGAGGTCCGGTTATCACCAGCTGAAGATTCGGGATTCAGATATTCTTAAAACAGCTTTCAGAACCCGATATGGCCATTATGAGTTCTTGGTGATGTCTTTTGGGCTGACCAATGCCCCAGCAGCGTTCATGCATTTGATGAACAGTGTATTTCAGCCCTATTTGGATTCATTCATTGTTGTATTCATTGATGACATCTTGGTGTACTTTCGTAGCCAGGAGGAGCACGCTCAGCATTTGAAGATTGTATTACAGAGATTGAGAGAGGAGAAGCTTTATGCAAAGTTCTCCAAATGCGAGTTTTGGCTCAGTTCAGTAGCATTCTTGAGGCACGTGGTGTCCAGTGAGGGTATTCAGGTGGATCCAAAGAAGATAGAGGCGGTGCAGAGTTGGCCCAGACCGTCCTCAGCCACGGAGATTAGGAGCTTTCTTGGTTTGGCAGGTTACTACCATCGCTTTGTTGAGGGATTTTCATCTATTGCATCGCCCTTGACCAAATTGACCCAAAAGGGTGCTCCATTCAGGTGGTCGGATGAATGTGAGGAGAGCTTTCAGAAGCTCAAGACTGCTTTGACAACAGCTCCAGTGTTAGTTCTACCATCGGCTTCAGGTTCTTACACCGTGTATTATGATGCCTCGAGGATAGGCATTGGTTGTGTTTTGATGCAGGAGGGTAGGGTTATTGCATATGCCTCGCGCCAGTTGAAGACCCATGAGAAGAACTATCATGTCCATGATCTTGAGTTAGCAGCCATTGTTCACGCCTTGAAGATTTGGCGTCATTATTTGTATGGGGTTCATTATGAGATCTATACTGATCATCGGAGTCTGCAGTATCTGTTAAAGCAGAAGGATCTTAATTTGTGTCAGTAGAGATGGTTGGAGCTTCTTAAGGACTATGATATCACTATTTTGTACCATCCGGGGAAGGCCAATGTGGTGGGTGATGCTTTGAGTCGCCTGGTAGAGAGTTTGGGGAGTTTAGTATATCTTCCAGCAGCAGAGAGACCTTTGGCATTAGATGTTCAGACCTTAGCAGGCCAGCTTGTCAGATTAGATATTTCGGAACCTAGCCGGGTATTGGCTTGTGTGGTCTCCAAGTCTTCTCTTTATGACTGTATCAGGGAGCGTCAGTATGATAACCCCCACTTGCTCGTTCTTCAGGACAGGGTTCGAAAAGGTGATGCTAGGGATGTGACTATTGGTGATGACAGCGTGCTGAGAATGCAGGGCCGGATATGTGTGCCTAATATAGATGGGATTCGGGGAGCTGATTCTTGAGGAGGCCCACAGCTCGTGGTATTCCATCCATCCCGGTGCCATGAAGATGTACCAAGATTTGAGGCAGCACTATTGGTGGAGGCGGATGAAGAAGGATATAGTTGAGTTTGTGGCTCGGTGTCTAAACTGTCAGCAGGTTAAGTATGAGCATCAGAGACCGGGTGGCTTGCTTCAGAGGTTAGAGATCCCAGAGTGGAAGTGGGAGCGGATCACTATGGACTTTATAGTTGGGCTCCCATGGACTTCGAGGAAGTTCGACGCTATTTGGGTTATTGTGAATCGGCTGACCAAGTCCACGCACTTCATTCCAGTTGGTACTACTTACTCTTCGGAGCGGTTGACTGAAATTTACATCCGAGAGATCGTTCGCCTGCATGGTGTCCCAGTTTCCATCATTTCAGATAGGGGTACTCAGTTCACATCGCAGTTTTGGAGGGCCGTGCAGCGAGATTTGGGTACTCAGGTTGAGTTAAGCACAGCTTTTCACCCTCAGCCGGACGGGCAGTCCGAGCGCACTATTCAGATATTGGAGGACATGTTGCGTACTTGTGTCATTGACTTTGGGGGTTCATGGGACCAGTTTCTGCCACTCGCAGAGTTTGCATATAACAACAGTTATCAGTCGAGTATTCAGATGGCTCCGTACGAGGCTTTGTATGGGAGGAGGTGTAGATCTCCGGTTAGATGGTTTGAGCTGAGTGAGGCTAGGCTCTTAGGTACAGACTTGGTCCAGGACGCATTAGATAAGGTGAAATTGATTCAAGAGCGGCTTCGCACGGCGCAGTCTAGGCAGAAGAGCTATGCAATAGGAAGGTCCGTGATGTGTCTTTTATGGTTGGGTGCGAAGGTTTTGCTGAAGGTATCACCCATGAAGGGTGTTATGAGGTTTGGGAAGAGGGGCAAGTTAAGCCCCCGGTTCATTGGGCCTTTTGAGGTGCTTCAGAGAATAGGGGAGGTGGCTTATAAGCTTGCCTTGCCACCCATCTTGTCGAGTGTGCATCCAGTGTTTCATGTTTCCATGCTCCGGAAGTATATTGGAGATCCGTCCTATGTTTTGGATTTCAGCACGGTTCAGTTGGAGGGTGATATGACTTATGATGTGGAGCCGGTGGCTATTTTGGATCGGCAGGTTCGAAGGTTGAGGTCAAAGGATATAACTTCAGTGAAGGTGCAATAGAGAGGTCAGCCTGTGGAGGAGGCCACCTGGGAGACCAAGCTGGAGATGCGGAGCAGATATCCACGCCTATTCGAGACTCCAGGTATGTTTCTAGACCCGTTCGAGGACGAATGGATGTTTAAGAGAGGGAGGATGTAACAACCCGGCCGGTCATTTCGAGAGTTATAGCCCGTTTTCCCCATTCCTACCTATTTTTTGTGTTATTCAGCTATATTATGTTATATCGGGTTAGTTGGTTCGAGTCCGGAAGGAACTCGGAGTGAAATGAGACACTTAGTCACATAATTGAAAATTTTAAGTTAGAAAAGTGGACCGGATATGGACCTATGTTTAAACGACCTCGAACTTGAATTTTGATGATTCCAATAGCTCTGTATGGTGATTTTGGGGTTAGGAGCATGTCCGAAATATTATTTGAAAGTCCGTAGAGGAATTAGGCTTAAAATGCTGAAAGTTTTATTTTTTGAGAAGTTTGACCGGGGGGTTCACTTTTTGATATCGGGGTCGGAATCCGATTATGAAAATTGGAATACCTATGTTATGTCATTTAGGACTTGTGTGTAAAATTTGAGGCCAATTAGACGTGATTTGATAGGTTCCGAAGTTGTTTGTAGAAATTAGAAATTTCAAAGTTCATTAGGCTTGAATTGGGGCGTAATTCATGGTTTTAGAGTTGTTTGAGGTAATTTGAGGATTTGACTAAGTTCGTATGATGTTTTAGGACTTTTTGGTATATTTGATTGAGGTCCCAAGGGCCTCGGGTGAGTTTTGGATGGTTAACGGATCAAAAATAGAACTGCAACAGCTGCTGCAATTTCCTTCTGTTGGAAATTTCTTCTACCAGAATCGAGCCCAGATCGAACCCAGGATCGAGGGCTAGGGTCGAGGACCAGAATCGAGGACCAAGATCGAAGGCCAAGATCGAGGCAGAACCGAGGTTGTCTGGACAGAATTATAAAAACAGAGGCTTCGTCCCATTTTCCTGATTTGTGAGGATGAGTGTGGATCGGGGCTGCCCGCTTGCAGCATATTTATGACTGAGTGAGGCCGAGGGCCTGATTATAGCACGTGAGTTGTACGTGTAGATTATAGCGCTTGGGCTAAAGGAGCCCCTCCGGAGTCTGTACACACCCCCAGTGAGCGCAGGTACCTACTGAGTGCGAGTGCCAGGTGCCGAGTGCTGAGTGACTGGGAGGCATGAGTAATTGTGAGGTATGCCCGAGTGGCAAGAGTGATTGTGAGGTATGCCCGAGTGGCACGAGTGACTGTGAGGTTTGCCCGAGGGGCTGTATATGAGTGATGTTTTGCCCGAGGGGCTGTATATGAGTGATGTTTTGCCCGAGGGGCTGTTTATGATTTCATCATTTTTGCTCACCTTTGCATTGAGCATTTGTTTGAAAAACTATTGAAAAAATATCTTTAAATGATTTTTACTGGAACTGGGTTTAAACTAGATAATTTGATTCAAATCCTGATTTTTAAAAGCATGTGGTATTTTACTAAGATTTCCTTATATGAACGTTATATGCTTTATTGCCCGTCACTACTGCTCAGTCTTTATTTATTATTGTTACTTACTGAGTTGGCATACTCACGTTACTCCCTGCACCTTGTGTGCAGATTCAGGTGTAGCTAGACACGGTATCGGTTATTGAGTGTTCTGGTTGCAGATTTTCTTGGAGATAGCAAGGTAGCTGTTTGACGATCGCAGCCCCTGCTCTTCTCCCTCTTATCTTCCTCTATGTGTATTTAGCTATTTTTCGGGCTGAGTTAGCCTTGATATTGTTAGACATATTGTAGTATATGCTCATGACTAGTGACACCCCGATGTCGGGCTTTTCTTTTTCGCACTTCTATTTTTCTTTAATTTGAACTCTTTAATGGAAGTTTTATGTTAAATAACCTTGAAATTATCTTTGAAATGAAAATATCGGTTGTTTTGGAAATGAGTCGACTTGCCTAGCTCCACAATAGGCGCCATCACGACAGAGGTTAGTTTGGGTCGTGACGATTATCTGGAAATTAAATCATACTCACCGAAATGATAAACAAAGTCACTTTTAGCCTCACAGTTATTTTTTGTTACCAACACATAATGATAGACACAACTATCTCCTTATAATCTCCCAAAAAGAGTATTCACACAAGTAGATTTCAGGATTACGAAGCTCACTCACGAGTGGAGCATATTAGGAGAACTTGCCTCGATACTCAGAACCGAATCAAGTTAAGGAAACTGTTACTTTATAATAAATCGAGATCGTTCTTGTAATGACACCACCTGGTGTAGCGACCTCAACCATACCATAGAAAATATATCAATGGGTCGGGCCTCCACCTCTTGGGCGCCCTCTACCCGCCTGTCCTCCACCCCTAACTGGTAGTGTAGGTAGAGTAGTAATTGTAATGAAGTCCTCGACCTGGGTGTTCTGATGAAATAGGTTTCTCCCAAGTCTGGGATAATTTCTCATGATGTGCCTAGTATCACCACACTCATAACAACCCATATGCAGTTCGGCTGCACATATTGAGTTTGTGCCGGATAACTGGAATAACCATTGTAGGAATCTCGTGCCAATGGTTTATTAAAAGATGACTGCCCTACATGAGTGCCCTAATTAACTGGAGCACTACGAGTATTCTGAAATGCGGTCTAGGCTGGCCGACCGCCCGAGCCTCCGCCATAATGGTCCATAGTTGTAGAATAGAATCCATTGAATCTTCTAGAACCTCGAGACCTCTGGGTTTCCTTAGTTTCCTTTTCCTCACCTCAAACACGTTCTAACATCTTGGCAATTTCCACCAATTGCTGAAATGAAGTATCAACATGTAGTTTCCGAGCCATACATAATTTTATGGTCATAATTGAGTCCTTTAATGAATCTGTGGACTCGCTCTCTGGCTGTAGGAACCAAAGTAGGAGTATGACAGGCTAACTCGCTGTACCTAATGGCATATTCTGACATCGTCGTGGTGTCCTTACACAACCGCTCAAACTCTGTGCGGCACACATTACGGAAAGTCTGGGGAACAAACTCTTTCAAAGCATTTATGAAGACTAAGCCCAAGTAGGTGGTATTGCATTGGTTGGTCTGTCCTCTTCATAGGCTTGCCACAAACACCGGGGAGAATTATCTCTCCCAAGGCCAATTTCTTCTTTTGCTATGCTGACTCAATATTGCTGAGCTGACCCATTTTTTCACATACTCTTCGATTCTTCCTTGGGATAACTCTTACCTTATTTATATACAATGATCACAAAAGTAGAGCTCCATACAGATAAATCTTGGAACGAACCACGTAGTCCAGAAGCTCGTCAATCACTGCACTTCCTCTGGAGTACCCCATAATGTCGCAACCGAGACGCCCACACTGAATAGACCTTCTGTAAATTTGAAGTTGTTTCTCTAACTCCTTTGATTCTGAAGTATATGATTATTAAGGACACAGATATACCGCAAGTCCCAACATTACCCCCTACAAAATCTCGGGCCTTAAATATGTGCAAATTTTGGGTAACCTTTCAGTACCGCGCACATATACATCTCAGGCCCAAACTGATATAACATATGACCCCATAATCCGTCCATTGATAGTAGACTCCCCCATTTGGCGCGATGTCATAGGTCACAATGTCTGATGATCCATAATATTAACCTTCACAACTCGTACAAATCAACCACATGCCAAATTCTCTTGTACCCCCACATGATTCACTGAGTGATCTTTCAATACATTCGCATGTTCGGTCAGAACCACACATTGAGACAATGTTGAGCATACCTGGCTCCCTCGTAGTCAATCCGCGGCATCACGAACCATCAGCGCACAGCTGATACCGAGTGTGCAATGTCATACACGAGTGGATGCAAAGGAATGTGCAATATATATTTCATGATGAATCAATGCCGCACGACAAGGAATGAAAGAAGTGAAATTTCTTAATAGTTTACGTAGCCTCTCGAAGATAAGTACAGATGTCTCCATACCGATCCGCAAGACACTACTAAACTTTCTTATGACTTGTAGCACCTATAAACATAGAGCTTTGCTACCAACTTGTCACGACCCGAAATTCTCACCTTCGGGGCCGTGATGGCGCCTAACATTTCACTTGCTAGGCAAGCCAACGTTAGATTAAATCTTATCCATTTTTAACAGTTCAGTTGAACTGATAATAGATCAACCAAATATCTAGAATAAATATGAAGTAGAAATTTAATACAATTTTCAAAACCGGTAGTACAAGTCACAAGCTCTACAGAGTTTACTAGAAAATCTCTAAATACAACTGTTCCAGAATATAATCAACAGTGCAGGAAAATATTAGAAGGTGACTCTGAGGCTTGCGAACGTGACAGTAGGTATACCTTAAGTCTCCACAGCAATGTCCGATCAATTAGTAAGATTATCAACAACACTGAGATATTTCGATCAGCACAAAAGGATGTGCAAAAGTGTAGCATGAGTACACCACAGTGGTACCCAGTAACTATCAAGCCTAACCTCGGTAGAGTAGTGACGAGGCCAGGTCAAGACACCTACCAGACATATAAACTTGTATAATATGTTGCATAAAGCTAACAAGGAAAGAATATCAATATAAGGCCAATAATAGAAGAATTTTCCATTCAACAATGAAAATAATGATAACACGGATGGCACCGAGCAAACAATCAAGCAATTAAGCAACAACACAGTCAGAGTACAACTATAATATAAACATGGCACGGCATCACCCATAGTTCTCTTACTCTCATCCTTACCATGAAATGATGAATAATTTAAACACAATTAAATACAAATCCAATTTGAACATAGTAAAGTGTCTAATGAGTTATTAAGCCAATTTAGGATTTAAATAAGGTAAAATAGTGGATAGGTTGTACAAAGAGAATATCAATTGAACTCAGTTTAGAAATATATGATATGCGATAAAATATTGTATTTATACAAATAAGACACTCAATCAAATCTTAACGAGATAAATATGGGATTTATTAAAGTAATACGTGATAATAATTTTTACGTAAATTACACGACAATAATATAATGATCAAATTTGAGATACCAATTAGAGTAGAAATATAATCACCATTTAGATTAGTAAATCTCCGAATAAAATATGAGTTTTATTTTTGAAAGACACACAAGTAAAACCTCTTGAAAATTCATTCATTTAAATCTGCTAAGTTTCAACAGCTTATCATATCACATAGGATGCATGACTCACACAAGAAGTTCATATTGTTCCATTTTTAATACATTGACGGTTAATTAATTATGTTCAAAATATAATGAAGTTATTTAAGAAATCACAATAACCGTCCCAACATGGAATGCATCATGAGAATTACAATCGGAATTAACCTTAATATCACAATAATTTCATATTTAAATTCCGTTGCGGCGTGTAACCCGATCCTTCAATATATTCATATTAAATTTCGTTGCGGCGTGCAACCCGATCCTCCAATATATTCATTTTAAATTCCGTTGCGGCGTGCAACCCGATCCTCCAATATATTCATTTTAAATTCTGTTGCGGCGTGCAGCCCGATCCTCCAATATATTCATTCAACAAATTTGTTGCGGCGTGCAACCCGCTCCTCAAATTAAACATTTTAACACATCTGTTGCGGCGTGCAACCCGCTCCTCAAGCAACACAAATTAAACAACCAATTTACAGCCAACTACGGTGTACCACAAAATCATAAGGAATAACGAGTCTACACAAAGAAGTTACAATTAATGAAAAAGCTACACGATAGCTCACGAATTCAAATAGCAAGGTAATAACAATCCACAATCAAGGCATATAGCAGACAAGCACTAATTCAACAAGTGACTACAATCAACAATTAGCATATAGGGTGAACTTGACAACAAGGATGGAATATGTACTAACAATTTCAAGTAAAGCACGTACAAACAATTCTAACAATAAAAGATATAATCATAACATGATATTTACAAACAATTGTATAAAAGGAGTCTAACGGTCCTAACCGGTCAAATACCACATATAGGTCGTGTACCCACTCGTCATCTCGCGTACACGACCTTCATATAACACGAATGACACAATCATCTCAAATCCTAAGGGGTGGTTTGCCCCACACAAAGTGTCACGACCCAAAATCTCACCCGTCGTGATGGCGCCTATCTCGATACTAGGCAAGCCGTTAATGTCACTAAACCACAATTTCTTTTAAGTTTGAAAATATAATATTTAAATACAATACAAAATCTCCCAAATACAAATACGAACACTCCCCAAAATCTGGTGTCACTGAGTACATGAGCATCTAATATGAATACAAATCTGGAAAGTATAGTCTATAATAGTCTGAGACCAAATACCGTAAACAAAGAGATAGAGAAGGAGAGACAAGGTATGCGGAAACACGACAGCTACCTCAAAATCTCCTGAAAATCAATCGCGCGAAAGGATCAACACCTGCTGTGTCCGGGGATACCTGGATCTGCACACGAAGTGCAGAGTGTAGTATGAGTATAACCAACTCAGCAAGTAACAATAATAAATAAGGAACTGAAGATAGTAACGAGCTACACAGTTATGGTTAATTTCCAGTAATTCCAACAAAGAATAAACATGCTATCAAATCTGGCAGTTTAATGTCAAATCAATTTTTATACAGTTCCTGTTCATGTAATCCGTATATCAACAATCTTCCAGAGATTTCACAACAATGACAGATAGCAACTAAGTACAACAATAAATGGAAATCAAGTATAACCTCTTAGGACAACAATCACTCACTGGGCTCCCAGCCCTCATCACTCACTCTCAGTGGGTACTCGCGCTCACTGGGGGTGTACAAACTCCGGAGGGGCTCCTACAGCCCAAGCGCTATAATCTGTACGGACAACTCACGTGCTGCATGGACAACTCATATGTCATAATATAAATATTTGGATCTGCACGGCCAACTCACGTGCTATAGTATAATATAAGGATCCTCACGGCCAACTCACGTGCTGCACGGCCAACTCACGTGCTATAGTATAATATAAGGATCTGCACGGCCAACTCACGTGTTGCACGGCCAACTCACGTGCTATAGTATAATATCTCACAATCAGGCCCTCGGCCTCACTCAGTCATAAAGCTCTCCAGTCTCTAGGGCTCTCAACAATCATGAAATCAGCCCAAACAACAATAATATGACACATCAATAATGAACAATAGATACTGAGACAAAATAATCAAGTAACTATGACTGAGTACAAAATAACAATTTAAGCAAATAATTCAATATGTACACAACCTCTGTAGGTCCCAACAATACGAACATATAGCCTAAACATGGTTTCTAACCTAACTTATAGTCAAATTTCCACAACAATTAGAGAACACATAATTATCAATAAGTTATTCAACTTTACAGTTTTCACGGGACGGACCAAGTCATAATCCCCTCGGTGTACGCCCATACGTCAAACACTTAGCATGTGCGTCACCTCCAAAAATAATCACATGATACAAAAATTCGGGGTTTCATACCCTCAGGACCATATTTAAAACTGTTACTTACCTCAAACCGTGTAATTCTTTATTCCGCTATGCCCTTTTCACGAGAATTGGTCTCCGAAAGCCTCGTATCTAGCCATAATTAATTCGATTCAGTCAATACCCATTATTGTAATTAATTCCATAAGGAGATACTAAGTTTTCCAATAAAATTCGAAATTAACTTCAAAAATCGCTCGTGGGGCCCGCATATCGGAACCAGACAAAAGTTACAGAATATGAACGCTCATCCAACCACGAGTCTAACCATACAAATTTCACCAAAATCCGACACCAACTCAAACCTCAAATCTTCAATTAAAACCTATGAAGATTTCTACCATTTTCAACCCAATCCTTACCCATTTGAACTTAACAATCTTTCCACAACCTTATTGGTATGTATACATAATACTCTTATACCCAGGAATCATACTATAAATCACCCATTTTTACTCCAAACCCGAAATTGAAGAATTGAGAAAAGAAATTCCTACCTCTTTGATGCCCTAGCAAGATCCTTGTGAAATCTTCAAACCTTGAATAAGAATTGATGGATAAATGACTAAGTCTTTACTTTCTCTCTCTAAAATGCTCTCACCTCTCTCTAAAATATCAGATTTTGGCTCAAAAATGAACTTCAAGGGCTATAAATCGAAGTTGGGTCGGGTCAAAAATTAGAAAGAATGGAAGCTCCGACGCAGTTATGTTGTCGCATATGCGATCGCATAACAGGTATGCGGTCCACATACTGGCCGCATAATTTGGCCTCCAAATCTGGGCGTTACTGACCCGGTCCGCTATCATTATGCGGTCTGCATACTTGTTTTGCGGTCGCATAATGCACCGCAAAACAGGTTTGCGGTCGCATAGTGCACCGCAGATTTTTCTCAAATCTTGCCCCTCTACTGATCCACTTTGTGACCATTATGCGGTCCGCATAGTGATTCTGCGACCGCATAGTGGTCGCAGAAAAGACCCTTTTCCGACAAAATTTTTCTTTACACATCGGTGCATTGTTCAACCCAAAAAGTCCGAGCTTATAATATTTGTACTAATTGATCTACCTCGGCACTACCAAACCTGAATTTCCTTAGCAAAATTTCTCTGGGGTCGTTACACATAAGTCAACATCCGGTCAGCCTCTTCAACTTAAATTCTAAACCTTGGAACTAAGTGCTCCAAATCATTTCAAAACCTCACCGAACCCAAACCAATTACCCCGGCAAGCCAAATAACAACTGTAATTCACAATTTGAGCAGTAAATGGGAAAATAGGATTATAATACTCAAAACGACCGGTCGGGTCGTTACACAAAGTTAGACAAGACACTTACCTTAACGGAGTTAAGCCGATATTCCAAAATAGCATTCTCACGTGAATTTTCCTCCGAACGGCTCCAGTCTTTCTTGAGCTTTCCTTACGTTACCACAATATTCCGAAAATCCTACAAACTTCAATCTATTTAGAAACATAACAAAAGCGAACCATAATTAGGAAGATATGCATGGTTTCAGCTCATTTGAGTATTTTATCAAACACTAGGTGTGCAAATTTGGTTACAAGGTTCTTCTACAAGATTTTCTTCGCTCCACAACCCAATCCTTACTTATTTGAGCTCAACAATCTTTCCACAAACCTTATTGGTACAAGAATATATGCATAATACTCTTACACTCAAGAATCATTCTCTCAACCACCCATCTTTTACCCCAAACTCGAAATTGAAGACTAGGGGTTTGAATCTTACCTCTTAGATGAAGATCTTGTGATTGGCTTCCTTAATTCTTGAAGATTGGTGCAAGATTGGATGATTATAATGTTAGGTTTCCTCCTTCTCTCTCTAAAATGCTCTTACTTCTCTCTATACCCCTTATAAAAATACCCCCAAAATAAGCCCCAAAGGCTATTTATCAAAATGGGGTCGGGTTATGAAAATAGGAAAATTAACCCTCCGAACTCAGGTCTGCGGTCGCATAATGGACCGTACAATTGGCAAGCGGGTCGCATAATACACCGCAAAACTGATGCCTAGAAATAGGCTTCACTGGACAAGTCTACGACCATTTTGCGGTCGCATAACCACTTCTGCGGCTCGCAGAATGATTCTGTGGTCGCAGAATTGGCCGCAAAATTGCTTTCTGTCAGTCTTTAGTAATTTGGTCATAGCTTCTTGTAGGAGTATCCAAATAACGAACGGTTTGAAGCGTTAAAAACTAGACTCAAAGAGATTTAATTTGATAGGTTATACATCATATAACTTATTATATGTATGTAGATATGCTCGTCCAAAATTTGGTCTTGTGCGTACCCACTTGAAATTTTTAGTCTATCATGAAATTTTCAACTTGACTTGTGCTTAGGCCTCTCCTTAGACCCCACATCACTTATAATATGCCTCGTTCACTTTATCCAATTGATATCCATCATATTAATAGTTCTCGTTTGCACACAGAATAATATAATTAGTATACATCAACTTTCTAATTTCGCCAAAATGCGCCGAATTATTCTACGGACTTCCAACTCCAATTCCGGACATACGCCTAAGTCCGAAATCATCATACGAACCTATTGAAACTATCAAAGTTCCATTCCGAGGTCGTTTGCACAAAAGTAAAACTCTGGTCAACTCTTTTCATTTAAGCTTCCAAAACAAGAATATATTGTTCTTTCAATTAAATCTCGAATCATCCAAAAATAAAACTTGACCGCACGCGCAAGTCATAATACACATTACGAAGCTGCTCGAGGTCTTAAGCCGTTAAAGGGGAGCTAATTCTTAAAATGACAAGTCGGATCGTTACACTTGAATTAAAAATACCTGATAGATATATAATATACTTATTGTTCATGTATAGTATATGTATAACCATGTATAATCAGTATATAATCTTTGTATACGACTAAAAAAAAAGTTAATATTGAATCTGACCGGCTATTTATGTAAAGCTCCCGAATTGAAACAAGGAAATCTAATTGGATCGTTTCATAAATAACTAGTCGTTAGTCACGTGCCGTTATACGTGTATCACTTGTTAATAGTTACATATTTTATATATCTAAGTCATGAAAAGCAAAAATAAAAAATCAAGTTTTAAGTTTCTTCGTTAAGATTCAATTATTTATTTCCCCTTTTCTCTCTTAGTTTCCACCAATAATCTTTGAAACTTCAATATGATTCAGGATAACGACGTGTTTGAAATTTATAGAATAAGTATATAAACATTAATATATAAACAAAAAATAAGCAATTAAACAAGTAATTTGACAGCATAAATAAATTTATAAAGGTGGTATGCATATAGATATGAGAATTATGAACTACATATTTCCGGGGCTAACTTCCTTTATATATTCTTTTTATTGAGACAATAGTTTTCACCTAAAATCATTGAAGAATTACAAATTTTGTAAAATCAACTACTCTCCTGGAAGTTAAGATTATACTTGGGAGTTTTATCAGGATGGAAAACTCCAAAATGCTTCTCAGTCTCGGCCCCGATCTTAATATTTTCATCAAATATAGCAAACAAATAAGTTTCTATAGCAGTTCCAGGCTTGTGTGGAGTTCCTGCACCTGACTTCACATGACTAATCAAATTACTGTAATAAGTTCCAGCATTATCTATACTTGCTCCATCTCCACCATCAGATGGCCATCCACTTTCCGAAATAACAATTGGCAAGTTTTCTCCGCCAGCTTTCTCAACTGCATAATAAGTTGCATCCAACATAGCGTCGAAAAGATTATGATAGCCCGATGGATCGGGATTCTGTTGTGTAAATAGTGCATAAGGGAGTGGCACATGAGCAGGGTCGCCAAGATAACCAAAATACGGATAAATATTTGCTAGGACAGGCAAGTTATTCTGTTTCAGGAACCCGATAAGTGGGTTAATGAAACTGCTTATATCGTCGCTAAATACTGACTGAGAAGGTGGATATGTGTTCCTCAAAATCCCTGTCTCTATAGCCGTTGAGACCTTAACCTGAAGTTGAAATTTCGTTATCGCCTGTTGCACGTTTTGCAATGCGGGGATAAGAAAGGGAGCAAATTTAGATGTTGCAACATTAGCAGGGGATACTTCATTTCCAACATTTATATATTTGAACTTAACATCTGGTGAATAAGCCACAATATTTGCATTAACCCAATTTGTAGCTGCATTTGGATCTGTTAAAGCTTGAAGATTATCATTAGGAATATCAAGAATTATTTCAATGTTACTTCCCTTAAGAGCAGTGAGTGTTTCAGCAATTGGATCGTAAACTCTCATATTTGTTATGCCATTAGCTTTATAAAGATTTACAACATCTTGTGCTGATGGTAAGTTGTTACCATTTCTTCCATAACATACTCCAATAGGTTGTGCCTCTGCATCATAAAATAAAAAAAAGATAGTGTAAATAAAGGAATTTATTGTCGAATCAGCGACGGAGCCAAAAATTGTAATAAGGGGATTCAAAAAATTCAAACTTGCGACCTAAAGCAATTTTCTAAACTACTTATGTCACTACAATAAAAACTTTTTCTATGTCAAGGAGAGATTCAAAAGTTTATATGTATATGAAAATTATTATTCTCGCATTATTTACACAGTACTCCAACGAAAGGGATTCAATTGAACCCCTTCATTAATCGTGCCTCCGCCATTACATAAGTACTCAAAGTGACACCCTTTGAAACTAAAGCACCTATTCTGTATAAGATTTTACGTTATCGATATAGTTTAATCAATTATAATAGTTTGTTGACTATTTTTTCAAGCGACCAACCAATATTAATAAAAGAGGGTTACCTATAATTACATTTTAAGTAATCGAGTTATATAAATATTTATATATCAATAGTACATAGAACATAAACTCGTCTGTATAAATTATGTAACAGAAAAAGCGATTTGGTAAATTTCTTAATCATGCATAAAGCATATGGGATACCCAAAAGAAATTAATCCTTTGAAGGTATACAAAAAATAATAACAATAAAATGTTTAAAGTAAAACCAAGATAATGAGATGATGAGAAAATACCTATTATTTGAAGGTATGTCATTACCATACCAACAAATACAAACATCAACAAGTTAGCCATCATGAAAAAGCAATAAGAAACAAATGAAATGTATGATGTAGGAAAAAGACCAAATGATGGCTTCTTATATAGGGAAAAAAATGACTAGAGTGTAATATTAAAATTAGTTACTGCAATTTGGTCAACGTTAGGTATTTGTAAAGTCATTTAATACATAAACATATAAGCGTATGTATAGTATTAGAAATTATTTGATGGTCTAATTGAAAATTTTAGTTTAGATTTGCTACTCTATAATTTGTGAGTAGTCCCTCACAATTTTGGAATATGATTAGAGCATGACATAGTTTTTAATATATCATCATAATATCTGTTTTTTTTTCCCTCACTGCATTGTGTTAGATGTCTAACGATAGATAATTTTTTTTTTTTTGTCAAATTTAATCGAATTTTGAGCTTGTGGTTTAAATGCTATATCAATTTTAAAATAGTGATACATATCCACGAGAAGTAGCACAAAAAGGGCAAAAACAAAAATCATTGACTGCATGCATTTGACTGCCTAAAAGTTATTCACACAATCAAATTAATTAACTATATATGGAGGTGTTCATGTAAACCGTAAAACCAAACCAAATTAAAAACTGAAGTACACCGACCAAAAACAAAAAAACGATATTTTTTTGTTTGATTTGGTTTAAAACTGATAAAATTTAGTTTGATTTTAATTTTAAGCAAAAAATAATTGAAAAAATCAAACCAAATCGATTATATAAATACCTATTTAAAACTTATAATTACGCACATATATGTACGTTTTTACATATTTTTCTTAAATTGTTGAGTATGTTTTATTTTCTTTGTGGAAGTGGCTTTTCTAACTGATTAAGCCTTGTTACTGTCTGATAGTTTTATTCAATTAAATTTTTTAAACTGTGTTTTGCAACATTTTCCTTTGAACACAGTTATTATTCCCAGTGGCGGATCCAGGATTTGAAGGTCGTGAGTGCTCACTCTAACATAAAGTTGTTGTTAATCGCATAGTAGAAGTATATAATTATATAAACACGACAGAAAAAAATTAATGAAAAGATTACGATTAATATTATCATTATCAAAAAAGACTTCTACACACAAGTCATAATGAACTACTAACAATATTATCATTATTAACAAAATTCTAGCCAAAAGGTATAACTGTGCTCGGCGATTATTCACATATTGAAAACGATAAATAATAACATCATTGCTTATAGTTACGAAAGCTTTTCGCTTTACTGTTTTTTACTTTTAAAATACCCAATTTTTTTTCTTTGAGCCACAAAAATTATTATGAGACAAAACATATTAAGAGAGGCACATTTTTTTCTTTTCAATTTCTCTAGCTTTAATCAAATCTTAGTTCTTACTTTTTCCCTTTTATGTGTCACAACGAGAAGAAAATGTATATAAAAAAAAAGAACAAAAAGGAAATGTCAGCAATGGAAAGAATAAGGTTAGATTTGGAATTAGGGAAAGAAGGGCAATGCATTGCGGGAAAGTAGCGGAATTCGGCGTGGCTGATAAAATATTTACTATCATAAAAAGCAGCTAAATTTTCCTAAGAAAAACTGCTTAGCGTAAGAATCGAACCTAGCCACCTCAAAAAACAACAAGCCTTAACTTCCGCCGTTGATCCAAAGCACCCAAGTATACTTTTGTTACTGGGTGTTGCCTATTACAATTTAGATATAGTTTTACTATTTTCTATTATAACTACCCCGAGCTCACATTGGGGTTAATGGGTGCTTGAGCACCACAAATTGATACCTAGATCCGCCCTGATTATTCCCTCACTAAGACTTATTTTTGAGTAGATGTTCTTCTGCAAAATATATTAAGACTTGTGAGTACACTATATATCTAATTAATATAATTTTTTCTCAATATAGGTCTAATGTCTGATGTTGGCCTTTTCACTAGCCATATGATCAATTAGTCTATTTCGAGAATTTCCTACAATTTTTCCGATGTCAAGTAAGGGACTTGATGTCAAGACTCTGAGACTTGAGAATTTTCAAAAAAGAAAAACAATAAAAACCGGGGGAAACTGTAAAATCGACAAAAATGGAACCGATGTAGTTTCTGTTATATTTGATGTGATTTGGTTCAAATATTTTAAAACATATCTTAATTGATTTGGTTTCTTTTTAGGTAAAACCCGATCCAAATCGAATGATGAATACGCCTAAGGCCCTAACTATTGGTAAATATTTACACTCAGGGTGTGTTTGGTATAACAGAAAATATTTTCCGTGGAAAATATTTTTCAAGAAAATATTTTTTTGGAAAACAAGTAATAATCTTATTCATTTCCCGGTGTTTGGTACGCGTAAACTTCCAAACACATAAACTTCCGAACTCATAACTTTGGAACTTGTAAAATTTCGAACATGTAAACCGAAAGATGAAAAAACTAAAATTGAAAATATATAAAAATAAAAAAAAATTTCGGGGGTGGGGATGCAGAAAAACGAAAAAACAGAAATTTAAAATTAAAAAACAAAAAGTAAAAAAAAAACAAATTGTGAGGTGGTGGGGCAGTCGAGGGGGGGGTTGGCGGGGTGGGGGTGGATGGTGCAGAAAAAAAAAAACAGAAATTTGAAATTATAAAAAAAAAAGTAAATTTTTTTATTTATTTTGCGGGGGGTTAGTAGGGTGGGTGGTGACCAAACAAAAAATTAAAATTTGAAAAAACAAAAGCCTTTTCTGAGAGAGGGGTGGGTGGATAGGCATGAGATGGGGTTAGGTGGGTGGGTCTGGGGGTGTGAGGTGGATTGGTGAGGGTGGGGAATAGGGTGGGGAAGGTTGAGAAAGAGTTTTGGAAAATGTTTTCCCTTCTCTTGATAAGGAAAATATTTTCCTCCGATTGAAGGAAAATGAATTCATAAGAAAAATATTTTCCAAAATATTTAAACCAACCAAATATGAAAAAATTGAAAAACATTTTCTGTTTTCCTTCGTACCAAACACACACTCAAAATGAATTATGGTATTTTTTAATCATGCATAAAGCATAGGGGATACCCAGAAAAATTAATCCTTTGAAGGTAAACAAAAAATAATAACAATATAAAATGTTTAAAGTAAAACCAAGATAATAATTTGAGGAGAAAATACCTATTATTTGAAGGTATGTCATTACCATACCAACAAATACAAACATGAACAAGTTAGCCATCATGAAAAAGCAATAAGAAACAAATTATGAAATGTAAAGTGTAGGAAAAAGACTAGAGGATGGCTTCTTATATAGGGGGGGAAATGACTAGAGTGTAATACTAAAATTAGTTACTGCAATTTGGTCAAAGTTAGGAATATGTAAAGTCATTTAATATATAAACATATAAGCTTATATCACATGTACAGTATTGGAAATTATTTGATGGACCAATTGAGAATTTGAGTTCAGATTTACTACTCTATTATTTATGAGTAGTCCCTCAGAATTTTGGAATATGACATGACTTAACTTTTAATATATATCTAATATCATGATAATATTATGTTTTTTTACTACATTGTGTTAGATGTCTAGCAATATTTAATTTACATTTTAGATCAAAATTTAAATGAATTTTGAAATCGCGGTTTAAATGCTATGTCAATTTTAAAATATTGATATATATTCCACGAGAAGTAGCACAACAAAGAAGAAGAAAAAGTAGTCATTCACTGTGTGCATTGACTACGTAAAAATTATTTACACAATTAAATTATTAATTAACAATAAATAGAAAGGGTTGTTCACGATAAACAAAAAATTGAAGACAAACCAAAAATTAAATTAAACCGGAAAAATAAACGACATTTTTATTTGGTTTGGTTTTGAATTCAAGCAACAAAAAAAATAATCGAAAAAGGTCAGTACAAAATCTACTTTATAGATACCTATTTAGAGATTAAAATTTCTCGCATGTATATGTACGTTTTTACATATTCTTTTTAAAAAATTCTACAGTATGTTTTATTTTCTATGTGGAAGTGGCTTTACTAACTGATAAGCCTTGTTACTATTTGATAGCTTTTATTCTTTTTATTATTTTTTTATTGTCATTTGCAATATTTTCCTTGGAACACAGTTATTATTTCCGCATTAATAAGACTAATTATACTTGTGAAAATATTATCCAGTGCCTTGTTTTTTAGTGGATGTGCTTCTGCAGAATATATTAAGACTTGTGAGTACACTTATCTATCTAATTTATTTATATAAATTTTTCTCAATATAGGTCTATTGTCTAATGTTGGCCTTTTCAAACTTGGCTAATAATATATATTTTTTTAAAAGTAGATGTTATGATTGAAGTAAATTCAAACTTGAAAGATTTAAAATTTTGATAATTTATCATTTACTCACTTTCTATTTGTGTTTCACTCAATCTTGATTCTCATCCATTGCTTCTTTGACTCAATTCTAATTAGTGAAGGTTAGTGTAATCTTGACTGTATAGTTACAATTTGGTAAAAAGTCAACATTGAGTTTGAAACTCATTTTGGAAGATGCTTTGTTATGAATTTCAAAGGGCTATTATATCTAAGGATGTTCTATTGCCGTATCGTTTAAGGGAAGCTAGATAGCGAATGTATACTCAACGCACAATGCTTCCTAGGAGATATTGGAATAGGCATTTCCTCGTCTTTCAAATAATTTATCGTTAAATTACTTTTTAGTATAAACTTATGTTTATAGCAACTCTGTTTAATTTTATGATCTTTTTTTGATATTACGACCGTCTTCATATATTTTTTTCTCTATTTATTAGTCATTTACAGATTCATATACTCATAAGTTGTACAATGAGCTGCTGAATATGCGATCATATTACATTTTTAATCATCATTAGTGGGTAATTTAGACTTAAAACTAACTTGGTGTGCCAAGAATGTGATTAAGTCATAACTTTCAATGAGTTAACCAATGATGATACTTGATTAGATTGACATATTCTGCTAAATAAAATCAATCTCATTATAGGCAAAAATTATACCCCCTATATCCCCAAAACGCTCGTCACTTATTGGGATAATTTGATCAATTTCACACCTAAAACCACATTTGTTTATTCAATTCAACAAGATAAGATTTTGATTTACAAGTACTATGTAAAAATGTACTAAACATTGCACTTCCTCACATATTAAGTTGACAAAGTAATACGTTTAGGAAATTACAATCAAAGATCACTTATTTACTATTAAAGTGGAAACACTATTGTCACGACCCAAAATTCCAAGCTGTCGTGATGGCACCTATCTCGTTACTAGGCAAGCCGATAATATCAATAAACCACCATTTCTTTTAAGTTTGAAAATATAATAATTAAATATTATACAAAATCCCACAAATACTGATACGAATACTCCCCAAAACCTGGTGTCACTGAGTACATGAGCATCTAATATGAATACAAGTATGGAAAAATACGATCTATAATAGTCTAAGACCAAAATACGGTAAACAGGGAGATAGGGAAGGAGAGACAAGGTCTGCGAAATACGACAGCTACCTCTGAATCTCCGAAAAATCAACTGTACGAGAGAATCAACACCCGCTATGTCCAGAAGCATATGGATCTGCACACAAAGTGTAAGATATAGTATGAGTACAACCAACTCAGCAAGTAACAATAATAACTAAGGAACTGAAGATAGTGACGAGCTACACAATTATAGTTCACTTTCAGTAATTTCAACAAAGAATAGACATGCTTTCAAATCCAACAGTTTAAGTCAAATCAGTTTTATACAGTTCAAGTTTGTGTAATCCGGATATAAAATCTTTCAGAGTATTTCACAACAATGACAGATAGCAACTAAGTGCAACAACAAATGAAAAGCAAGTACATCCTCTCAGAGCAATAATCACTCAACTCGTCACAACAGCTCAGCCACTCGGCTCTCAACCCTCAGCACTCATACTCAATGAGTACCCGCGCTCACTAGGGGTGTACAGACTCCGGAGGAGCTCCTACAGCCCAAGCGCTATAATCCGCACGCATAACTCACGTGCTGCACGGACAACTCATATGCTATAATATCATGTACGGACAACTCGCGTGCCATAGTATCCTTACCTCACCGGCAGGCCCTCGGCCTTACTCGGTCATCAACCTCTCTAGTCTCTCGGGCTCTCAGAAATCATAAAGATCAACCCAAACAAAGATAACATAGTGAATCAACAAATATTAAGAAAGACTGAGGTGTGATGTACAAGTAAAATCATGACTGAGTAAAAGGCAGCAATTAGCAAATAATTCAACAAGTATGTAATCTCTGCGGGTCCCAACAGTACTATCACATAGCCTAAGCATGATTTCCAACATGATTTACAGTCAAATTTTTTCAACACATAGAGAGCATATAGCTAACAACAAGTTATTCAACTTTACAATTTTACGGGATGGACCAAGTCACAATCCCTTCGGTGCACGCCACACGCCCATCACCTAGCATGTGTGTCACCTCCAAAATAATCACATGACACAAAAATCTGGGGTTTCATACCCTCAGGACCAAATTTATAACAGTTACTTACCTCAAAACGTGAAATTTTTTACTCTGCTATGCCTTTGCCTAGCAAATCGGTCTCCGAATACCTCGAATCTAGTCACAAATAATTTGTTTCAGACAATAAAATTTATTAAAATTAATTCCATAAAGAAATACTAATTTTTCATAAAAATCCGAAATTTAGCTCAAAAATACCTGTGGGGCCTACATCTCGGAACCCGACAAAATTTATAAAATCCGAAAGTCTATTCAACCACGAGTCTACCCATACCAATTTTACCAAAATCCGACCTCAACTCGATCCTCAAATCTACAAATCTTATTTCCAAATTTTTAAATTCAAATCTCCGATTTACACTTCAAAATCATGTAATCTAGTCAGATTATTCGATGATAATTCAATATTATGGAGTAGAAATGATCACAAGGGACTTACCTCAAATTTTCCTTGAAAATCTATCAAAAATCGCCTCTCTTCAAGCTCCAATTTGTCAAAAATGGCGAATGGGGCGAAGTCCCCTCCTTTATAATTCTGCCCAGACAGCCCTTGATCCTGCCTCGATCCTGGGCATCGATCCTCGGCCTTGATTCTGACACTCGATCCTGGCCCTCGACCCTGGCCTTTGATCCTGCCTTCGATCGTGGCTTCGATCCTGCGCTCGATGTCACGACCCAAAATCCAACTAGTCATGATGGCACCTAACCCAACCCGTTAGGTAAGCCAATTACCAACTATCCAATTCTAATAATAATTATTAAAATAATTTAAGTAAATAAAGGTCTTAATCTTATACAATCCCCAAGAACTGGTTGTACAAATCATGAGCTTCCAAGAATAGAGTTTACAAAGTGAAAATGAAATAAATACATAGTCTGTTTGAATAGTACATAAACAGAGCTTTTATAAATCTAAGGCTACCATGAACAAGAGGCAGCTACAACAGGAACGCAGGTACATCTTCAAATCCCGCAACTATCGAGCACGACAACAACAGCAACCAACATCTGCACGCAATGTGCAGAAGTGTAGTATCAGTACTACCGACCCCATATACTGAGTAAGTAACAAACCTAGCCTTAGGTTGAAAGTAGTGACGAGCTTCCACCAAGGTCGGGTCCAAAATTAATAGTCCACAACAGTCCATAACAACATAAAGCAAATAATACCAGAAGTAACTCAGAGATAAAATGCTCAACAAAATCATGATTTCAAAAAATATAGTTCTTCCTTTCAAGTACATCAGTGGAAACCCAAATCGTTTACCGAAGTTGCCGAAAATATGAATAAGTTTGAAAACAATAATTTTTCCAAAAAATCCTTTCAATAATAAATGAGATGTTTCATTTTTCCTTCCAGATAACCCGTGTAAAAACAACTGCATCATTATTCCCATCTGTCAAAAATGTGTGAAAATCATGAATGATGTGATGCAGTACAGCATGAGGAAAATGCATTTCTATGCCTGTATGTCATGTGTGCATGCCAATGCGATGCAACTCAATGATAAAATCATAAACAGCCCCTCGGGCAGACCTCACAATCACTCGTATACAGCCTCTCAGGCATACCTCGCAATCATTCATGCCTCCCAGTCACTCAGCTAGGTACCTGCGCTCACTGGGGGTGTGTACAGACTCCGGAGGGGCTCCTACAGCCCAAACATTATAATCTGCACGGACAACTCACGTGCTATAATATTATATCAGAATCCGCACGGACAACTCACGTGCCATAATAAGCCAATAAGGCATGCTGTATGCGGGCAGCCCAGATCCATATAATAGTAATAATATATATAAAGCCAACATAGCCTGCTGCAGCGTGCAGCCCGATCCCAAAAACTATCCTCACAATCAGGCCCTCGGCCTCCCTCAGTCATCAATCTCTCCAGTCTCTCTCTCATGGGCTCACAATGTCATGAGAATAGCCCAAAAATGATTATATGATTTATCAATGAATAACAACAAAGACAAAGATATGATATGTAATGAAATGAATATGACTGAGTATGAATTTTTAATTTAAAACAAATAATTCACAACAATATGACCTCTATGGGTCCCAAAATACTGGCACATAGCCTCAACATAATGTTTAATATGCTTTTCAGCTCAATTTCTTTGACACATAAAACCGCATGGAGAATGCAAGATTATTTAACTACAAAATTCCATATAAACAATTATGTCATAATTTCTATAGTGCACGCCCACACGCCCGTCACCTAGCATGTGCGTCACCTCCCAACAATTCACATATATATATATATATATATATATATATATATATATATATATTCAGGGTTCATACCCTCAGCTCCAAGATTAGAAGAGTTACTTACCTCAAACCGGTCAAATCTCTACCCCGCGATGCTCTTGCCTCTTGACTCGCCCTCCAAATGCTCTGAATCTATTCACAATCAGTACAATACCATCAATATACGCTAATGGAATGAATTCCACAAGAAAAACTACCAATTTAGACCAAAACCCGAAATTGGCTCAAACCCGGCCCACGACTCAGAATCGGGTAAAAGTCACAAATTACGAACACCCATTCACTCACGAGTCCAACCATACTAGTTTCACTCAAATCCGACTTCGAATTGACATTCAAATCCCAAAACTTCATTTTATGAAGTTTCTACAATTTTTCCCAAATTTCCACCTCAAAGTACTAATCAGATGATGAAATCATTGATATATTCATGTATATTAACCAAATTCGAGTTAGAATCACTTACCCCGATGAATTTCTTGAAAACCCCACGAAACATCGCCACAAACCGAGCTCCCTAGGTCCAAAATGTGAAATAATGCCCTAAACCCCATTTATATAGTGCACCCTCTGAACTCCCACTAGCAGACCGCAAAATTCCAAGCGCGGCCGCGCCTCCCAGGTCTTGCGGTCGCGAAAAACTGGTGCGACCGCACTTTTTGGTGGCTACACTACTAGGCTTTAGTATTTTGGCCATAACTTTCCCTACATATGTCCAAATGATGATCTCTTTACCTTTCTGGAAACTAGACACGAAGAGCTACAACTTTCATATTTGAATCATCTCAAAATTCCTTGTAGATCACAAAATATAGGCTTCTGAAGTTGGACCAGTGGATCTGCAAAACTTTTCTTGAAGTGCGGCCGCGGCAAAATTATGCGGTCCGTGAAATTCTGCTGAGGTCCGCGAAATTCTGCTAAGGTTCGCGAAATTCTAAGCACCAGAACCATACCTGAGTTTCGGAAATGCCCGAACTCGCTCAAAACTCACCCCAAAACACACTCGAGACCTCCGGAACCTCAACCAAAGGTACCATCAAGTCTTAAAATACCATGCAAACTCAATCGAGCTCTCGAATCACATCAAACAACATCAAATCACCAAATTATCCTCGGATTCAAACCTAAGAACTTCTAAGCTTTCAAATTCGACAACCGATGTCGAAACCAACCAAACCACGTCCGAATGATCTCAAATTTTGCACACACGTCACAAATGATAGTACGAACCTACTCCAACTTCCGAAATTCCATTCCGACCCCGATATCAAAATTTTCCACTACCGACCAAAATCGCCAATTTTTTAACTTTCGCCAATTCAAGCTTAATTCTACTACGGACCTCCAAATCACATTCCGGACGCACTCCTAAGTCCAAAAATCACCTATGAAGCTAATGGAATCGTCAGAATTAAATTCCTAGATCGTTTACACATAGGTCAATATCTGGTTGACTTTTTTAACTTAAGCTTCTACTTTAGAGACTAAGTATCTCATTCCACTCCGAAACCACTCTGGACACGAACCAACCAACCCGATACAACATAATACAGCTAAACAACACATAAAGAAGCAGAAGTGGGGGGGGGAAGGGGGAAGCATGGTTGTAATACTCAAAACGATCGGCTGGGTCGTTACATTCTCCCCCACTTAAGCATACGTTCGTCCTCGAACGTGCCAGGAGTTGTTTCTAGACCATCAAATCACTATTCTATCTTACCATGCACGTACTTGGGGGTGAACCCCCGTCACCCTATTCCATATAGGCTTGACAACACCATACCACTGAATTCATTGATTTAACTTTAGCCCATAAACCTTGGAAATTAATTACCAACCTTTAGAATTTCTTTCAAGACACGAATCTTACATTTACACATTGTATGAGTTTGAACAAGCTATATCAAGCCATAACCATCACCATAACCACGGACATAATCACCTAACATATTACATAACTCGCATGCTCGTAGCACCATTCCTGACCACAGTAACTACTCCAAAACCAACCAATTACTAGTATTAAACCCATATCGAACCAAACCTCATCCCAAAACCTCCGTACATTGTTGATAATAAAAGAAACACACAAAATTTCATGACCACTTGCCAGATCAACAAGTCACGGAGCTCTCTTGCCCCAACCAGAACTATAAATCGCTTTCTGAGCCGACTTTCAATATTATCCTTCCGAACATACCGTAATTAAACCTGATAGTACACATTCTAGGTCCAATGACCTTATATTACTAAACACGACTATTTCCATAGACATGTCGCACCAATATATCTCAGAGCCACAACCCGTGCCATCCGTGCACCAATACGCAACAATTCAAATGTACTCAGTCATGGAAAATGACTCAAATGAGAGAACTGCCCCGCTAGATTAACAAGTACCACCACAACGAAATGTTGAAAATTCATCATACACCGTAGAACCATCACCCGGTCCTAACACAAGGTTCATACTTTAACATCTCCGCTGCAATGCGTGACCCCATCCAAACGCTGGTTCATAATATATACCTCAAGCCACCCCGCTCAAAATCAATAACCACAGAGAGGCAAATGACAAAAATGCCACACAAAACCTGAAAGAACATAACCATTACGCAATCGGTCATGCAATACCCAATTACTCATCACGCTCAAATTCTGCTATAAAGCTCAAATAGAACCGCACCATCTGTGAGCATAACCAATGAATCACAACTCCTCGTAGCATAAAGGAGTAACTCACAGATCATTTCAGAACACGAATAAGTTCAACATCAACCGAATGACACATCCCTCAACAATAGCAGTATGGAGCCAACCATTCCGGCTCGCTGTAGAGTACACATCTTAATTGGGCCTACCTGTGGACCCCAAATCGACTTTGGTTACCCACAAATAAATAAATAATCCTCTGAAAGTCAACAATGACTGAATCATAACACATACCATCATCTGGCTAGCTTCGGCCATGACTTCAGAGTCCACAACCATGAAACAATCTGCTCCTGAGAACTCCCTGTCTCCAAATCTATATCACACACGAATCACCATATTTGATTCCATCTCCACCGCCCGAATGCCTAACACCTCTCTCATACACGATTATCCCACGAGAAATACTTTAAAAGTTCTTCTGTGTCACTTGGTAAAATTTGAATATCAGCAGTCTATCAACCATGTGAGTACCGCAATACTAATTTATACATCCGTAAGTCAAAATACAATGCACCTTCTGAAGTCCGCTCCCTTCTCATACAACACCAAGTAGTTATAGTATTCATCTAGTTATTTGAAACCGTCCATGTTGTCCAACATTCATTACCTTCTCTTCAAGACTGTACTGCCACCTTGTACATGAAAATCTAGCTTTCGTACCACACATAACATCTATCTTGCCATCATGTGAAAAGCACAAGAATTTTATTATCAACTTTGAGTCACCAATAATTTACATACCCTTTTTGTTAGAAATCTTTCTCTTGCTTCTTTCCAGGAGGAAATCACAATACACAACATGTACTCCACACCGGTAGAAACCATCAAGAATACTTTGGAATTCATTTGCACATAATCAAGCCCTTAGAACTAAATTCCTCTAACTCGACCAAGCCTCACAGGTCGTCAAACCCAAGAATATTGCCACCAAAACATCTGCAAAGTCTTACTACATCGTAATTACCCAAAGACCGATCCTACCATTATCATACTGATCCAGTCTACTACCCAGTTGTCCTATTTCTCCGAGTCCCTTCCGAATTTGCCTTCGAATTGATACTTCTCCTTGCTAAAATACCACGATCCTTAACCACAACTCACCCCACAACCTAGCATAGAACCACAACGCCTTACGGCCCATAAGCAATTGTATTCTTCTTAAGCACCTTAAAAATTACTACAACTGTAACCCTTACTCTAAGAATACCTAATGTGAATTTGAAATTGTTCTTCTTACCTTTCTTATACAAAAATATAGAATCCATGGTCATACAGAATTTTCACAAGTCCAGGCACCGTCAAAAGAAAATCCCAGATTTTATCCATATGCAAGTCCAGAGACATCCTCAATTGCTATATATGATTTTCAAACCCACTAGAATTTTCTGGGGAGTCACCAACTTTGCTCAAATCTAATTGCACCACCCAAATGGGCCAAAAGACACGTGCCCTATTAGCACAACAACACTCAAAGAAGTAACTCTAGTTTAACACCACATATCAAATTCATACTCCGTGCGCACTACATCATTCACCAATAATAACTCACTCATCCCACGATTTTCATATACTCATACGTGCAATATAATCTGTAACCAGGAATTTCCTTATTCGAGTTATCCTCGATCTCAACTTCTGCAAGTCATAACTAACCCAAAACTAAACCTTTACATATAACCATGAAATTGAATTATCAATAGCATGCTCCCCCACTTGGCTCAAAGCCGTAGATTAAAATATTTCATAACTCACAATACACATACTCTATTCTTGCCATAATGCCACAGTCAGTTCAACGAAACTTCTTTTCCCACTCATGCAACGCCAACCATAAAAATACCCCAATCATCCGCTAAGCTCGCATTTATTCTCTTGACAATCAAGTCAACCTTCTCAGCCAGATACAAATTCAAATCTCCACACATACGTAAGCAGAAATGAAACTCTCTACTCACATCATAAGGAATACACCTACGTAGATTACTCCGCGGGGGATAACCCACTTGCTTAACCTTAAATTAGCATCTTGTTATATCTTTTCGCAGTCACAATTACTATGCAATCACTTAGTTAATATGAGTCCAAACTCATTAACCAGACATGAGAATTTAATTTACCCCAAAATTTAACAATGTGAAAGATCCTTCAAAACATTCATACTCGAGACTGTACGCCACATCAAATCGAAAACCAAGCACCCAATGGCCTTTCCTTTACATTTCAAGGAAAACACTTCTCGTCACATTTCAATCGTCTTAACACATCCCGCAATCACATCATACTCATCGCAAAGCCATTTTACCGCTTATCGAGCCATAAATTCCACTGTAGGGTCATTACTAGATATATGTGTCCAAATGTACAAGTTACAACTGAAGCTACCGAGCTCAAGCTACGGTCCAATAATGGCCTCAAATCCTCCAGACTGGCCCATCACCAAAACACGGAATACTCACCTCGAACCTCGTTCATAGAATCATAAGTCAGCGATGCATAACTGATACTTAGTGCTCATGTGCGCATACGAATACGTGGAAGGAATTCAAAGAGTTATGTCTCAAGCTGAATCAATTCCGCACGATAAAGAAAGAAAGATATGGAGTATATATCCTAAATGCCCAGTAGCCTCTCGAAGATAAGTATGGACGTCATCATACCGATCCGCAAGACTCTACTAGATACTTGCTCATGACTTATAGAACCTATGAACCTAGAGCTCTGATACCAATTTGTCACGACCCAAAATCCAACTAGTCGTGATGGCACCTAACCCAACCCGTTAGGTAAGCCAATTACCAACTATCCAATTCCAATAATAATTATTAAAGTAATTTAAGTAAATAAAGGTCTTAATATTATACAATCCCCAAGAACTGGTTATACAAATCATGAGCTTCTAAGAATAGAGTTTACAAAGCGAAAATGAAAGAAATACATAGTCTGTTTGAATAGTACATAAACAAAGCTTTTATAAATCTAAGGCTACCATGAACAAGAGGCAGCTACAACAGGAACGCAGGTACATCTTCAAATCCCGCAACCATCGAGCACGACAACAACAACAGCCAACATCTGCACGCAATGTGCAGAAGTATAGTATTAGTACTATCTACCCCATGTACTGAGTAAGTAACAAACCTAGCCTTAGGTTGAAAGTAGTGACGAGCTTCCACCAAGGTCGGGTCCCAAATTAATAGTCCACAACAGTCCATAACAACATAAAGCAAATAATACCAGAAGTAACTCAGAGATAAAAAGCTCAGCAAAATCATGATTTCAAAAAATATAGTTCTTCCTTTCAAGTACATCAGTGGAAACCCAAATCGTTTACCGAAGTTGCCGAAAATATGAATAAGTTTGTAAACAATAATTTTTCCCAAAAATCCTTTCAATAATAAATAAGATGTTTCATTTTTCCTTCCAGATAACCCGTGTAAAAACAACTGCATCACTATGCCCATCTGTCAAAAATGTATGAAAATCATGAATGATGTGATGCAGTACAGCATGAGGAAAATACATCTCTATGCCTGTATGTCATGTGTGCATGCCAATGCGATGCAACTCAATGATAAAATCATAAACAGCCCATCGGGCAGACCTCACAATCACTCGTATACAGCCCATCGGGCAGACCTCACAATCACTCATGCCTCCCAGTCACTCAGCACTCGCACTCAGTAGGTACCTGCGCTCACTGGGGGGGTGTACAGACTCCAGAGGGGCTCCTACAGCCCAAGCGCTATAATCTGCACGGACAACTCATGTGCTATAATATCATATCAGAATCCGCACGGACAACTTACGTGCCATAATAAGCCAATAAGGCATGCTGCATGCGGGCAGCCCAGATCCATATAATAGTAATAATATATACATAGCCTGCTGCAGCGTGCAGCCCGATCCCAAAAATATCCTCACAATCAGTCCCTCAGCCTCCCTCAGTCATCAATCTCTCCAGTCTCTCTCTCATGGGCTCACAATGTCATGAAAATAGCCCAAAAATGATGATATGATGTATCAATAAATAACAACAGAGACTGAGATATGATATGTAATGAAATGAATATGACTGAATATGAATTTTCAATTTAAAACAAATAACTCACAACAATATGACCTCTATGGGTCCCAAAATACTGGCACATAGGCTCAACATAATTTTTAATATATTTTTCAGCTTAATTTCTTTGACACATAAAATCGCATGGAGAATGCAAGATTATTTAACTACAAAATTCCATATAAACAATTATGTCATAATTTCTATAGTGCACGCCCACACGCCTATCACCTAGCATGTGCGTCACCTCCCAACAATTCACATAATACATATATTCAGGGTTCATACCCTCAGCTCTAATATTAGAAGAGTTACTTACCTCAAACCGGTCAAATCTCTACCCTGCGATGCTCTTGTCTCTCGACTCGGCCTCCAAATGCTCCGAATCTATTCACAATCAGTACAATACCATCAATATACGCTAATGGAATGAATTCCACAAGAAAAACTACCAATTTAGACCAAAAACCCAAAATTGGCTCAAACCCGGCCCTCGGCCCACGACTCAGAATCGGGTAAAAGTCACAAATTATGAACACCCATTCACTTACGAGTCCAACCATACTAGTTTCACTCAAATCCGACTTCGAATCGACATTCAAATCCCAAAACTTTGTTTTATGAAGTTTCTACAATTTTGCCCAAATTTTCACTTTAAAGTACTAATCAAATGATGAAATCATTGATATATTCATATATATTAACCAAATTCGAGTAAGAATCACTTACCCCGATGAATATTTTGAAAAACCCACGAACATTCGCCACAAACCGAACTCATCGGGTCCTAAATATAAAATAATGCCCTAAACCCCATTTATATAGTGCACCCTCTGAACTCCTACTATGCGGTCCGCGAAATTCCAAGCGCGGCCGCGCCTCCCAGGTCATGCGGTCGCGAAAAATGGGTGCGGCCGCACTTTTAGGTGGCTGCAATGCCAGGTTTTAGTATTTTGGCCATACCTTTCTCTATAGATGTCCAAATAATGAGTTATTTACCTTTATGGAAACTAGACACGAAGGGCTACAACTTTCATTTTTGAAGCATCTTAAAATTCCTTGTAGATCAAAAGATATAGGCTTCCGAAATCGGACCAGCGGACCTGCAAAACTTTTCCTGGAGTGCGGCCGCGGCAAAATTATGCGGTCCGCGAAATTCTGCTGAGGTCCGCGAAATTCTACTGAGGTTCGCGAAATTCTAAGCACCAGAACCATACCTGAGTTCCGAAAATGCCCGGACTCGCTCAAAACTCACCCCGAAACACCTGAGGCCTCCGGAACCTCAACCAAAGGTACCATCAAGTCTTAAAATACCATGCAAACTCAATCGAGCTCTCGAATCACATCCAACAACATCAGATCACCAAATTACCCCCGGATTCAAGCCTAAGAACTTCTAAACTTCCAAATTTGACAACCGATGCCGAAACCAATCAAACCACGTCTGAATGACCTCAAATTTTGCACACACGTCACAAGTGACACTACAAACCTACTCCAACTTCCAGAATTCCATTCCGACCCTGATATCAAATTTTTCCACTGCCGACCAAAATCGCCAAATTTCCAACTTTTGCCAATTCAAGCCTAATTCTACTACGGACCTTCAAATCATATTCCGGACACACTCCTAAGTCCAAAAATTACCTACGAAGCTAATGGAACCGTCCGAATTAAATTCCTAGATCGCTTACACATAGGTCAATATCCGGTTGACTTTTTCAACTTAAAGCTTCTACTTTAGAGACTAAGTATGTCATTCCACTCTGAAATCACTCCTGACCCGAACCAACAAACCCGATGCAACACAATACAGCTAAACAATACATAAAGAAGCAGAAACGAGGGAAACGAGGTTGTAATACTCAAAACGACCGGCCGGGTCGTTACACTCGATCATGACCCTCGACACTGCCTTCGATCGTGGCTTCGATCCTGGGCTCGATCATGGCCCTATTCTGGGCACGATTCAGGGCTCGATTCTGGGAGATGGAATTTGCAGCAGAAGGAAATTGCAGTAGCTATTTTAGTTCACTTTTTGATCCGTTACCCATCCGGAACTTACCCGAGTCCCTCGGGACCTCAACCAAATATACCAACAAGTCCTAAAACATCATACGAACTTAGTCGAGTCTTCAAATTACATCCAACAATACTATAAACATGAATCACACATAGATTCAAGCCTAATGAACTTTGAAACTTTTTATTTCTACAAACAACGCTGAAACCTATCAAATCACGTCCGATTGACCTCAAATTTTGCACACAAATCATAAATAACATAACATACCTATTAAAATTTTCAGAATCAGATTTCGACCCCGATATCAAAAAGTTACCCCCTCCCCCGGGTTAAACTTCCCAAAAATTCAACTTTCGGCATTTCAAGCCTAATTCCTCTACGGACTTCCAAACAATTTTTCGGACACGTTCCTAAGCCCAAAATCACCATACGGAGCTATTGAAATCATAAAAATTCATATCCGAGGTCGTTTACACCTAAGTCCACATTCGTGCAACTTTTCTATCTTAAAATTTTCAATTATGAGACTAAGTGTCTCATTTCACTCCGAATTTCTTTCGAACCCGAACCAACTAACCCGATAAGTCATAAATTAATTGTAAGACATAAATTGAGCAGTAAATGAGGGAACGGGGTTATAATACTTAAAACGACTGGCCGAGTCATTACAACTATACAATATAGCCACTTTATAAAATAATAGCCGATATAAATATGTATATACATAAGTAGTGTATACTTTTGTATATTTGGCTAATGAATGTAATTATTTTTTACCGACCGGCCAAATGTGTAACTTGGCTATAAAAATAGAAGAATTAACCTAAATAGCTGCCCACCTAACGACTTAAACTAAAAATAGCTAGTGGATGTATAATATATACATAATTTATGTATTATATGTGTATAATTATGTATAATCAATGTATAAACTATATATATGACTAGAAAAGTAAATAATGAATATGACCGACTATTTGTGTAAAGATTAATTATTGATCCCAAGCCCAAATTTTATATTACGGGCCGGAGGAAAAACAAACAAATTGATCCCAAATTCATCCATTTTCTTGCGAAAGAATTCTTTGCCAAAATCTCCTCTCTACAGTCTTCTCTTCCCCCATCTCATTACCGTAGCGATCTCCTCACTTTTCTCCTGTCCGAATTAAACCTGTATGTTTCTATTTCTCTACATATATTCCCCCTTTATTTTTATGTATAATCAGACCAAAACTTTTATCCTTTTTTTTTGGCAATCATGTTAATGGATTAAGAACAAATATTAGTGAATTTTGATTTATAATGCTTTGTTTGCTTCTATTTATCTAATTAGACCAAAACTCGTTTTCCCTTTTTACAGTGATATTTAATCGGTTAAACTCAAAATTTAATAAATTCGTTTATAAATGCTGTATTTGCTCAACTGTGATATTATTGCTCCTTGTGATTTTTGCAAGTTTAAATGTATTTTTTTTTTGACAACCGTGGTGTCTGGGCGAGCTTGCGCACACCTAGACGAATTACACGTGATACTTGCAACCTCCTAATAGAAAAGCAACAGTATCCGGTAACTCTGTCCAAATACTTGAACAAATGAGAAGAAATCATGCTTTTGTCTCTGTTTTGGATTTGAACCTGAAACTTTATGGTTATTTTTTTTTCCAATGTTATAATTGCTCAAATTTGTGATAGGTATATTAAGTTTGATTTAAGAAGTAAGAATCAACTATCTGAAAATCTAGATGGGCTTAGTTCAAATGGCAAAGGTTGAGGGAACTGAGACAGGTCATAGGTTCGACCCTATATGAACTAAGCCTGTTATTTAAGTGGGGAAGGGTAGAGGGGCGGGTCCATTATACTCGAGTTTCCAAGGCTATTATTGGTCCTAAGAGTTGGCCCCAGGCATATTTCTTGGCAAGCCAAAAAAATATATGGGCTTACCCCTTGCTCCTTTGCTAATACGGGGGAAATTGGGTGTCAACCATACCTGGTCTTTCACTCGAATTTTTGAAAATATTGATGACTAATTAACTTTTGTGCTCCCACGACCTTTACCCTCCCCCCCCCCAGTTGTTATTGCTTCTTCTAATTACCTATGGGTTCTTGCTGTTTGTGTTCATTATTCACCATATGTTTCTCCTTCGAGGCTTTGGTCTATCGGTAAGAGCGTAACGTGTGATGTGTGGGTTAAATTTACATCGTGCCATATACCAAAGTCTGGTATTTAAGTTAGTAGAGAAGATAGAAAGGCGGGTCAATCAGCCATAAAGTTTCAAATTGTGTGTCATTAGCCCTCGAGGATTTCTCGATTATAAAAAAATAAAAAATATTCACCATAACATCTGTAACTCTGTTTCCATCTAGGTGCCCATGATATTTCAAGGAATGACCCAATTTCGTTTAATAGTTGTATGTCATAACTCAAAAACTCATTTCATTCTATCTCATGTGAGATTAATTCTTTAAATTGCAAACATGTTTGCATTTTAGTCATTTGATGGTTGTTATGTATTCACTACATTGTTTTTTTTTTGGCAATTCGTTTACCCATCTAATTGTTGTCTGTGTTTATAGTTGTTCTTTTTCCATTCACGATATATAACTGCTTAGACATTATGTGCTTTAAGCTTCAAGTTCCAGTAAACCTTGGCACTTTTGAGTTAAA
Source organism: Nicotiana tomentosiformis (assembly GCF_000390325.3). Lineage (NCBI taxonomy): Eukaryota > Viridiplantae > Streptophyta > Magnoliopsida > Solanales > Solanaceae > Nicotiana > Nicotiana tomentosiformis. Next base: position 119,131,234 of record NC_090822.1, read on the forward strand.
GAGAGTACAAAATTAGAGTAAATACTATAATCAGCCCAAATACCCCCGAGAATATATACTCACAAGATCGCTCAAAAAGGGTCCACACAAGTGTTTCTCGGCACTCAACTCTCTTACAAAATACTCTCAATTACTAAAGGAGGAGGAGAAACAAGAAATGAAGACTCAAGTCTTGTTGGTGTATTTAAAATGAACAAATGGTCTTTCCTTTTATAGGCAAAAAAGCCTTGGCCTCTTAGTTGTAAAAAAAAAAGAAGATACAACTTGTGCAAATGATATGTGTGAGCACATAATTTTTGTCCACATAGGAAATTACTCCTAAAAAATAATTCAAAAATAATTTTAATTCTTTTTATGAATTTTAGAAGTTTTTCTTTATTTATTTTGTATTTATTTGCATTGTTTATGCATGTTAGGAATATCGTAAATCATAAAAATGTTCAAATCCTAATTTCATAGCATTTTATATTTTAAATTACATTTTAGGATTTAATTACATTATTAAATGCATTATTTAAATATCTAAAAATCAAAAAATACATTCTTAGGTTAGTTAATTAGTTAATTAGTTACAGTAGTCCATCATTAGGTAAAATAGATAAATAGGCTAGTTATACAAAAAATGGGTTTTGATTAGATTTTCGAGTCTAAAGTGGCTAATTTCGCAAAATCTAATCTATACTATATTAAAAGCACGAAGTCCCTTAGCGAAATGTCGTTCGTCTTTTTAACCCTTTAAAAATAAATTTTATACTAAACAAAATAGTCATTTGATTATTTTTTTAATATTTAGGACTTCAAAATCAACTAATATTCCGCTTCTTAAATCTTTCCTTATTTGGATCATGTAAAAATTTCTAATATTCCTGACTTTAAATTTAATATAAATTTTATTTTATATAATATTTTTCCTTATTTGACCAACTTTTATATCCTTATGCATGCACTTAATTTCTTTTTTGGTGTTTAATGCGTGGCACTTAAAATTTTCCATGTTCTTAGATTCTTTCCCCAAATATTACCGATAATAGAATACCTAAAAATCATTGGAAATCAGCAATGCATGTTCTTTTTCGTTTTAACTTTTTAAGAGTTGATTTTAATTCCAAGTATAATTTTTTAGAAGTTTAAACTAACATGGCAATATTAATTTAAAAAATAAATCGAGCTACAACTATATTATGTAAAATTATAACTACAATTGTTATTTTAATATTTTGATAAACTAATATATTTCAAACTTAAAAATATCTACAAAGTTTTAATTTTTTTTACAAGAAGAGGTCCACTTAACTTACATATAATCTTAATGAACTTTGAAAAAAACCTTATGTAATTAGGTTACAAAGAACAAATTCCATCACCATGCTTAAAAAGACATATAACTATCAAAAAGAAAGGTTTTAATATTAGACTCAAACCGGAGAAAAGAAAAAAAGAAACAACGAAAAATTCAGAGCACATTGTTAAACTTTTAGTCTCTTTTCTTATAAAAGTAGCTTAACTTTATTTTTTTAACATATAATATTTATTTTAAAATCTTGATTTAAAATTAGATTTTATCATTTTATTCTACAGAAAAATAAAGAACGGATTGATTCATGTAATAATTCGCATAAAATTTTTATACTCCATTTTATATCTACTGAAAGAGTGTGCAATCTATTTTATTTAATAAAAAAATATTTTTTTAGTATAATAATATTATAAATATAAAGTTTTTAAAGAGATGTTAGATGAGATATAATAACATAATATATTTATATTTTAAATAATAAAATATCTATTAACCACAAAATATTATACAGTTAATTCAATTAAATTCATCATCTTTGCATGTTTAGAAGATATTAAATCCACAATTATAGTGTCAATTTAATAATAATTATTTTTATGATTTAAATTAATTTTTGATTTATCAATTGTTATTTTCAACAATTTCTTCTACTTGTATACATTTATACTGTTTAAGGTGAAGCACACTTGCAACACACGTACACTAAAACTAGTAAAGAAAATAAGGGGCTATGGCTTCACATCTCTGAAATGGGCCAAAACCAGCCCAATTACTCCACAAGCCCGCCCCAAATTCCTCCCAAATACCCGGTCCAACAACCATTCCTCCCAGGCCACCAAATGACGTAGTTTAATATCAAAACTACGTCGTTTCGTCCCCAAACAATCCCCCCCTTTTCATTCTCAACAGACGGATCTCCTCCTCCTCCACTCTCTCAGACCTACACACATACAAAGAGAGCCAACAACTCCACTGTCCGCCGCCCATCTTCACCACTTTACACCCAGAAGTGATTATTGTTTCCGCTATTATCGAGTGTGGCTTGTTTGGTCGCTGTTTCTGTTGCTGGATTTCACCTTCTATTTCAGACCTTTGTTGGTTGTCTTCAGTTTATTTTCGGCTGTTTAGGTATGTATACATTTACCCGAAATCCTCTTTTGAATATGAATGAATATTTGGATTGTTGACCCTATGAATATGTTCAATTTTCTGTATTCCTTGTGTTCAATCTCCAGACCTGTCAGCTTGTTTTTATCTGTTGATAATTCTTTTTTTTCTTTTAAAAAAAAATGGAATTAGTCATTAATTAGTTTGGCTTTACTGCTGCTGTTTTGTTCTAAACTCAGCATGTTAGTGGCTAAATATCATCATGTTTGGCATCTGCACTGTTAATTGAGCACTTAGTAAATTCACAAGAGTTTTGAATTGGGTTGTTTGTTACTGAAATGTTCACTCACTGAAGATAAAAGTATGAATGTTGAGATCAAGCATAAACTGATATGAATCATTTGTTTAAGACTTGTTGGCTGCAATTCGTATGAACACTCCTTAATACCGGAATTTAGAGAGAATGAAAATATTTGCTTGTTATCTTTATATATTAATTCGTTTCTCTCCAGATATGGTTTTAACAATGCTTTGGTTTATATTGTTTTCTTTAGTTAAAAATGCTTGTTTTGGTTGGTCCGTTGACTTGTTCTTGGGATAGTTTTCCTTAACTGTTTCATTATTCTTTTGGTATCTCTATTTTATTTGAAAGTATTTTAACGAATGTTTGAGATGGTGAGTTTGCGTATTTACGTTGATGGATTTCTTTTAACTCATGAGTTATATTAATATTAGTGATTGGAGTTTAGACTTTAGTAAAGAAAGAGCTTTAGGAAGTAACTGACTTAGATTCCTTAGGTGTTCATATGCACACAAAACTTATTCAGCTCATTATTTGTTTATGTTTAATTTGTGTTTGATCAAGCTGGACACACAGTTGCCAGTATCTTGCAATATGCAGATACTGTAATGTATTAGTGATTGTATCATTCCAATTTGTATTTTATGATTTCTAGACATATCTTAAAATTCATGTACGATATAATTCAGGCTGTGCCAACTGAGAATGAGATGTTCTGCAAAATTTTGGGCGGGCAGTTTTCAACGTGGAGACTTGATTCACAGAATCCACATGTACATCTTGGACTTCTGTCTAGCTTACATCTTGGATATCTAAGCTGTTACGGATGCTTGGACGCTGAGAATCACTTCAAAGATGATTTTTTGGGTATAACCATTTGATATCCGGTACTACCGCTGCGTAGGGCCATTAAATGGGAAGCGCTCCTTACACGAAGTTTCTCCATTTTCAGGACTAAAACTCGAGACCTCTACTTTGAAGTTTAGTGAAGGTAAATAAAGATATTAATTGTTCGTCTCAACTGTAATAGGGTGCCTAGGAGGTCATACAATGGTTTAGCAACTTGTGAATAAAGCTCTTACTTCCCTTTGAGACAGATAATTTGACAATATAGCAGGGGAATGTGTATCTAAGAAGTAGACATGAGAAAGGGCTGTCTTCTAGTGCTTGAGAAAGAAGCATCTTTCCATACATCATACTGCCAAGCCAAAGTGACAGGCTTATCCTGCTAACAACTCAATTTACCAGGTTTTTCCTCCTCCGCGATAATGCAGGAGGAAAGGTGTATAGAAGAAGCAGACTTGCTAGAAAAAAAGAAAAATTTCTGTTCTCCGAAATTGCACAAATGAACAGAGATCACTTTACAGTAGCAGGAACATGTTGTCACTGTGCAGTCATTTATGATATTCATCATCTTGCAGAAATGCAGGGTAAGGCTGCGTACAATAGACCCTTGTGGTCCGGCCCTTCCCGGACCCGCACCAGGCTGCCCTTTTTTTTATCATATGTTCAAATAAAATCTTTATAACCTTACATCACATGGAGCACACAATGTTGGTCGCTAATTAAATGGAAAGCTATGACTGACATGTGTCCAGTAGTTTGGGGGGCTGGGAAGAAGATACTAGTATAGCAATATTGTAACTGATGTAAATAAGAGAAGCTTCTTTGTTTCAAATGCATGCTGAAGTAACTTGATACATGGCTCTTGCACATGTTTTTCTATATAATTTTTGACAGTATATATTCTAAACATGTCTTGTCTTATATTTTCAGATTTAGCATTCTTTTTGTTCCGTCAACATACACTTCAAGTGTCTGGAGCTGTATTACTCTACAAACAGGACTATAGTGAGACTTGACTATGCTTCTGACAAGCAATGTCCACACGCGTTCTTCTGCATGTGAGTGCGTTTTCTCTATCCCAAGTGAACTCTCAACGTCTCTTTTCCGTGGAGTATGCTGTAAAGTTGTTGAAAAAGTTAGTTGATGATGGGAACTTCAAGTTGGGAAAAGCTGTTCATGCACTTCTTGTTGTTTCTAGTCATGCCTCAGAAGACCACATAATTCAGAATAATTGTCTCATTAATCTCTACTCGAGGTGTGGACAACTTGCTGTTGCTCGGCGGGTGTTTGACAGATCGAGTCAACGAAATGTAGTTTCTTGGAGCATTTTAATGGCAGGGTATTTGCACAATGGGTATGCTTGGGAAGTAACCAAATTGTTCAAAGACATGATTTCAGTGGATAAAATATTCCCAAATGAGTATGTCTTGTCTACCGTACTTTCTTCTTGTTCTAGCGGTGGTTTGCTACACGAAGGGCGGCAGTGTCATACGTTAGTGTTGAAAGCAGGATTGGTCTTTCATCAGTATGTGAAGAATGCTCTTCTATCCTTGTATACAGTGTCTTCAGATATGGAAGGGGTTTTGGAAATCTTGAAGTCTGTTCCTGGATTAGACATCATTACTTATAATTCTGTACTGAAGGGGTTCTTGGATCATGGGTATACAAGTGAAGCGTTGGATGTTTTCTCAAGGATGTTGGCTCACGGCTCGGCGGGGGATAGTGTCAGTTACGTGAACATATTTGGTCTGTGTGCTCGCTTCAAGGATTTGAAGTTGGGTAAGCAAGTTCACTGCAGAATGCTGAAGTCTGGTCTTCAGCTTGATGTGTTTCTAAGCAGCGCAATCATGGACATGTACGGAAAGTGTGGTGAAATTTCAGGTGCAAGATATATTTTTGATTCTTATGCGAACCATAATGTGGTGTCTTGGACGGCAATCTTGGCTGCAAATTTCCAAAATGAATGCTTTGAGGAAGCCCTGAAACTATTCTTACGAATGGAACTTCAGGATGTTATTCCAAATGAATACACATTCGCAGTGTTGTTGAATTCCTGTGCGGGTCTATCAGCACTTGGTTGCGGGAAAACATTACATGCACGTGTTGAGCAGACAGGACATGGAGCTTTTGTTGTAGTTGGGAATGCTTTGATCAATATGTATTTTAGGAGTGGCCATATCGAAGCCACTAGGGCCTTGTTTTCAAGCATGATTTGTCGAGATACTGTTACTTGGAATATGATAATATCAGGTTTCTCTCATCATGGGCTTGGTGAGGAAGCATTGGATGTGTTTCAGCACATGTTAGCTGCCGAAGAGCAACCAAACTATGTAACCTTTGTCGGGGTTCTTTTGGCTTGTGGACATTTGGGTAGAATAGAAGAAGGATTTTACTACTTGCAGCATCTAATGAGGGACATCGGCCTTGAACCTGGGTTAGAGCACTATACCTGTGTTGTTGGGCTCCTAGGTAAAGCTGGAAAACTTGATGAGGCTGAGAATTTCATGAGGTCGACGCCAGTCACATGGGATGTCGTTGCCTGGCGTACTTTGCTTAATGCTTGTAACGTACATTGCAATTATGGTCTAGGAAAGAGAGTCGCAGACCATTTGTTGCAATTGAACCCCAACGATGTGGGAACTTATATCCTGTTGTCCAATATGCATGCCAAGGTGAAAAGGTGGGATGGAGTAGCAAAGATACGGAAGCTATTAAGAGAAAGGAACATAAAGAAAGAACCTGGATTGAGCTGGACTGAAATAAGAAATGAAACTCATGTGTTTGTTTCTGATGACACTCAACACCCAGAGACGGCTCAAATCCATGAGAAGGTGAGAAAATTGCTGGCTGATATAAAACCGTTGGGTTATGTTCCAGACACAGCTTCTGTCTTGCATGATGTCGAGCAAGAACAGCAAGAAGGTTATCTTAGTTACCACAGCGAAAAGCTGGCTGTAGCATATGCTCTCATGAAAACACCATCCCAAGCGCCAATTCATGTTATTAAGAATCTCAGAATATGTGATGATTGCCATTCTGCTTTGAAGCTTATCTCAAAGGTCACAATGAGAATGATAGTTGTAAGAGATGTCAATCGGTTCCACAGCTTTCAAGATGGGTCCTGTTCCTGTGCAGATTACTGGTGAAAAATCACAAGATTGACATATAATGTCTTACAAGGCGTCAAAGGAGAATTTTTCATGCTGCTATGTGTGATTGGTAAAGAAGCTCACATAATCGTATTCTCAGCCAAAACCCTCAAGGGTTGGCCTGGTGGCAATTGACTTGAGCCTTGGGGTTTGCTCCCTTTCAAGGTCTCAAGTTCGAAACCCACTGGGTGCAAACAATTTCTGAGGGCCATCGGACTGGGTAAAACCTGAATTAACCGTGGTGCACTTGCGGGAAACTCCTTGCCGAGGGCCTGTGCACCCCGGGATTAGTCGGGGCTCAAAGAGACTTGGACACCCGGTGCAAATCAAAAAAAAAATCGTATTCTCAGCCAACCAGAGGTAGTGAATTTGAACAAAGCTTTTTTAACCACCTATTCATCATATAATAAGTTTGTTTCTAGTTTCCAAAATACCAGTAATATTTATAGCATTGAAATATACAAGCTAAAAAGAATTGATTATAAAAGCAGCAAAGTGCATCATCTAGTATGAAATATTAAAATGTAAGCGAAGGATCTGCTATAGCTGACTAGATATATTAATGGAGTATGTGACTACCTTCTGTCCTTGTGTTAGCCGTTCTTCCTATCTCAATGGAGATCAGGAAGTTGCAGATGAAGCTTGATGCTAAAAGTATGAAAAGGGAAATAGTCCAGTTTAACAGAATTCTTGAATTCTCCCCACAGATTAACAATCTGCTTCCAGACAGCAACTCCACAAGGGGAATCCACCGGTTTAGCATCCCCAAAACCCTCTTTCAAATACTTAGTGATAATAAGTAATAACAGTTTCCATAAAGCAGCTTTCCCATCGTTAAGCCTCCACAACCATTAACATAGCAAGCCTCTGTTATATTCTAGTATCCTCACCCCAAGTCAACCTCCTTTTTTTCATATTTTGATTTTTTGCTACCTAAGCAAATGCAATTTTCTAATTTCAGCATTGCCATCCTATAAGAAATTATTTCTAAGACTGTTTATTCTCTTCTCCACCTTCACTGGAATAGGCAAAAGTTACATTAAAAAGGTTGGTATACCTTAGAGTGATGCTTGGAGAAATTGGAGGGCATGGTTATGTATTTTTCTTGAAGGCATCCACTTCTCTTATGCGTACGCTCTTATGACTGAAGTTTTCTTATTTCTGTCAGTTTTTGGGGTGTAAACACTTAAAGAACAATTAATGTGTCACATGCGTGCTCCCTATGTGCACCTCTAGTAAACATGAATGGAAATAAAAATGCGATCATTCAGTCTCTGTTTCTGAGGGAGGATTATAAATTGCGTGAAGGTTGTCGACATTTTCCTTAACTGTCTTCATTTCTATTCTTTTTTTGACGACTAAGCAAAAAACGGCCTTCAGTTCTATTTTTACAAGTTTTCCTGCAGGTTCCTGAACGAGCTGCAGCCGCTGCTGCACTGCACGTGTTCTAGCTGGACTCCCCAGAGGTATTGAGCTCTATATATGGGAGCAAACCTCCTGGTCAAGTTGTCGAGGAGCTGGAGGAAGAATTCTATTAAGAGGTTTCACCTTCTGCATTTTAATAAATATTATAGTTGCGTGTCTTTCTGTCCTGTACGTTCTCTAGTGGATCATTGGTATAGTACGGGTGATGATCCTAATACAGATTTCATTGATGTGATAATATTTGGCCTTTGTTAATGAGCCTATGAAAGTCGTTGTATACCTCATTTCTTATATATTGGCAAGATCTGCATCAATCTTTGCACGAGTATTATTGGAGTAGTTACCAGGCATATGATCTGTAATTCCCAGACTTCTTCTTTCCCAGGATTTATGTAACAAAGCTCTTTCCATGAACTTTGAACAAGGTTAACGCTGTCAGTCTCTATAAGTTGTCATGTTGTTGTTGCTTGTAGTTTGATTGTTATTGGATAGTTACCTCTAATTTTCTTCTCATGATGCATGTTTTTGATTTTTCTTTGTGTTCTTAGTCAAAATTCTTCCATCAGCTCAATCCAGACTTCGCTCTTTTGAAAGTATTGCCTGCACACTTAACATTTGTTGAGAAACAAGTGTTTATGAATTGTAGACAAGAAATGCCAATTGTGGGTGGACTTTCTACTAATTACAGTTTGGTGTGGGTGTAGACTGAAAGGGTTGGCCTGCCTGTTAGGCTATTACTTCTGTCAGCAAACAACTCATGTCTTTTATTAGTTTTTTCATCAAGATTGTTCTGTTAATGAACCTAGCTTTCATTCATGTGAAAGCTGCAGCATATGCATGGGTTATTGTCTTTCTACATGGAAAGGATATTTGAGTACAACATACATCTTGATTCCTGGCCATGTTATTTACTCGTTATCTTCCTCCATTGCCAATCTGTTGGAGATCTATTTTTTATTCCCTTAGTTGCTTCAACTTTTATCTTCTTTTCTTCCCCTTAGTTGTCTCCGTACTTGAGCATTTGCAATCCATATCACTCCAATTCTCGTGATGGTTCCTGGGATATCTACGTGTAGGAATTTGATCCTGTCGGACATATTCTGGAGCATATTCCTTCTGAAGATGGTGAACTAGCTTACTTGGAAGAACAGGTACTTGCAATTCTTTCTTTTGGGTGCTGAGGGAGAATTCTTTATTTGATTTGCCATATGCTTGTCATTGTACAAGTTTAATTGTTGTTTGTTATGTTTAACTGTATATCAATTAGCAAAAAAGTATTTTTTTTTAAGATATAAGAATTGTTATCCGCTTTATGGTTTATGAAGAATCTGAAAGTTATTACTTCCGCTGCAAATATGTACCCAATATCTGCATCAGATTACTTTGTTGGCAAAGAAACAGTCACCTTTAATTGTTGGCTGATAAAAAGGTGGTGCTTGATCTATGTTGGGTTCAATAGGCTCATGGCAGTACACACTAGTTTTAGATCTAGTGATCCAGCCAATTATGCCTTGGGTAATGATACATTCCAGTGACAGATCCACAAAATATAGGCATAACCGTCCTCATGCCCCTCAAAGTTCTGGTTCAACAGCGAAGGGGATACATCGCGGGATGTGTGGTAGTCGCATGTCACTAGTTTGAATCCTGGTTGGGGACCAAGTCTAGTATTTAAGTGGAGAACGGTAGAGGGGGGCATTATCCCCCGAAATTTGAAGCTGGAAAACGAATTTCTTGGTAAAAAAAAAGAATAATCGTCGTCATTTGGATGTTAAAATGTCCCATTGAGTTGCTTAGACATTTCCTTTTGCAAGTGGATTGTGGCAGAGATCATTTGGGTTATTTGGCAATTTTGTGGGGATTCCATATTCAGTCAGTTAATGTTTAACGGACAAAATGGTGGCACAATGAATGGTAAACTTCTCTTGCAAGGTGTTTTATTGACTATTCTATGGCGCATTTGGATTTTAGATAGAGTGTAAGCCCAGAACTCTCCCTTTTTTTAAGATAAGGAGTGTAAGCTCAGATCTCTTCTCGAGTGGTCTCTTTCGCAACAAGATGCTTGGGTACAACAGTCTTCCTCCATTCTTTGTGTGTAAAGCAATTTACCACTTGCGTAATGTTTCTCTTACAATCTTCCACAAGATTTGGGAAACTTTGTTATTCGACTTAGATTGATCATTGACGACATGTACTCATCTTTTATTCCTTTCATATCAATTCGAGTTGTTTTTTCTTATTAAAGAAAGAAGAATAATGGTCAAAGGGACATGGCTCTAAACTGTCCACTCTCTTGACGCTACTCTCTTTTACTGTATATATACTTGATGTAAGTTGGATAGTCAACATAAATGTGCTGTCCATGCGCATTGGTTTAAGCAAGCTTTATACTCGTATTATTTTTGAGTATTTTGACTAGTAAAGTATTTTAACATTTTACTTAAATTGTAGTTCCTGTTAGTGTTACAGATATGTATAGTGTAGTCTTGTCCCACATTGGAAGAGGAGTAATATCTCCTTGTAGTGTATAGCTATAAATAGGAACCTCTTGTATTGTATTTATCATTTAATATCAATAACATATTTTCTCCCGTGCCTTCTCACATGGTATCAGAGCATTAGTGAGAAACCCGTCGATGTGCATCATTCCAGCGACTTCCGGGAAGAAAGACCTCTTCGCCGTGCAATTTTCCGGCGACTTAGAAGGTTGTCCGTAAGCAAATCACTTTCTGTTGGTGTTGTGCAAAAACCAACATCACCACAAGACTCCTCAGGCTCCGGCGACCAAACCCCAGTCAACCCCACCGGAAAACAGTTGAAACTGCTCGTACCCTACTCATACAATCTCATGCTCCGTTGCGTTTTTGGGGGATGCATTTCTTACATCTTGCTATCTTATTAATCGTATGCCATCTTCAGCTATCCAGAACTAAGTTCCATTCTCTTTCATGTTTCCCCACTTACATTTGTTCTCTCTTCTACCCCGTATCTTTGGAAGCACTTGTTTTGTCCATAACCTTACTCCAGGAACAGATAAGTTAGCTCCTCGTGCTCTTAAGCGCGTATTTCTAGGTTTCTCGAGAACACAAAAGGGGTATCGATGCTACTCTCCTGACCTCCAGCGGTACCTTAAGTTCGCTGATGTTACCTTCTTTGAAACTCAATCATGCTTCACAGGTTCAGGTCATCACTTAGATATTTCTGAGGTACTATCAGTTTCATCTTTTGGAGATTCAATCATTCCAGCTTCACCACCTATAGCTCCAGTTGTAGCTCCACCACCTTTAGCTCCAGTTCCACCACCTATAGCTCCAGCTCCTCCACATAATCCAGTTCAACCTTCTGCAGCTCCACCACTCTTGACTTATCATCGTCGTCCACATCCAGCATTATTCCCAGGTGATTCACGCCCCGCATCAGATTCTGCACCTACTGCGGACTTGTCTCCTCTTAGTCAACCAATTGCACTCCGCAAAGGTGTACGATCCACACTTAATCCTAATCCCCACTATGTCGATTTAAGTTATCATCGTCTGTCGTCACCTCATTATGCTTTTATATCTTCTTTGTCCACTATTTCTATCCCTAAGTCGGTGAGGCACTATCTCATCCAGGATGGCGACATGCTATGATTGACGAGATGTCTGCTTTACACGCGAGTGGCACTTGGGAGCTTGTTCCTCTTCCTGCACGTAAGTCTACTGTTGGTTGTCGTTGGGTTTATGCAGTCAAAGTCGGCCCGGATGGCCAGGTTGATCGGCTTAAGGCTCGTCTTGTTGCAAAAGGATATACTTAGATTTTTGGGCTTGATTATAGTGATACTTTCTCTCCCGTGGCTAAAGTAGCATCTGTTCGTCTCTTTTTGTCCATGGTTGTTGTACGTACGTCATTGACCTCTTTATCAGTTAGACATTAAGTATGCTTTTCTCCACGGTGATCTTGAGGAAGAAGTTTATATGGAGCAACCACCTGGTTTTGTTGCTCAGGGGGAGTTTAATGGTTGTGTGTGCAGATTGCGCAGGTAATTATATGGTTTGAAACAGTCCCCTCGAGCTTGGTTTGGTAAGTTTAGCACAATTATTCAGGAGTTCGGCATGACTCGTAGTGAGGCTGATCACTCTGTGTTTTATTGGCATTTTGCTCCTAATCTGTGTATTTATCTAGTGGTTTATATTGATGATATTGTTATTACTGGCAATGATCAGGATGGTATTACTAATCTAAAGCAGCATCTCTTTCAGCACTTTCAGACTAAGGATCTGGGCAGATTGAAGTATTTTCTAGGTATTGAGGTCGCTCAGTCTAGTTCAGGTATTGTTATTTCACAGCGGAAGTATGCCTTAGACATTCTTGAGGAGACTGGAATGATGAGTTGCAGACCTATTGACTCTCTTATGGATCCGAATGCTAAGCTTCCCCCCTGGACAGGGGGAGCCTCTTAGAGACCCTACGAGATATAGGAGGTTGGTTGAAAAATTGAATTACCTCACAGTGACTAGACCTGACATCTCTTTTCCGGTGAGTGTTGTAAGTCAGTTTATGGATTCTCCCTGTGATAGTCACTGGGATGCAGTTGTTCGCATTCTTCGGTATATAAAGTCAGCTCCAGGCAAAGGATTACTATTCGAGGATCGAGGCCACGAGCAGATTGTTGGGTACACAGATGCTGATTGGGCAGGATCACCTTTTGATAGACGTTCTACGTCTGGATATTGTGTTCTAGTAGGAGGTAATTTGGTCTCGTGGAAGAGCAAGAAACAGAATGTAGTTGCTCGATCTAGCGCCGAAGCCGAATATCGGGTCATGGCTATGGCGACGTGTGAGTTAGTTTGGGTCAAGCAGTTGCTCAAGGAGTTAAAGTTCGGAGAAATCAGCAAGATGGAACTAGTGTGTGATAACCAAGCTGCTCTTCATATTGCGTCAAATCCGGTGTTCCATGAGAGGACTAAACACATTGAGATCGACTGTCACTTTGTCAGAGAAAAAATACTTTCAGGAGATATTGTTACAAAGTTTGTAAAGTCGAATGATCAACTAGCAGATTTCACTAAGTCTCTTACTGGTTCTCGTATTAGCTACATTTGTAACAAGCTCGGTACATATGATGTGTATGCACCGGCTTGAGGGGGAGTGTTAGTTTACCGATATGTATAGTGTAGTCTTGTCCCACATTGGAAGAGGAGTAATATCTCCTTGTAGTGTATAGCTATAAATAGGGGTCTCTTGTATTGTATTTATCATTTAATATCAATAACATATTTTCTCCCGTTCCTTCTCACAGTCCCATCTCAACAAAAAATCGGAGTGAAAAATGATATTTTGTGAAAACTGGAGAAGGCGGACTAGAAATGAGTTCTATTCTCGTTTGTATTTCTTCTCTATGTTTGGGGCCCCCAAGCATGTTGAAGATTGTTTCTTATGCAATTTGTTATTTGTCTGCATGCAAAGAGGGTAAGCTTGGAAGTATGCTACTAACATTTTGCTATTGGTGCATGTGGTAGAGTATACTAGTTGAATATTCCACTCTATCTTTGATCTTGTACTAGTTTTCTTAACATTTATTTGTTGTAAAAAATAATTGATATTATTTGTTGTACGACTTGGCAATCTGCAATGACGTGAAGGAGCTTGTTTTCCTTGATTTTTGCCTTTATTATATGGAATTGAATCCATTTCTTTTTTCAGCTTCTTTCCTATTTTGTCACCAATTCTCGTTTCATCGGAAAAGCAACTCATAGTAGAAACAAACATAGGGACCACATTTTATAATTGGCTTTGTCATGGATAAAAGAGCCCCAGAACTTTTTACCAGTATGCTTTTATGAGACATGTATCAACTGTATAAATGAATGCTTCGTTACTAAAAAAATTAATTCTGCTTTGTATTTAACTGTAGGCTGCTCTTAGATTAGCACAGCTGGACAGAATTTCTGAACGCTTGTCACACCATGTCATGGAGCATTATGAAGTAATGGGTAAGAGATGTTCTTGGTGCCGTTTACTTGAATCTTCTGGAACCATTTAGACTTACTTATGCATGCCTTTGTACCAGTATTATGCAGAACTGCTTGCTTGACAGTCCCAGGTGTGGGGGATGAGAGTTGTAATAAAGGGTAAAATATTTTCATGTTTGTGATTGATTTCAGTTTTACGAGAAGAGGCAATGCTTTTGGTTGAGATTTGATAAAGTAGCAAGTGTATAGAAGAATTACCCTATAAATTTGATCGGTACTTCTCTTACTCGGAAGCCAAGTGTATAGACCCTCAATGTACATGTAATTTTTTGTTATTTGTATAAAAAAGAAATTGTTCAAGCTTTTACTTGCCTGTGAGTTAGTCACATTTCTACAGAGTCATCAGTCAAAGCTCAATCTTAACTAGCATCATTCGTATTTGATTTGTTAAGTCTTATAATGACATTAGTGGAGAGTTGTGCTTGACAATCTCTATACTCAACCTCAAATTCGTGAAAATGTTCATCATCTGGGGTGCTCGTGTAGTGTTTGGAGAAATGTTGATTGGTTATGCAACCTAACTCATGTACGGATGTTTTATACGAAGTCACTTAAGGCAGATTTAGTAATTTGATTATTAAAGACCCTTCATTAGAGTTATCCTGTGTGTGTTTTTGCACCCTCTGCATGATAAGATATTAAATATCTTTTCTAATACAGGCTCTCAAGATGGTGCTGGAAAAGGAGAATTGGCTGATATTGCCACCGGAGACAACAGAAGTGGTAAGCTTTGCTGGGCTGGTTGGTGATGGAGCAGCTTTGATAGTTTCATCTGAAACCTCTCCCAATACTCGACTGCCACGTAAATCTGTACATCCTATACAAACTGACTCGAAGAGGAATGGATTTTCAAGTTGGCTTAAGGGTGGAAACCTGTTTCTGCCAAAACTAAATGGTAGTTCGAAGGAATACTTGGGACTCTTGTTTGCTTAATGGATCTGCAACGCAAGAAAGTGGAAACTCCAATGAAGATTCTTTTGATAAAAATTCTTCTTTGACAAACAGTGACGTAAATCATGTCAAGGGGAATGCTTCTTTATCTGAAAATGAAAATGAAGATCTTCATGCTGATTTTATTGACGAAGATAGCCAATTACCTAGCCGGATTGCTAAACCTGGTCATTCAAGAAATCGCTCTTAACATTGGAACAATGAACAAATAAAAGCACAAACAGGATCATCACTTAGCCTCCTGAGGTAAATACTGGTCATACTTGGATATGCTGATGATGATGGTGATGAATTCTGTCAAGCTGAACATAAATGCAACACAGGCTATTGGATAAATGTGCGAGGTTGATTCAGAAGTTAGAGATTGTTAATGTTGAGTTTTTAAGGTACTTTTATTGCCTTTAGATGACATTGATCTCCAATAAATATTTGTTCTGCCTGGTGATTTTCTTTTGTATTCTTTTCTTCTTTTTGAATATAATTTCCTCAACAGGGGTTTTGACAATTGTTTGGGATCTTCTTTCACTTTGTCTTTGAGACCTTTGGTCAGCAAAGTACTCATCCTAGTGGAAAGGCTGTGACTGACACTGTCGTGTAAGTAATTTTATTCATTCACTTCCTCCCATAGTTTCAAACGAATTAATAAATATTCATTCTTTTATTGCATTTTTTAAAAATCTTTTCCTCCATTCAATTTTCTTGTAAGATATTAAATATTTTGCCTGCCTTTTGTCCTTTATAAAGCCCTGTTTCTCTCATGGTCCCCAGATAGGCTTAAGACTGCATTATCACAAATAACACAGGATTGTGACCAATGGATGAAACCCCAGTCTCAATCATTTTCCTCCCCTCCTCCCTCCAGAAGGGGAGCCTTGGCGTAACCAGTATTTTAAAAGGCGTTTTCGGGGCGAGGCACACCAAAAACGCCCCGGGGTGATGGTGTGGGGCGAAAGTCTCAAGAGGCGTACGCCCAGCAATTCGGGGTGTACGCCCGGGCGTTCGGGGCGAGTTTTTTTAGTAAGGCGTAAACCCCAGAGATTTTTTCAAATTAAAACAAAATTTGTTGAATAAGTCCTTCATATAATACCCAAATTTTCAAAATTCAGCTTGGTAATTAATCAAAAGTTTTAAAAAGGAATTGAAATGTATTAAATTTAAAAGTCAAGACTTTTTTTTTATTGATTGAAGCCCCAATTCATGGTCTTTCCCAATTCTTTATCTTGTCTGCTAGTTTGCTAATATCTCCCAAAAGCAACGAATATTCAATTTTTTTTTTTACAAATACAAATAGAACTCCATTCTTCTTCATAGCAGCAAGTTCAAATTGAAGGTTAGTCATCATTTTTGTTCCTCCATGTAGAAAACTTTATTCTTTTCGACTCAAGTTACTTGAGCTTCTAAGTAGCGTATAATAGATTGTTTTGACTAATTTTTTGTAGTCAAAACAATCTATAATATATATATATATATATATATATATATATATATATATATATATATATATATTTCACATATTTATAGTTTTCTTCATTTTTTATACAATTTTACCTGTTTATAAATATTTACTGTAATTATATTATTTTATAAAATATTAAAAATTAAATACCTATGGGGCTTACGCCTCGCCGAGGCATATGTAAAACACCTCGCCTTACGCCCACGCCTTTTAAAACACTGGGCGTACCTGGTAAAGTTGCTGTCATGTGACCAGGAGGTCACGGGTTCAAGCCGTGGAAACAGACTCTTGCAGAAATGCAGGGTAAGGCTGCGTACAATAGACCCTTGTGGTCCGGCCCTACACCGGATCTCGCGCATAGCGGGAGCTTTAGTGCACCGGGCTGCCCTTTTGCCTCCCTCCAGTTCAAGCACATCATTTTCTCACATGGATGTCACTCCTACCAGCCTGCCAAGTTACTTAACTGGTGCATCCTTGGGACTGAAGGTACTTCTGTACAAAAGTTATGGTTTATGGGATGTTTTGTTTCCGAATGTCTGGTCCACTTAGATAATTGAACGGGTACTGGTATTGCTACTTGCTTGGTCAATTGAGATGTTGCTTGCTCTCTGACCTTTCTCCTCAATTCTTGCTAGACAAGTGGGTTGGGATGTTCTTGGAGAATACAAAAAATGAACTTATAATTTCATCTCCATCTTAAAGCCCCATGATCAAATTGGGTCCAATATTTGGCGTGTCTTGATATGTATGCTTTACCTTTCTTCCTCTTATGTGTCTAAACTACTACAGGCTTCATTTTACCTTGAACCGTCAAATGGACGGCAACGAATACTGATGTGTTAAAATCTACTCCCTTCATTTGTGTAGTCCTTTCCTCATAAAGAGCTCTAAATCATGAAAACTTAATATACCCATCACTAGTGAGCTTACAGTTGAATTTTCCTAATTTCATATCCATCTTAAAGCTTCATGATCAAGTTGCTATCCGATATTTGGCATGTCTTGATATCAGTGCTTCACCTTACTGCTGGCTTCATTTTACCTAGATTTATTTCATTTAGATTAACACTGAAATCCTGATTATCATTCAAATGAGTGTGGGAAGGTTCTTTTTTTCAAATTATTGTAAAGAACAATATACCAACTAAACAACCATAAAAACCACATCCTTCGATTCAGTAGAATTACAAGGAGAAAGGAAGAGTTTCTCTACTGTCTTGATGCTTTCTTCCCCACAAGGATCCTATCCTAACTTCTTCACAGGAAAACATTTTTGGGGAAACAAACTTAGAAAATGATTAAGGTAGAGGCAGACCACCTCTCACCGAAACAATGACGCATTTTCTCTTGTATATCCAAGCAATTCCAGTGTCTAGTTTTCAAATTCCAACTTCGGAATTCATTTCAAATTATAATTGACTGTATCTTATATAGTCAATTTGTGATAGATTTCCTCAGTTGCATTGATTCTATGAACTGAAACCTGTTGCTTCATCTGTGAGTTATGTGCATTCCTTTTCAATCTGTATCCTTATAAAGTTCCTGCTGTTGTTTCTTCTTTTCGCCTTCTGAACAGAATTAACTATAACATGATGGCATAGTAATTAGGTGTTTATATGTTCACAAACTTATTGAGTTCATAATTTCTTTATGTTTGTGTTTGTTTGATCAAGCTGGAAACACAGTTGCCAGTATCTTACGATATGCAAATACTGATTGTATCATTTGACGTATCGTTCCAATTTGTATCTTATGATTTCTATACATATCTTAAAATTCTTGTACAATATAATTCAGGTTATGCCAACTGAGAATGAGATGTTCTGCAAAATAATCGGGTGGGCAGTTTTCAAAGTGAAGACTTGATTCACAGAATCCACATGTAAATCTGGGACTTCTGTCTAGTTTTCCAGGGAGGATATCTAAGCTGTCACTGATGCTTGGATGCTGAGAATCTCTTCAAAGATGATTTTTTTGGGTATAACATTCGATATCCTGTACTATCGCTGTGTAGGGCCATTAAATGGGAAAGCGCTTCCTACCAGGAATCATTCAGGACTAAGGCTGTCCAAGGGGACGGGCCGTCCCGTCCCATCCCGTCCCGTCCCACTTAATTCTAAACGGGATGGGCCCATGTTAAACGGGACACGGGATGGCTATTTTGTCCCGTTTGTCCCGTATCGCGTCCTATTTTTTTTTTGTGCATTATATACAAGAAACTTATAATCCTACTTTTCAAGGTTTTCCTAAGACCACAGTTAGAAATTATGTTTTTAAATTTCAAACCGAATATCTTCCGTATATTCGTTGTGTATTTTTTCACTTAGATTGTATAGTGTCTATCACATATGATATAGGTCGTAGTCCTAATGGTTGTGATTATTTAACTGTTATATGTCATTGGGTTGATCATCACTGGAACATGCAAAAATGTATTATTGGTTATAAATTTGTTGATTCAAAATACACTGGAGCATATATTGCAACTATTGTTCTATAAATTATTGATTTTTATGGACTCATTGATAAAATTTTAACTATCACCTTAGATAATGCTTCTGCTAAGTGCTAACACAACTGCAGCAACTAGCTTAATGAAATGATTACAAATTTAATCCAACTTATGTGCCGGCCATTAATGAAATGATTGCAAAATTTTAAAAGTATTTTTTCTTATTCCCCAAGTTTATTTAATTTTTATTATACTTAACCCATCTTTAAAATTAAGAGGTGCAAATGGACTTTTTCGTAAAATTTATGAGAATTTAACAATTCAAAAAAATAAACAACCATCTCTCGAAAATTGCCAAGCTAACATATATTCTTATGTTAGATTAATGTTTGATAAATATAAATCTATGGAAACAACAGGTGGTGAAACTAGGGAAGAAGAAGAAGAATACAATGAGATACTTAGCACTGGGAGCTATGACGGCATGGAACTCATGGAACATCAATCAACATTGCCAATTCCAGAAGAATGTCCGAGAGAAATTATAGATAAGTTACAATGAAGTTATATAGGAGCTTACAAATATTAGTATGATAATTTGTAATTGGCTACTAAGAGGTCTAGTTCAAACAGAACCCTTCCTAGAAGGTGGCTGCGTAGATTAGGTGCTCTTCAAAAGAATTATATTTGTATGTGAGATTTGAAAGTTCTATTAATAAAATAAAAGGCTCTAAGCGTTTAATTTTTTTTATGAATTGTCTTACACTCTTACTTAGTTACTTAATGGCTTGAAATTATAATAAATAAATTTTAACTCTATTATAAATTTATAATTACTAGAATATTTCATTACAAGTCTTTTGTTTTAATATTTTATAATTTTTTACTTAGTTTCCTAATTTTCGTTTAATTTTTAAGTTTATTAAATAAGTGAAAAAACTAGTTGTTGCAAATTTTAAAAACTTAGTCATTGTCAAAAGAATAGACGTTGCCAAACTCAATGTTTAAATAATTTTTTTTTTAAACGGCACTTAAGGCCCGCGAATCCGTCCCGTCCCGTCCCGTCCCGTCCCGTCCCATCCCGTTTGTTAGCGGGACGGGATGGGCCTACCGTCTGTCCCGTCCCGTTCCGTCCCGTCTCGTCCCGTTTGTTAGCAGGACGGGATGGGCTTACCGTTTCGTCCCGTTTGTCCCGTCCCGTGTCGTCCCGTCCCGGCTAAATATCGTCCTGTCCTGTTCTGTCCCATTAATTTTGTCCCGTCCCGTCCCGTCCCGTTGGACAACCATATTCATGACTAAAACTCGAGACCTCTGGTTTAGAATTAATCGATTCCATTCATCCTACAATATCCCTTGGTGGTAAAAGAGTAGATGCCAACTAGGAAAAATATGAGCTCAATGCTTCACCTAAGTGCGTTTTCCTATGATGTAACAGGAGTGGAAAACATTCTGTTTAGAAAAATATTTTACTTGGGGCAACAATTTTGGAGATAATTTCTTTGTGTTGGATGATATTATTTTACTTTGGACATATTTTTTTAGAGAATCTCATTTTCGGTGCAGATCCTACATAAATTAGGTCTAGGATTTGAAGTTAGTGTAGGTAAATAAAGACATTAAGTGTTCGTCTCAACTATTAAAATTTATTAATATAGTCAAATTTTACAATACAAAGTTTCTTCTAAACATCTTTATTTAATTAATCTCGATTCATAGATATTTATATGTATTAAGATAAGAATTTTGAAATTTGTTCTTAAATATTGTATAATATTTTCAGACTATTAAATCACTTAAAAGTAAATGGTGAGTGATATTTTACAATAGATATTGTATAAAAATCTTTCAAAATGTTAAAGTTAAAGCTTTTAAATTATAATTATCAATGAAATATTTTTGCTGATATATAAAAATAAGTAGATGCACACCCAATCGCTTAAATTAAAAATAACCGAGTAATTCATGAATAATATATGTATAACCATGTATAATAAATAATATGTAATCAAATATAAACTGGACAAGAAAAGTAAATAGTGATTTCAACCAGCTACTTATCTAAAGATCCCTTTTTTTCACACTCAATAAAACTGAAAAGTTCGCCAGGGCTAGAAGCACAAGGTTCAAAATTCGGTAAATAATCACGCACCTCTACCCTTCTCCACTAAAATACTAGTCAACCCGTAACATGTGCTTAACGCACACCACGGATAACGCTCATGCCACTAGACCAGAACCCTAAGAGAAAATAAAACAAAGATTTTAGGATAAAGAAAGAAAGTAACAAGTCCATCATTTACCATATTTATGGTTTTCTCCGGTCAAACCACCAGCAATACCTGTTTTGGAAAATTTCATTTTGGCAAGTGCCACAAAATCATTGCATCCACAATTTAGAAGCCATGAAAGAGGACAAAAAGCAACAACCATAAGCTTCTTCAAGTCTACATGGTTAAAACAATTTAGTGTTCTTTTTCTTATTTCCACCAAGTGAAGTTGGGAGTGGCCCTGAACTGGCAACCAACTTATAAAATATCATTTGTGAGTTAAATCTACTTATCCACCAAGCCGGCTTGCTTCTTAACTCTGCGAGCACATTCTGCAAAATTTTGAACCACATTAGCACAATTTAGGGGATCCTTTTCGTGTTCCTTGTAGCATTTCACACAAGCATCTCTCTCATCCAAGCAGGGGATAGGCTTTTGATTCGGAAGCTTGAACTCCTTATCATGTAGATCCTTCGCCTTCTGTGTCACTTCTTGCAACATATTTTCCTCCTGTTTCTGCAACTTCTCCAAAACCTTCTCACTCTCTTTGAGGACAGATCGAATAGCTTCTAATTCTGCGATTGCAGGTTGAGGTTGAGGCGGGACTGGCATGAACAAAGGAGGCTGAACAGGCCATCCTGTAGCAGCAGGCCCCTTCACTGCGTCAGGATCACTAGAGATTGGCTTCTGATGCACATTAGCATGCGCTGTTTTGTTCTCTCTTTGTATCTTTGTTTTTGGCTTCCTTGTTCTTTTCTTCAGTTTTTCACCATCATCAGCAAGTTGTTTGACTAAATTGCTGCTGATCTGTATAGTGAATGATTCACCCATGACGACAGCAACTCTTCACAAGTAAAATAAATCAATTCATTAGTCATATAAATTGACAACTTGAGGCAATATGAGAAAATTTGCATCTCAATAAAGGCAAAAGGCAACATAATGTTAAAACAAATGCAGCAGTAAATCATACAGATTCAGCATGACGTACTTCTGGAACACTTACTCTTCTTTTCTTATGTTAAGTTTTCATTACGAAGAGAGTAACTAACCAATCAATATAAGTGCAGGATTGTTCAAACCCAGTGTCACCAGATTGCAGGATTGATTCATGTGGTTGTATATGTATGTATAAACAGTCTTAAACAAACGCTAGACAACAAAATCTTTAAAATATATATCCAAAAACATTTACTAATAAGAAAGACCAAGCACATGCAAAAGTAAATATGATAGGCCACTGAAAAAAGAAACAGGGAAATCTAATTGATTCAGTTAGAAATAATATAGTAATCCGACAAGGAGACTCTTCAGCTCCGCTTCACAGTAGATAAAACGGGATATAGGAAAGAATGTCAACAACAAGAAATCATAACCCAAAACAAATATGTTCTAAACTGAAATGGGAGGTCAGAGTTGTAAGCAGAATAAAAACAATCTGACAACAAAAGTGAACATACAGTGCAACTAAATGCACAGATGGATCTCAGGAAAGTGGCAAACAGAAATGCAAACTTAAGGTTATTTTTCCTTCGGGTGGATGTTTTTCAGTGGTGACAGGAAACATGAAAAGAGCTAGGGAGGTCAACTTTTTGTTTGGACGGAGGCATGGGAACCAAAGAGGAAAAACTGAGGCAAAGGAAACTAATACATTCCTAGGTGCTTCTTATGTACAGAGACTAGGGAGAATGTCAACCATCTCACGATCCACTCAAAGTTAAACTCGAATAACAAGAGTGGCCAAAAAGAATTCAGGCTGGAAATCGAGGCAGGAAATCGAGGGCAGCGCCTGGACAGAAACTTTAAGTTATAAAAAGGGACTTCGTCCCATTTTCCATTTTTGACAAATTGGAGCTCGGGGAGAGGCGATTTTTGAGAAATTTTCAAAGGAAAAATATCGGGGTAAGTGATTCTAACTCGGATTTGGTCAATATACACAAATATATCATTGTTTTCATCATTTAATTAGTGTTCTGAGATGAAAATTTGGAGAAGATTGTAGAAATTTGATAAAACGAATTTTTGAGATTTCGATGTCGATTCGGAGTCGGATTTGAGTGAAACTAGTATGGTTGGACTCGTAATTGAATGGGTTGTCGGATTTTGTGAGTTTCGTCGGATTCGGGGCCATGGGCCCCACGGGAGATTTTTGGGTTAAATTTCGGATTTTGTTAGAAAATTGTATTTTCTTATGGAATTAATTCCAATAATTTGTATTGACTGAATCGAATTAATTGTGACTAGATACGAGGATTTCGGAGGCCAATTCGCGAGGCAAAGGCACAACGGAGTAAATAATTTCACGGTTCGAGGTAAGTATCTTACCTAACGTTGAGTGGGGGAAATACTCCTTAGGCACTGAGTCTTATGTGCAAATTGTGTAATTGAAAACCATGTACGCGAGGTGACGAGTACGTACTTGGTTTATATGTGCAAATTACATTGGTTGAAATTCGTAGGCACCCTTATGTATTAAATTGGAAAATTGTTGGAATATAGTAAATCCTTGTTTGTTGAATTTGTTTTTATATGATAATTTAGTGTGATTGCCACCTTGATTTTTATGTGAATCATGTGTTTTTGTTGAGTTGATATTTCTTGGAGATAATTTCATTATGGATTATTCACTTGCAAATAATTTATTAAATAATTTTTAAAGGAGGCATTAATCTAATTGCCAAAATTTTGGATTAAAGAAGGCGTTGTTACTTGATGAATTATTTTCCAGTTCATGTTGAGGAAATTAGTATTGAGTTATAAAGGCCGTAAATCATATTAAGGTAAAGTTTTAAATTGTGAAATATTATTTTGTTGAGTTGTTCACTCCCGGGCATTTTTGTTAAGATTTGTGCACATTATGGTCAAGCCATGGACTCCTTATTGTGGAAATTAATGTATTGTTGATTTCTGTGGCAAGTTGTGATATTTGAGTACTTGATGTGAAATTTGTGATATATTGTGATAATTGAGCACTTGAGGTGCAATTTATGAGATGTTGTGATAATGACGCGTGATATTGTTGAGAGGTACCTTTGGGTATTTTTCTGGGGACGCGCTGTTCAAGTTGAGTTTTGCACGAGGTTTCTGCCGTGCTATTATTACTATTGATATATGCACATGCGGCGTGACAAGGCGGGCTATATATGTGGGTTTGCGCATGTGGCGAGACAAGATGGGAATATTATTATGCGCGTGCGGCGAGATAAGGCGGACATTTACTTTATTATTGCGCATGTGCGCGAGACAAGGTGGGTTATGTCGGGAATTGAATTATGATGGCCCAGAGGCATTGTTGTTGTTGATATTTATGATTTAGGACTACGAGGCAGTATCTCGGGAGTGCCCTTTTTGTTGATATTTCTCTATGATTGCACTTGCCTTTGGTTATTTTTTTTTTTTCGTAATATGTAAATTCATGTGTTCTCCGTGATATATTATTTGACTTAATATTAAGTGTTTTGTATTGCTTGTAGTGTTGTGTTGGCTTTGGCTTTTTCGTACGAGACTTTTGAGGATTTGTATTTCTGGTTTGTACTTGTTCTTGATGATTGATTTGATTTAAATAAAAAAAATTACTATTATATTTAATTTGATAAGTTTTACATCCAAATCAGTAGTTTATCTGATGTTTTATTTAAATTGAAATGTCATTTTCTTCGCTCAAACTATTTCTAAAATAAACTCATTTCTTTGTTGAATTCTTACTTGGTTTAAAATTGTAACCTTACTTTATTGAAAATAAATTAATCGTGCGGATATGAAAGGGGCTAAGAACCGAATTTTATGATTATGATATGAGATATTTATTTGAAAGAGTTTTATATTCGAAAGATACTTATTTGAAGAAATATACTTGGAGGGTATTTGTTCGAAAGAATTAAATGTGAAAGATTTATATTTGAAGGACTTGTTTAATTGGTTGTACTTGTGTTTCTTACTCTAATAATTATGGTGTTCTTGTTGCCTTGTTGTTTACATCACTAGTTGATTTTTGTTGCTACCACTGCTATTTGTTTTCTATTAATTTTTTGTATGCTATATTGCACCTGTTATTTGATTAGTGAGTGTCTTGATTGTACGTCACTACTCCACCGAGGTTAGTCTTGATACTTACTGGGTACCGACTGTGGTGTACTCATACTATATTTCTGCACATTTTTGTGCAGAGCCATGTAATGTGGAGTCGGTCGACCGCTCGCTAGCAGTACGGATCTTGCTGTAGAGACTCAAGGTAAACCTGTTGCTGCATTCGCAGGCTTCGGAGTCGCCTTCTGATATTGTACTTGCACTGTGTTACCTCTACTTCAAACAATTGTATTTGTAGGCTTTCTAGTAACTCAGTAGAGCTTATGACTTGTACTACCGGGTTTTGGGATTGTAAGTATTGTATAGAGATTTATACTTCGCATTTGTCAGTCGTTATTTAGTATTGTTATTATTTCGGTAAACGTTAGGCTTACCTAGTCCCTAAGAGTCAGTGTTTTAAAAGGCGTGGGCATAAGGCGGGGCGTTTTATATATGCCTCAGCGGGCGTAAGCTCCATTGGTATTTAATTTTTAATATTTTATAAAATAATATAATGACGGTTAATAGTTATAAACAGGTAAAATTGCATAAAAATTGAAGAAAACTATATATATGTGTGCTCCATCCCCACAAAAAACTAATCAAAGCAATCTATTATACGTTACTTACAAGCACAAGTAATTTGAGTCTAAAAGAATAAAGTTTTCTATATGGAGGAACAAAAAGGAGGATTAACCTGCAATTTGAACTTTGAATTTGCTGCTATGAAGAAAAATGTAGTTCTCTTTCTATTTGTAAAAAAAATTAAATATTCGTTACTTTTGGGAGATATTAGCAGACTAGCGGACAAGATAAATAATTGGGAAAACCATGAATTAGAGCTTAAATCAAAAAAAAAGGTCTTTACTTTTAAATTTAATACTTTTGAGTTCCTTTTTAAACCTTTTGAGTAATTACCAAACTGACTTTTGAGAATTTGGGTATTATATGAAGGACTAATTCAACAAATTTTGTTTTAATTTGAAAGTCTCTGGGGCTTACTCCTTACTAAAAAAATACGCCCCGAACGCCCGGGCGTACGCCCCAAATTGTGAGGCGTACGCCTCTTGAGACTTTCGCCCCACACCATCGCCCCGGGGCGTTTTTGGTACGCCTCGCCCCAGAAACGCCTTTTAAAACAGAGCCTAAGATTAGGTGCCATCACGACATCCTACGGAGGGAGATTTGGGTCGTGACAGGTGCAATCTCTGAGGCTTTGACAATAAGCACCTATTCGGAGAAACTTCTTGAAATGAAAGCAGATGCTCTTCTCTTGGTATTTGTCATTGAACCATGAGATTGTAAAATTGAATTTTGACTATATCAACCAAAATTAGGCCAAGGTGGAGAATTGTAATTATGGCCAATATTTTGGCTAGTGGAATCCATCTCACATAAGCATAAGCCTATTTACAAAGT
Organism: Nicotiana tomentosiformis; assembly: GCF_000390325.3. Classification (NCBI taxonomy): domain Eukaryota; kingdom Viridiplantae; phylum Streptophyta; class Magnoliopsida; order Solanales; family Solanaceae; genus Nicotiana; species Nicotiana tomentosiformis. The sequence goes on from NC_090822.1 coordinate 119,157,983, forward strand.
AGACTTTGTTGGCAATATTTTTTGGGACCCAAAAATATTGCATTGTGTCGTGGATATTGTCACACCTCCTTTTTCCCGAGGGGATAGGGAGTTTTTTCAATTAAAGTGACATTATTCGAAATGAGATTATTTATTTATTCAGAGTCGCCACTTGGGATAATTATTATGGTGTCCCAAGTCAACGATTTTTTTTAAATCCCAAATCCAGGAAATTGACTCTATTTTTGGTCCGCGAACACAGAAGACCGGGTAAGGAATTTTGTTAACTCGGGAAAAGGTGTGAGGCACTCCCGAGTTCCGTGGTTGTAGCACGGTCGCTCAACTATTAATAATTGGCCTAATTATCTGATTTAATACATATGTAAAACCTATTGTGCATTTTTAACTTCCTAACCGCTTTTAATTAGATAATTAACCGCTTTTAGTATTTATGGGATTTATTTGAACAAGTCGTGATGTCGCGCACTCGTTGTTTTTGTATATATTGCAAATCACGCCACGTAAAACGCACACGCGATTTACAACATGTTGATTTTTATTATTATTTGAAGTTATAGTCGAGTCGCGTGAAACGCGCACTCGAATTGGGATTATGTATCATGACTATGCCACGGAAACCGTACCCATAGTCACGATGTTTTATTATTAATTGCGCCTAAAGCAAGCTACGATGTTCATAAGTGATTATTGTTCTAAACTAAATCGAGGCTCAACTGTATGGATTATGATTGATGAGATGCTGATGTCGAAGTTCAAGAATTATGGAGTTTAAGCTTGGGTGGAATTTGATGTATTAAGACTGATTTGATAAATCCCAATATACTACAGCATTTGTGAAGGATAGGTCTCCTAAGGAATCTAAGTCAGTTACTTCCTAAAGCTCTTTCTTTACTAAAGTCTAAACTCCAATCACTAATATTAATATAACTCATGAGTTAAAAGAAATCCATCAACGTAAATAGGCAAACTCACCATCTCAAACATTCGTTAAAGTACTTTCAAATAAAATAAAGATACCAAAAGAATAATGAAACAGTTAAGGAAAACTATCCCAAGAACAAGTCAACGGACCAACCAAAACAAGCATTTTTAACTAAAGAAAACAATATAAACCAAAGCATTGTTAAAACCATATCTGGAGAGAAACGAATTAATATATAAAGATAACAAGCAAATATTTTCATTCTCTCTAAACTCCGGCATTAAGGAGTGTTCATACGAATTGCAGCCAACAAGTCTTAAACAAATGATTCATATCAGTTTATGCTTGATCTCAACATTCATACTTTTATCTTCAGTGAGTGAACATTTCAGTAACAAACAACCCAATTCAAAACTCTTGTGAATTTACTAAGTGCTCAATTAACAGTGCAGATGCCAAACATGATGATATTTAGCCACTAACATGCTGAGTTTAGAACAAAACAGCAGCAGTAAAGCCAAACTAATTAATGACTAATTCCATTTTTTTTTTTAAATAAAAATTATCAACAGATAAAAACAAGCTGACAGATCTGGAGATTGAACACAAGGAATCCAGAAAATTGAACATATTCATAGGGTCAACAATCCAAATATTCATTCATATTCAAAAGAGGATTTCGGGTAAATGTATACATACCTAAACAGCCGAAAATAAACTGAAGACAACCAACAAAGGTCTGAAATAGAAGGTGAAATCCAGCAACAGAAACAGCGACCAAACGAGCCACACTCGACAATAGCGGAAACAATAATCACTTTTTAGCTTTCAGCAATTTTTGATAAGAACAGAGAACTCCGAAGTTTTGAACTCGCCGAAACTTACAACCTGAAATTGCAAAGTGATTGTGTTGGGGACGAAACGACGTAGGTTTGATGTTAAACCACGTCGTTTGATGGCCTGGGAGGAATGGCTGTTGGACCGGGTATTTGGGAGGAATTTGGGGCGGGCTTGTGGAGTAATTGGGCTGGTTTTGGCCCAGTTCGGAGATGTGAAGCCATAGCCCCTTATTTTATTTACTAGTTATAATGTAGGGATTTTCTCATTCTTATACACTATTTGAAATCTTATTATGAAAAATGTCCATATTTTGATATTTACCCTACCTACACAAGTTTTATTTACAAAATATATACATTTCACCTTAAAAGACTCCTAATTCATTATTAGTACCTTCAATCAAGGAATTTAGTTAAAGCCTTTTTTTTTCCTCTTCTTTTTCTTCTCTCCAGAATATTGATACGGGATCTCTCCTGCGGCTGCTTTGAACCCTTGGGATCCATGAACAGATTTGTCTAGTAATCCATATGCCCTCCTCTTGCCGACGGAAACACCTTGGTCGTGACTTTCTTAATTGCAAAAACGAGTAAAAAGTAAAAGAAAAATCGAAGAAGATATACAGCAAGCGATTCAAACATTAATTAAATTCCACCGAATGTAAAACATACAAGCAACTGCTAAGTGGTAAGGAAGATAGATGATCTATATCATAAAGCAGTTGGAAATACATTGGAGAAAGGCTAATTAGAAAGGATCTTTATTTAGTGATCGAGGATTAGATCTAATCGCTATCATTGTCACTGATGTTGATGTCATGCCCATCGTGCTTCTTCTCCTTTTTGTACTTCTTTCCTTTTTCTCCGTCTTCTTCTCCTCTCCCTCCTTGTGATGGTGATCTCCGCCTTCTGGCCAGTTATATACAATTACAATATCATACCACTTAAATATAATTTTTATACAAATTTTATACAATATGTCCTTTGTATATTTTGTATCTGATTTATACATAGTAAAAATAAATTTCATGCAACTAATTATATATATTATACAACTTATCTACAATTTTCATACATTATTTCTACCCATTTATATATAACTACAATATCATACCACGTAAATATAATTTTTATACAATATGTCTTTTGTATATTTTGTATCTAATTTATACATCGTAAAACTAAATTTCATACAACTAATTATATATATTATACAACTTATCTATAATTGTCATACATTATTTTTACTAAGTTATATACAACTACAATATCATACAACTTAAATACAATTTTTATACAATATTGTTCAACTTTCATATAATAGTTAAATAATATATATATATATATATATATATATATATATATATATATATATAAATATCATAATATAATTTTTCTACAATTTTACTACAATTTCGTAAGTATAATGTATGTCATGTCTTCTACTTCTTCTTCTTCGAGTTTCAATCTGAAATTCAGCGAAAATCAAGTCTAATCTTCACCAAAACACCCTCAAAATTGAGATATAAACTCCAAACCATATTATCAATTATTTGCAACAACACCCAATCCAAACAAATAATGATTTTTGAAAATCCAAATTCGAATTCAAAGCTTCAAAGCTTTTTAATGGCTGTCAGTGGTGGAATTGCTGCTATCTTTTCATTTGCTTTACATTACTGGAATTAGGGATTGAGAGATAGAGAGAGACGTAGAAATAATTCTCAATTGTTTGTAACAATACCAAATTCAAACAAATAATATTTTTTGAAAACTCAAATTCGAATTCAAAGTTTCAAAGCTTTTTAATGGCTGTCAATGGTGGAATTGTGCTCTCTTTTCCTTTGCTCTACATTACTGGAATTAGGGATTGAGAGATAGAGAGAGACGTAGAGAGCAAGAGAGCGCGAGAGAGAGAGAGAGAGAGAGAGAGAGAGAGAGAGAGAGAGAGAGAGAGAGAGAGAGAGAGAGAGAGAGAGAGAGCGCATGAGGGATAGAGAATAAAAATGGGAAATAATTGATTCCTAATATAAAGGGATACTCATTTAATTCCTAAAGTGTATATAATTAGTAAATTTGTATATAGAATGTAATTAAATTGAAACTTGAGTAGAGAGGGTAATAAAGTTTCTAATAATATATAGGTGTGTAAAAATTCCTTTAATGTACGTGCGTTGCACGTGTGCATCACCTTAAACAGTATAAATATATACAAGTAGAAGAAATTGTTGAAAATAACAATTGATAAATCAAAAAATAATTTAAATCATAATAATTAATATTAAATTGACACTATAATTGTGAATTTAATATCTTTTGAACATGCGAGTATGATGAATTTAATTGAATTAGTTGTATAATATTTTGTGATTAATAGATATTTTATTATTTAAAATATAAATATATTATGTTATTGTATACCATCTAACATCTCTTTAAAAACTCTACATTTATAATATTATTATACCAAAAAAATATTTTTTATTAGATAAAAGAGAGTGCACACTCTTTTAGTAGATATAAAATGGAGTATAAAAATTTTATGCGAATTATTACATCAATCAATTCGTTTTTCATTTTTCTGGAGAATAGAATGATAAAATCTAATTTTAAATCAAGATTTTAAAATAAATATTATATGTTAAAAAATAAAGTTAAGCTACTTTTATAACAAAAGAGACTTAAAGTTTAAAAATGTGCTTTGAATTTTTCATTGTTTCTTTTTTTCTTTTCTCCGGTTTGAGTCTAATACTAAAACCTTTTTTTTTTATAGTTATATGTCTTTTTAAGCATGGTGATGGAATTTGTTCTTTGTAACCTAATTACATAAGTTTTTTTTCAAAGTTCATTAAGATTATATGTAAGTTAAGTGGACCTCTTCTTGTAAAAAAATTAAAACTTTGTAGTTATTTTAAAGTTCGAAATATATTAGTTTATCAAAATATTAAAATAACAATTGTAGTTATAATTTTACATAATATGGTTGTAGCTCGATTTATTTTTTAAATTAATATTATCATGTTAGTTTAAACTTCTAAAAATGTATACTTTGAATCAAAATTAACTCTCAAAAAGTCAAAACGAAAAAGAACATGCATTGCTGATTTCCAATGATTGGTAGGTATTCTATTATCGGTAATATCTGGGGAAAGAATCTAAAAACATGGAAAATTTTAAGTTCCACGTATTAAACTCCAAAAAAGAAATCAAGTCCACACATAAGGATATAAAAGTTGGTCAAATAAGGAAAAATATTATATAAAAATAAAATTTATATTAAATTTAAAGTCCTGAATATTAGAAATTTTTACATGATCCAAATAAGGAAAGATTTAAGAAGCAGAATATTAGTTGATTTTGAAGTCCTAAATATTAGAAAAATAATCAAATGACTATTTTGTTTAGTATGAAATATATTTTTAAAGGGTAAAAAATGCGAACGACATTTCGCTAAGGACCTTCGTGCTTTTTAATATAGTATATATTAGATTTTGCGAAATTAGCCACGTTAGACTCAAAAATCTATTTAAAACCCATTTTTTGTATGACTAGCCTATTTGTCTATTTTACCTAATGATGGACTACTACGACTAATTAACTAACCTAAGAATGCATTTTTTGATTTTTAGATATTTAAATAATGTAATTAAATCCTAAAATGTAATTTAAAATCTAAAATGCTATGAAATTAGGATTTGAACATTTTTATGATTTTTATGATTTACGATATTTCTAACATGCATAAACAATGCGAATAAATGCAAAATAAATAAAGAAAAACTTCTAAAATTCATTAAAAAAAATAATTAAAATTATTTTTGGATTATTTTTTAGGAGTCATTTCCTATGTAGGCAAAAATTAGGTGCTCACAGATATCATTTGCACAAATTGTATATTTTCTTTTACAACCAAGAGGCCAAGGCTTTTTTGCCTATAAAAGGAAAGACAATTTGTTCATTTTAAATACACCAATAAGACTTGAGTCTTCATTTCTTGTTTCTTCTCCTCCTTTAGTAATTGAGAGTATTTTGTAAGAGAGTTGAGTGTCGAGAAATACTTGTGTGAACCCTTTTTTGGAGCGATCTTGCGAGCATATATTCTCGAGGGTATTTGGGTTGATTAGAGTATTTACTCTAATTTTGTACTCTCTTTAACTCAAAAGTGCCAAGGTTTACTAGAACTTAAAGCTTAAAGTACATAATGTCTGAGCAGTTATATATCGTGCATGAAAAAAGAACAATAATAAACACAGACAACAATTAGATGGGTAAATGAATTGCCAAAAAAAATAATGAAGTGAATATATAACAACCATCAAATGACCAAAATGCAAACATGTTTGCAATTTAAGGAATTAATCTCACATAAGATAGAATGAAAGGAGTTTATGAGTTATGACATACAACTATTAAACGTAGTTGGGTCATTCCTTGGAATATCATGGGCACCTAGATGCAAACAGAGTTACGGATGTTATGGTGAATATTTTTTGTTTTTTATAATCGAGAAATCCTCGAGGGCTAATGGCACACAATTTGAAATTCGGTGGCTGATTGGCCCGCCTTTCTATCTTCTCTACTAACTTAAATACCAGGCTTTGGTATATGGCACGGCGTGAACCTAACCCACACATCACACGTTGCGCTCTTACTGATAGACCAAAGCCTCAGAGGAGAAACATATGGTGAATAATGAACACAGCAGGAAACCATAGGTAATCAGAAAAAGCAAGAACAACAATGAGGGGTCCATCTTAGAGGCCGTGGGAGCACAAAAGTTAATTAGTCATCAAGATTTTCAAAAATTGGAGTGAAAGACCAGGTATGGTAGACATCCAAATTCCCCCGTACTAGTAAAGGAGCAAGGGGTAAGCCCATATTTCTTTTTTTGGCTTGCCAAGAAATTTGTCTGGGGCCAACTCTTAGGACCAACAACAGCCTTCGAAACTCGAATATAATGGACCCTCCCCTCTACCCTTCCCCACTTAAATAACATGCTTAGTTCACATAGGGTCGAACCTATGACCTGTCTCAATTCCTTCAACCTTTGCCATTTGAACTAAGCCCATCTAGATTTTCAGATAGCTGATTCTTACTTCTTAAAGCAAACTTAATATACCCATCACAAATTTGAGCAATTATAACATTGAAAAAAAATAACCATAAAATTCCAGGTTCAAATCCCAAAAGAGACAAAAGCATGATTTATTCTCATTTGTTCAAGTCTTGGTGGACAAAGTTACCGTGCGCGCAAGTTGAGCCGGACATCACGGTTGTCCAAAAAAAAAAGAACACATATAAACTTGCAAAAATCACAAGGAGCAATAATATCACAGTTGAGCAAATACAGCACTTATAAACGAATTTATTAAATTTTGAGTTTAACCGATTAAATATCACTGTAAAAAGGGAAAAAGGGTTTTGGTCTAATTAGATAAATAGAAGCAAACAAAGCATTATAAATCAAAATTCACTAATATTTGTTCTTAATCCATTAACATGATTGCCCCAAAAAAAGAATAAAAGTCTTGGTCTAATTATACATAAAAATATAGGGGAATATATGAAGAGAAATAGAAACATACAGGTTTGATTTGGACATGAGAAAAGCGAGGAGATCGCTGCGGTAATGAGATGGGGGAAGAGAAGACTGTAGAGAGGAGATTTTGGCAAAGAATTCTTTCGCAAGAAAATGGATGAATTTGGGCTCAATTTGTTTGTTTTTCCTCCGGCCCGTTACATAAAATTTGGGCTTGGGATCAATAATTAATCTTTACACAAATAGTCAGTCATATTCATTATTTACTTTTGTAGTCATATATATAATTTATACATTGATTATACATAATTATACACATATAATACATAAATTATGTATATATTATACCTCCACTAGCTATTTTTAGTTTAAGTTGTTAGGTGGGCGGCTATTTAGGTTAATTCTTCTATTTTTATAGCCAAGTTACACATTTGGCCGGTCCGTCAAAAATAATTACATTCATTAGCCAAATATACAAAAATATACACTGCTATATATATATATATATATATATATATATATATATATATCGGCTATTATTTTATAAAGCGGCTATACTGTATAGTTTTTCCACTTAGATTAGTAAATAAGTGATCTTTGGTTGTAATTTCCTAAACGTATTACTTTGTCAACTTAATATGTGAGGAAATGCAATTTTTAGTACATTTTTACATAGTACTTGTAAATCAAAATCTTATCTTTTTGAATTGAATAAACAAATGTGATTTTAGCTGTGAAATTGATTAAATTATCCCAATAAGTGACGAGCGTTTTGGGGATATAGGGTGTATAATTTTTGCCTATAATGAGATTGATTTTATTTAGCAGAATATGTCAATCTAATCAAGTTTCATCATTGGTTAACTCATTGAAAGTTATGACTTAATCACATTTTTGGTACACAATTTTAAGTCAAAATTACCCACTAATGATGATTAAAAATGTAATATGATCGCATATTCAATAGCTCATTGTACAACTTACGAGTAAATGGATCTGTAAATGACTAATAAATAATTAAAAAAAATACATGAAGACGATTGTAATACCAAAAAGAAGACCATAAAATTAATCCGTGATGACCCGATAGGTCATCTTTAAATTTAACACTCAATTATGTGTTCTGAGATCTCGAATAGCATCATTCAGAATTTCTTGATTTGCGTGTGCAGCCCGTATATTTTTTCCGGAATTTTTGTATGTGAAAAATTAATTAAAATGTGAAATTGTGCTTTAAAGTTGACTTCGGTCAACGTTTTGAGCAGACGAACCCGGATCAATATTTTGATGATTTCGGTGGATCCGTATTGTGATTTGGGACTTGGGCGCATGCCCGGAATCAAATTCGGAAGTCTCTAGCTCGAATTATCACCATTTGACGAAATCTAGAAACTTAAAGGTTAAAAATTTCCAAAGTTTGACAATATATTTGGCTTTGTCGATATCAGACTTGGACTGAGATTCTAAGAATTGAAATAGCTCCGTTATGTCATTTGGGACTTACCTACAAAATTTGAGGTGATTCTGGATTGAATTGACATGTTTCGGCGCGAGTTATAGAATTGAAAATTTCATAAACTCATAAATCTGAATCGAGTTGTGATTTATAGTTTCGACGTTGTTTGACGTGATTTGATACCTCTAGTTGGTCCGCGTTAAGTTACGGGTCTGGTTGGCATAATTGGACGGGGTCCCGAGTGGCTCGGATGAGTTTCTGACGAGTTTCAGACCATTTCTAGGCCATTTTTAATTGCTAGGTTTTTTGCTACAACAATGTGCATCGCGAGAAATATTTGTTGCACATGACTGATTTTGGAAGCTTATATCTCGTAACCTGTAAGGAATTTGGAGATGATCCGTAAATGAAAGTTGTAGCTCTTTGAGTCTAGTTTCCAGAAAAATGTAAACTATTCATCATTTGGACATTTATACAGAAAGTTATGATCGATTTACTGAATACTGGTACTACAGTTATTTTGGATGGCAGTGTGCATCGTGAGAAATTTCTGCTGCACAGGGCTGACTTTGAAAACTTATATATAGTAATCTAGACGGGATTTGGAGATGATCAAAACATGAAAGTTGTAACCGTTTGAATCTAGTTTCCAGAAAGGTAAACCATTAATCAACTGGACATCTGTACAGAAAGTTATTATCAATTTACTGAAGGCTGGTACTGCAAATTTTTGCCTGGAAATAATGAGACAAATCGCATTTCACACATGCGACTTGCCTGGACATAATGTATAAGTTCGAAGTCCGATACTTTTGTTCATTTTTATAGTTTTAGACCTCAGTTTTTGGTGATTTGAGAGGGATTTTTTACGAGTTTGAGTTGGGTAAGTATTCTTTATCCGAAATTAGTTATATTCCTTGACTTCATACTTATTTACATCATTAATTAGTGAATTGAACGGAAGAAAATTGGGGGTCTTTGTAAAATCTTCCAAAAATGAAAATGAAGATTTAAAAGGCGATCCGATGTTAGAATTCGATAATTTTTGTATTGTTGAACTCATATCGGAACGAGTGTTCGAATTCCGTGAATTTTTGTCGGATTCCGAAAAGTGGGTCCCACGTTGACTTTCGATTGACTTTTCCGAAAATAACTTAAATTAAGTCTCTTTCGAACTGTGAATAGTTTCTAAAGCTCCAATTGAATTGTTGGCCAATAAATTGATAGGTTTGATTAGGTTGGAGACTAATTCGAAAGGAAAAATTGTGGTCGAGTGATCACTTGAATTGCGAAGCAAGGTAAGTGTCGTGGTTAACCTTGACTTGAGGGAATAGAACCCTTGAACTATGTGTTATGTGAATTTCATGTGTAACGACGTATAAGCGAGGTGACGAGTGTCTATGCGTCGTCAAATTGCTTGTTTTCATGTTTCTACATATCCGCTAATTGCCTCATTTCATGAATTAATTGATTCTATTATTTTCATTGCCTACTATTATGCTTTGATTTCATGCCTTAATTGCTACCTGTTTAATTGATTTTTGTGCCATAATTGCTACTTGACAATTAGCATTTCGTATATTAAATTGTCTATCTCCTCCCTGATTCTACACTTATTTGTTACTTGCCCCCTATCTGCTTCCTACATAATTTATAATTGTTGTATACCTTGTTGCCTAATAATTTCATATTAATTGTGCATTTATTGAAGTAGTCTTACGTATAAGTGTTATTAATTTATATTATTGAATCGGGTTACACGCCACAACAGAATCTATTTGAAAGATTATACTGTGGGATCAGGTTGCACGCCGCAACAAAAATATTTGAAAGTTTATATTATTGGATCGGGTTGCACGCCGCAACAGAATTTATTAGAAAGATTATATTGTGGGAACGAATTGCACGTCGAAATAGAATGATAAAAGAAATAATTGATTGTGACTGCCGAATTGGTCTCGATTGTTGATATGACTTACATGTCTTACCTCTATTCATGTTGTTGTTATTATTATTATTATTATTATTATTATTATTATTATTATTATTATTGCGTACATATTAATGTAAGCGACCTGCCACGGGCCTATGTATGCTAGATAGATGCTCTTTCTCCTTTCTGTCAGAGTTTCTTGTATACATACATGTCATGGCTTTCATATGTTTTCATGTCATTGTCTCCTCCAGCACAAGCAACTTTGATTCATTGTCAACTCTAGTTCAGCAATTGGACATTTATATGGGCAGTAACTAAGCTGGCAATAAAATATGAACCAACTGGCCAGGCAGAAGTACTTATGCAAATCAACATTTACAAATCTAAGCATTTCATTAACATAGCCCTGTGGGCTTGAGTTTAGCAATAACATGTTCCGGAGAGATAGGGGAGATCAGAGAAGTGTAGATTTGCTATCTCTATGTTTCTATTTATTTTCATGGACATATTGATATCATGACCAACATTGTGTGCTCCATGTGATGTAAGGTTATAAAGATTTTATTTGAACAGATGATAAAAAAGGGCAGTCCGGTGCGGGTCCGGGGAAGGGCCGGACCACAAGGGTCTATTGTACGCAGCCTTATCCTGCATTTCTGCAAGATGATGAATATCATAAATGACTGCACAGCGACAACATGTTCCTGCTACTGTAAAGTGATCTCTCTTCATTTGTGCAATTTCGGAGAACAGAAATTTTTCTTTTTTTTTCTAGCAAGTCTGTTTCTTCTATACACCTTTCCTCCTGCATTATCGCGGAGGAGGAAAAACCTGGTAAATTGAGTTGTTAGCAGGATAAGCCTGTCACTTTGGCTTGGCAGTATGATGTATGGAAAGATGCTTCTTTCTCAAGCACTAGAAGGCAGCCCTTTCTCATGTCTACTTCTTAGATACACCTTCCCATGCTATATTGTCAAATTATCTGTCTCAAAAGGGAAGTAACAGCTTTATTCAAAAGTTGCTAAACCATTATATGACCTCCTAGGCACCCTATTACAGTTGAGACGAACAATTAATATCTTTATTTACCTTCACTAAAATTCAAAGTAGAGGTCTCGAGTTTTAGTCCTGAAAATGGAGAAACTCCGGGTAGGGAGCGCTTCCCATTTAATGGCCCTATGCAGCGGTAGTACCGGATATCGAATGGTTACACCCAAAAAATCATCTTTGAAGTGATTCTCAGCGTCCAAGCATCCGTGACAGCTTAGATATCCTCCCTGGAAAACTAGACAGAAGTCCAAGATTTACATGTGGATTCTGTGAATCAAGTCTCCACGGTGAAAACTGCCCGCCCAAAATTTTGCAGAACATCTCATTCTCTGTTGGCATAGCCTAAATTATATTGTACAAGAATTTTAAGATATGTCTAGAAATCATAAAATACAAATTGGAATGATACAATCACTAATACATTACAGTATCTGCATATTGTAAGATACTGGCAACTGTGTTTCCAGCTTGATCAAACACAAATTAAACATAAACAAATTATGAACTCAATAAGTTTGTGTACATATGAACACCTAATTACAATGCCATCAGGTTATAGTTAATTCTGTTCAGAAGGCGAAAAGAAGAAACAACAAGAATTTTGTAAGGATACAACAACAACAGCAGCAATAACAAACTTATTAGAATGAATATTATTATAATTTCTAACTTATTGATTTCAATGTAATGAATATTATTAGAATTTTGGAAGCTAGAAACAAACTTATTATATGATGAATGGCCGTTTCAGACAACTTACATGGCTGTGTAGTTAAAAGAGCTTTGTTCAAGCTCACTATCTCTAGTTGGCTGAGAACATGAGCAGCAAGCATAAATCTCCTTTGACACAGTGTACGAAACTTTATGTCAAACTTGTGCTTTTTCACCAATAATCGGCACATGAACAGGACCCATCTTGAAAGCCGTGGAATCGATTGACATCTCTTACAACTATCGTTCTCATTGTGACCTTAGAGATAAGCTTCAAAGCAGAATGGCAATCATCACATATTCTGAGATTCTTAATAACATGAATTGGCGCTTGGGATGGTGTTTTCATGAGAGCATATGCTACAGCCAGCTTTTCGCTGTGGTAACTTAGATAACCCTCTTGTTGTTCTTGCTCAACGTCATGCAAGACAGAAGCTGTGTCCGGAACATAACCCAATGGTTTTATTTCAGCCAACAATTTTCTCACCTTCTCATGGATTTGAGCCGTCTCTGGGAGTTGAGTGTCATCAGAAACAAGCACATGAGTTTCATTTCTTATTTCAGTCCAGCTCAATCCAGGTTCTTTCTTTATGTTCCTTTCTCTTAATAGCTTCCGTATCTTTGCTACTCCATCCCACCTTTTCACCTTGGCATGCATATTGGACAACAGGATATAAGTTCCCACGTCGTTGGGGTTCAGTTGCAACAAATGCTCTGCTACTCTCTTTCCTAAACCATAATTGCGGTGGACGTTACAAGCATTAAGCAAAGTACGCCAGGCAACAACATCCCATGTGATTGGCGTCGACCTCATGAAATTCTCAGCCTCATCAAGTGTTCCAGCTTTACCTAGGAGCCCAACAACACAGGTATAGTGCTCTAACCCAGGTTCAAGGCCGATGTCCCTCATTAGATGCTGCAAGTAGTAAAATCCTTCTTCTATCCTACCCAAATGTCCACAAGCCAAAATAACCCCGACAAAGGTTACATAGTTTGGTTGCTCTTTGGCAGCTAACATATGCTGAAACACATCCAATGCTTCCTCACCAAGCCCATGATGAGAGAAACCTGATATTATCATATTCCAAGTAACAGTATCTCGACATATCATGTTTGAAAACAAGGCCCTAGTGGCTTCAATATGGCCATTCCTAAAATACATATTGATCAAAGCATTTCCAACTACAACAAAAAAACCATATCCTGTCTTCTCGACACGTGCATGTAATGTTTTCCCGTAACCAAGTGCTGATAGACCTGCACAGGAATTCAACAACACTGCGAATGTGTATTCATTTGGAATAATATCCTGAAGTTCCATTCGTAAGAACAGTTTCAGGGCTTCCTCAAAGCATTCATTTTGGAAATTTGCAGCCAAGATTGTCGTCCAAGACACCACATTATGGTTCGCTTAAGAATCAAAAATATATCTTGCACCTGAAATTTCACCACACTTTCCGTACATGTCCATGATTGCACTGCTTAGAAACACATCAAGCTGAAGACCAGACTTCAGCATTCTGCAGTGAACTTGCTTACCCAACTTCAAATCCTTGAAGCGAGCACAAAGACCAAATATGTTCACGTAACTGACACTATCCCCCGCCGAGCCGTCAGCCAACATCCTTGAGAAAACATCCAACGCTTCACTTGTATACCCATGATCCAAGAACCCCTTCAGTATAGAATTATAAGTAATGATGTCTAATCCAGGAACAGACTTCAAGATTTCCAAAACCCCTTCCATATCTGAAGACACTGTATACAAGGATAGAAGAGCATTCTTCACATATTGATGAAAGACCAATCCTGCTTTCAACACTAACGCATGACACTGCCGCCCTTCGTGTAGCAAACCACCGCTAGAACAAGAAGAAAGTACGGTAGACAAGACATACTCATTTGGGAATATTTTATCCACTGAAATCATGTCTTTGAACAATTTGGTTACTTCCCAAGCATACCCATTGTGCAAATACCCTGCCATTAAAAAGCTCCAAGAAACTACATTTCGTTGACTCAATCTGTCAAACACCTGCCGAGCAACAGCAAGTTGTCCACACCTCCAGTAGAGATTAATGAGACAATTATTCTGAATTATGTGGTCTTCTGAGACATTACTAGAAACAACAAGAAGTGCATGAACAGCTTTTCCCAACTTGAAGTTCCATCATCAACTAACTTTTTCAACAACTTTACACAGAGGCGGATCTAGGATTTAAATTCTATGGGTTCAATTTTTAAGATTTTTAGCCTTGAACCGATTATATTTTTAAAGTTGTGGATTCATAACTACTATTTGTTATAATTTAACATAAATTTGTGCTCCACGTCGATAGTACTGGGTTCAGATGAACCCGGTACCAAAAGGCTGGATCCGCCCCTGACTTTACAGCATACTCCACGGAAAAGAGACGTTGGGAGTTCACTTGGGATAGAGAAAACGCACTCACGTGCAGAAGAACGCGGGTGGACATTGCTTGTCAGAAACATAGTCAAGTCTCACTATAGTCTTGTTTGTAGAGTAATACAGCTCCAGACACTTGAAGTGTATGTTGACGGAACAAAAAGAATGCTAAATCTGAAAATATAAGACAAGACATGTTTAGAATATGTACTGTCAAAAATTATATAGAAAAACATGTGCAAGAGCCATGTATCAAGTTACTTCAGCATGCATTTGAAACCAAGAAGCTTTTCTTATTTACATCAGTTACAATATTGCTATACTAGTATCTTCTTCCCAGCCCCTCAGCCCCCCAAACCACTGGACACATGTCAGTCATAGCTTTCCATTTAATTAGTGCTTAGCAACTTATAAACCCTAGAAGAAAATTGCACTGCAAAAAGATGATGCTAGATTCTTGTATCGGTCCATCAAATGATAAAAGCAACACTAGTTTCAACCAAAGTTCAATCACGCAATCATAATGAACGCTGCCCACACTAGTAATTCCAATCACTTCTTTATTTATTCAACTGTTCAACACCTTAACTAAAAATTTAAGCTAATTGGGAACGATTCCAGATTTGAACGTTTTAAGTTAGTAACTAAAAAGAATAAGCTCAGTTTTTTCTATAACCCATAAATCCTCGAGGGCCATTGGCGCACGTTTAAACTCGGTAGTATATAATTCCCCCCCACCCCACCCCACCCCACCCCCACCCACAAAAAAAAAGATTAAGCTCGAGTTTAGAGTCTAAAGTTAGCACCTTTGACAAACAAGATTTTAGCAAATTTTAGAACAGTATGACAGGAATTAATATGAAGAGGAGAAAAAGAGAACCTCTGTAGAAAAGCAGAGACATGGAGCAGACGGAGCAGAGACGGCGAGCAACTGATGGACTGAGGAATTAAGAGATTTGATTTTCAAAAAAGAGTAATAAAAATGTTTTTTTTTAGAAAAAAGAATTTTTTAAAAAAAAATAGAAAAAAATCAACAAAACACACACAAAAAAAGGGTTTGGTTGGAGAAATGGTTGAAATTGTTTTGGTAAATTCTTTTCAGGTTTTCTAGCTTTGTTTATTTTGGTTGTCTTAAACTTTCAACAAGTTATCTGAAAATTCTTTTGGTTTCAAACTTTATCAAAATAATTTCTTTTGTAGTTTTGTGGAGAAGTTAAGAAAAATTAATATTTGAAAAACAAGTTATTTTTTCTTTTCCAGATAAAACATTGCTGTGAACAAAAATAGAAAAAAAATTCAAAAAAGAAATTAACGCACGTCAAAACAATATAAAACATTGAGTTTCGTCATAAAATAATACTTTTTAAATACAGAAATGAATTATTTTGGTTAGACCTAAGTTTTTTTCCTAATAGATCCTTACCTTTGCTTCCATAAGGTGGTAGATTAATGCTTGTAAATTGTGTTGGATGTGGCAATGATCAAAATTATGCTTGTACTCTTGTAAATATATTTTTATTTTACAGAGAATTAAAATTCTCATTAATTGTGTTGTTCTAAATGCATTATAGACAAAATTTGTTTTGAAATTCAAGTAGAAGGGGATATTTTTATGACTATCATTTAGAATAGACAATATCAAGCTTAATGATGCATTTTTAGGAACGCTGTCATTTTATAAAGCTAGTTTCGATTACACTTATATTGTGAAGTACAAGGGGATATTCTTATGACTAGATCATTCATAGTAGACAATATCAAGCTTAATGGTACATATTTAAAACCGCTACCATTTTATAAAAGCTTATTTCATATTACTTTGAAATTATGAAGTGTATAAAAGGTATGATTTAAGCGAAAATAAACTTATATGTTTAGTCACTTTTTGACAGTCGTTTGTATTCGAGAAGATCAATTGTGTCTTAGGAATTTTCATATTGATTAACCTTAGTATAGGTCAATTGGTGAAGCTCTATCCCAAATTAAATTATCCTTTTGTCCGTATAATTCTTGACCTGGTTCATGTTTCATTAATCGTGCATACATCATTTTATTGCGATACAAATAATAGATTCATATAACTAATTACTCTCTTAATAACACACATAAAAGGATTATTTTTGTTTTCAAGTCTCATATGATTTGATATTTTCGTTCCATTCAATTATTCGTAAGGACAAAGGTATTTGTTTGAATATTCAATCCATATCAAAATAATAACAATGCAAAATAGCATCAAACGGGTCAATTGATTTTTTGGCTCTTTACAAACTTATTTTTATTTTTATGATCCTATTTTTTTTTTTACACATGAGAGATATATCTTTTACACGTAAGAGATCTAAAAAGGTTATTTTCTTAAATTCAAAATGGTAAAGGGGCATGATGTACAAATAACACCAAACACACTCAATGTAAAAATAATTATTCAAATTAAAAGATGAACAATTTGCATCACACCACAGAATGAAAACAATTGTTATTATATGGACCTGAAAAAATATGAAAGGCCACTAAAAGATCCTATAAAAAGATAAAGACAAACATTTTAAAAAATAAAATAAAATTAAAAAAAAAGAACTGTCATATTCAAAAACATAAAATTCCCACAGTCATGGAATAAAATAAAATAAAAAACCCTCATGATTAAGAAACCAAAGATTTAAAAAAAATAAAAATGTATACACACACAACATGAAAATTTGTAAACAAACAACAATAATTAAACAACAATTAGAAAATAGTAAGTTAAAAAGAAAATTAAGGAGGAAGTAGACCCTCCTCTACAAGCTTCATTTGATTTCTCCCAAAAACAAACCAAATTATTTCATGATCAGAATTTATGGGAGTAAACGCCATCCGTTCGATTAGATGACTTATGTCGCCGGCGTTGACTGATACCGGAGATTTGTATCTTCATAAAGGTCAGATTTCTAACACTCAATCTTCTTATAATCTTTCAAAGCAGCAGAGAATATTTTGTGGGGTTCCAATGGATCACAATCTTGGACATACGGGTCAGGGTCAAGATCCGAACCCGTCTCCATTTGGGTCTTCTGCAAAGCTGCAAAAACCCAGATTGTATAAGAAGAAATACACGGGTTCTCATAAAAAGGATCAACCTTTCAACCCTTTTAAGGGTTTTGTGGAAAATCAAGAAATGGACATGGGTTTGGGGGTGGGAGGTAATTTGGGGGCGGGGGGTAATTTGGGGTATTGGGGTAGTGGGGATGCTGGTAATAAAGGGTTTGTTTTTGGAGCTAGTAGAATTAGTGGTAGTAATGATAAAAGTGGTCCGTTTGGAGCAAATTCAAATACCAATGTAGGCGAAGGAACATTTCTTGTTGATGAAATGAGAAAACTGAAACTTGAAAGTGGGAAGAAAATGAATGTGAGTGGTGTAAACAACAATGTGGTTAATTCTGTTGCTGATAAAGGAGGGTCTTTCGTGTTTACGGGTGGCGATGCGAAACTTGATGAAATGGTAAGCAAGGAGATGGAGAGCAAGTTAAACATTGATAGTGAGGGAAATGTTGACTCTGCACCGAATGTAAAACCCGAGTTTAACGTGTTTGGCAGCTTGTCGAGTAGTGAAAATGTTGATAATAAGTTTGGTGAGGGTGTAGGAGTTAAACTCTTGAATGAGATGAACAAGTTGAATATCAAAGAAAGCATTGAGAATGACGTGAAGGACTATGCATATATGGAAAGAGGCTCTTTGGGTGGAAGCTCAGAGACCTTGCTTCATGATAAGATGAAAAACATGCATATAAATGAGCCTATGGGTTCTTATGTTGCTAATGAGAATGTAAAGGTTGATCCAAGTTCAAGTGACCCCAGTGGAAATATTGTTAATAAGCATGATAATGTGAATGAGTCAGGAGTTGGAAGCAGAAGCAGAAACCATTTTGGTCAAACACAGACCGATTTGCCTGCTTCCGCAGATAATGTGGATAAAGGGAAGACTGAGTTTTCGGGCAATACCGATGCTGGTGGAATTTCAGATTCAATTCCTTCAGGGTTCTCATTTCAGGCAGCAACGCGGAATAGTCCCTTTACTAATCCGGTTGAATTTAGTTTCACTACAAAGTCTGATGGTATGCTAATGCAAAATTTTGGATTTAAGACACCAACTGTTAAAGGAAGCTTAAATAAGAAAGTTGAAACTAGAAGGGAAGCGACTAAAGACCCCAGATACAAGAAAAAGAAAGGGAAGCCTAAGCAAACACACTCAACTCCAGTGGACTTTGCTCAAGACTTTGCCTTCAGAGGAAGTTCAGAAGAGAATGCCGAACCTTCCGAACCATATTCACCAATGGATATTTCTCCGTATCGTGAACCACCAACAGATAATACATTGTCAAGGGAAACTTCTTTGGCTTCCGATGAGTCCTGTAGTCCGAATGAGAATTATGGATGTAGTGATTCACGACCAGTGGTTGCAAATGATGTAACAGATGAAGATCTGGTAGATGCAACAGAACGCATGAATATCAATGAAAATGATGTGACATACAACGAAACACAAGAAGTAAAATTTGGACACTTTATTCATCATGGTGTAGATACAGGCGGTCCTTTTGAAGAGTCTATATCTGGGACTGAGACTGAAAGCTTCAAATCTGCTACCGAGCATTTAGATTATAGTACTGATTCTTTCGTAACTGCAGCAGAAAATGAAGTGACTTCCAAATCAACAATTGAGAGACAAGATAGCGATGGAGGAAGTCAGTTTAGTGTTACTTCAAATTTTGAGGAGTGTTGCATTGAGGGTAACTTCATATTTGGTGCATCCTCTGTTGCTCAAAATCAGATAGCAGCAGCAACACGGCAACAGAAGAAGAAAAATCGAACGAAGCTCACCAATGATTCGTGTAGTTCAATGTCAACTACGCAATTTTCTTTCTCATCATCACCAGTGCAATTTTTGCAAGTTTCTGGATCTCCTCTTTCATCTCCCACTCAGGGTAAGAAAGGATATATACCTGCTTTGACAAGCCATAGCCAGGGAAATGATGAACCAGCTAAGGTGCAGAAGGTCAACCATGAAACGGTTGCGGCAAGCATGGCTGCTCAGGAAGCTTGTGAAAAATGGCGATTGAGGTACAAGTTACTGTTTTTTATCATGGAGGGATTTACCTTGTTCACTCACTTATTCCTTTTTTTGTTGCATTTTTGTCCGAAGTTCATGCTTGTGATCTCTATTTATATTAGGGGGAATCAAGCCTATGCAAATGGGAACTTGTCTAAAGCAGAGGAATTCTACACACAAGGACTGAACTGTGTGTCTGGAAGCGAGACATCTAAGAGCTGTCTTCGGGCTTTAATGTTATGTTATAGCAACCGTGCAGCAACACGTATGTCTCTTGGAAGAATGAGAGAAGCACTTGAGGATTGTATGAAGGCTGTTGCATTAGATCCGAACTTTTTCAGGGTCCAAGTTCGAGCTGCAAAGTATGATCCATGTGTTATTAATTACCTTCCCCTTTGTCATAAGTTCCTTTAGTTTCCATATGGTATAGGTTTAGCTTCCTCTTACCTTTCTGAACATATGGTTGGCTGATACAAGTTTGATCACTGTCCTTTAGTATGCATAAACATGTCTGATTTAAAAATTAAAACAATCACAGTGCATGGAGCACGTATAATATTCTGTCTTGAGTTTATCATTCCGTGATTCTTGTTGGATAAACCTTCTTTAATGTGATAACTTAGTTATATTGGTTGTTTTCACGCAGTGTCAACATTTCTTGTATAACTTTGTCGGGAAGACTCATTTAGAAACTGAATATCAATACCTTTAGGTTCATCTTTTAATATCTATAAATATGTAAATTAGAAAAAGGAGAAAAAGTTGATATTTCCCAGTTACTGTGGTCTCTGTCTTTTGATATGTGCGTGTATTTTGTGTAATCAATGATACAGCTTTTACTCTTCTCCTTTTTCATCTGATGCATTTAGGTCTTATACAAAGGTCACAAATTTCTTGGTGATCGAATTTTATAATTTGCAGCTTTTCAAGATTTAGCCACTCTAGATAGTTCCTGAAATTCTGTTTACAGCTTCAAATCACGAACTTACTTCAGCGGTGATTATATCGTATAATTAGAATGTTGTAGACAGTTGCATTCCAGCATCCAGTATATGCCAAAGTGTATAGTAGTGTTAATACCATTTATAGACAGAAGGAAAAGCAGACACTTTATTTTTGTAACTATGTTTTGTTTTGCATTTTCTAGCTGTTACCTTGCCCTTGGGGAAGTCGAAAATGCATCAAAGTTTTTCATGAAGTGCTTGCAACAAGGGCCGGAGGTATGTGCGGACAGAAAAATATTGGTGGAAGCTTCGGAGGGCTTGGAAAAGACACAGGTAAAATGATTAACTTCAGTAGTTTGCTTTACATTCTTCTTATCAGGACTTATCTTTAGCAGATTCTTTCGCCAGACAGTTACCTCCTAGACTGTGCCCCCCTTATTTGAATTGTCGTAGCCGTGTCTTGTATGCAATTATTTACCTCAGCAATAACACAATTAATGTCGTTTATGCCCCAGTTTGTTTCAAATCCACTAGTTGTTTGATGAAAGAAAGAAAAGAAAAATTCCAACAAGATCTATGGATTTTACATTAGGTTTTAAATGAGATTATCTGGAAACTTTAGTCATAAAAATTTTGAGCTTGGCAAAGCATGCGACATGAACAACTTGTTTATGTTATCTCCTATGAGATGCAAGGTCACTTAGAGGGCCCCAAAATTGAGAAAAGGAAGAGAAAATAGGGATAATATGAACACAAAGTCGAGAGGGTGTACTGATTAAAAGAAGTTGAGGGTCTTCTTGCATTTTCTTGATTCCTTTTTTTATAAAATTCATTACTTCATCAAAAAAAAAGAAGGTGGAGGATGAATTAAGTATCTGTTGCTAGATAACTTCTTATCTGACACTCCCCTCCGTGTACCACAGCTGTTGTTCACTAAGAAATGAAAACTGGAAATATGCGGACAGAATAGGTAATTTACTCATAGGTCATTAGGTTGTGTTCTTGGCATTCTAATGAATTTTGATTATGATTTTATTTGTCCAGCTTCTTCCTTAATAATGACATTTAAGCAACATCTGAATTCTTTGCAAACAAAATGAACTTTGTTGCACTTCTTGATAAATGAAAACTAATTGGTCTTTTTCGATATCCTCAGAGAGTATCAGAATGTATGAAGCAGTGTGTGGAACTTCTGCAAAGGCGAAGGCAAAGTGATGCAGACTTGGCCTTGGGTGCAATCTCTGAGGCTTTGACAATAAGCACCTATTCGGAGAAACTTCTTGAAATGAAAGCAGATGCTCTTCTCTTGGTATTTGTCATTGAACCATGAGACTGTAAAATTAAATTTTGAATACTTAACAGTTTGCAACAAGTGCTCTAAAAATCTTTTGAATTTCTTGAATTAAACTAAACTGTGAGTTTAATGAACAGCTGAGGAGGTACGAAGAGGTGATTCAGTTATGTGAGAAGACACTTGAATTTGCTAAGTCAAATGCTCTGCCTTCTAATTCCAGTTACCAGTCATCGGAATTAGATAGTGCGGCCACAGAGAAAAGTGCTTCCTCTGGGCTCTGGTATTTTTCTAAAATAGTCAAGTCTTACTTTTATCTTGGGAAGCTTGAAGAGGCTGATACTTTTATGAAGAACCAAGAAAAATCGACGTGTCTAATGGAAAGGTGGCTTCTTTATTTGGAATATCTTTATCCACTTTTACAGGTAGGCGTTAGCTTACAGTCTTATAATTTTACTTTGCAGTAGTGGACTCAAGAATTTAGAAGCTGCTGTTCCTTTAGCTGTAACAATACGTGAGCTCTTGTGCCTCAAGGTGAGTGAACTTTGTGCTTTATCATCTTCCCTTTCCTAAACAAGCATCCATCACTTTTATATTTAGCTTATTTCATTGTTATACATGTATTATTCAGTAACTAAATGTGGTAGCTGCCATTTGAACTATAAATCTCTATTTTCGTGAAACTCGTAAAATGATTTACCTATTGATATTTTTGAAGATCTTCTGGGATGAATTGGTAGGTAAATGGAATAACAATAACAGAAGAAGAAGAGACAATCCTGGTCTCTGATTGCATTAGCTAATTAGTAGCCATGATAAATGAGAGAGATGGTAGGTATCACACTAACAACAACAACAACAACAACCCACTATAATCCCACTAGTGGGGTCTGGGGAGGCTAGTGTGTACGCAGACCTTACCCCTACCCTAGGGTAGAGAGGCTGTTTCCGATAG
This sequence comes from Nicotiana tomentosiformis, assembly GCF_000390325.3. Lineage (NCBI taxonomy): Eukaryota > Viridiplantae > Streptophyta > Magnoliopsida > Solanales > Solanaceae > Nicotiana > Nicotiana tomentosiformis. Next base: position 119,181,122 of record NC_090822.1, read on the forward strand.
ACCCTCAAGCTCCCTCCCTCCAAGAACTCCCCACCTTGCTCTTGGGGTGACTCGAACTCACAACCTCTTGGTTGGAAGTGGAGGGTGCTTACCACTAGAGCAACTCACTAGGTATCACACTAAGCGAAAATTTATATTTGAAGTTGTGTCTTTGAATCTTTAAATTTGCTAGGGCTGCTCTGTCTATACCACTGAGAAAGTTTTCCTTTTTGCCTTCAAAGTATCATTGGTTCCTTTCCTCCACATAGTCCACCATATAACCGCTGGTATAGTGTTCCACAACTCTTTTCTCCTCGTATTATTCTTCTATTCCAAAAATGTAGCATGGCTGCACCATATAACTTCAAGCAAATTCAGCATGTACTAGATCTGGTTTTTGATTCAACAAATATATAAATAATTGTTTTGCGTCTTCATAATCTTCTTCACACACGACACATGAAAAACACTCTACTGCATAAGGTGCTTTGTTCTCCATACGAATTTTCATGGTCATATTTGTTCTTGCTGTCTATTTTGTGACAAAACTTTATATCAGAACTTCACTGAGAAAAGGCGATCCTTACGTTCCTTCCGCACTAAACTATCTGGAATTAACTACTGACCTTGGAAGCTTTCTATCATCTGTAAATAGCTGCTTATTTCCTCCACCCTTAAATAGACAAGTAATCTTCTACTGTTGCATTGTGATTAATTATTATGGGGAAAAGCGTTAGGAATTGCTCTTTGAGGGGTGTATGTTTTTTCTATCATCACCTACTTTGGTTGGTCATTCTTGGTCAGTCATAAAATTTCCTAGCAAAGTTGTGTTACTTTTTTTTGAGACGGAAAGAAAAAAGTTATTTGATGCCCTTTTTGGTAAGCTCCTAAGACGAGCAAGCTACTGTAGTTAGTAACCTTTCTGAAAAAGAAGAACAAAGAAATGGCGATTGACATGCAACAAAGCAGTTTACTGAGAAAGCCTATAATAATATAGCCATTCTCGTGACTAAATGAGATACAATTATTGACGTATTCTGTTGTGTTTGTACTGAAAGTTGTATGGTTTTAGTGAGTCTAGTAATTTACTTAAGTTAGTAGTCCTAATGCCCTGAATCCGTCAGCAAACATGAAATTGTAGGGTTGCTCCATTACAGAGTGAACTGATTATGGTTCTTGTTTCTAGTTGCTTCAGACTCTTGCCTCTTTATAGACCTCGACTTGTTTGTTCAGCCTTTAAGTATTAATATATTCCTACCCATCTCTACCTACCTTGTTTTACTACTCATCTTCTTTGCATTTTCTGATTTCTGAAAGATCTCAGAGCAAGTAATGCAAAAAAATTTTGCCGCCACCCCATGAAAACAGTAAATATAAAAATGAAAAAGAACATCTTGTTTTGCACTTCAAGATATTCAACCCTTTACCATGCAGGCAGCTGGAAATGCAGCATTCCAATCAGGAAAGCATGCAGAAGCTGTTGAGCATTATACTGCTGCAGTATCATGTAATTTTGAGTCGCGGCCTTTCACTGCAATATGTTTCTGCAATCGTGCTGCTGCATACCGAGCTATGGGTCAAATTTCAGATGCCATTGCAGATTGCAGCCTGGCAATTGCGCTAGATGGGAATTATGTGAAGGTATTGTTTCAGAATTGTCTTTTCAGTTCAGCTGTTGAATGTAATTTCTCTCTTAGGCCTACTGCGTTTTCGTGTAGTCTTGCCTTGAAGGGTAATTTTCTATTACCCATTTTTTGTCTCCAACATAAACTCTCCAAATGCTCAGAAGGAAAAGAGGAAAATGGTTTCCTCTGCAGTTTATTATTGCATAAGAGTTGAAAGCTTGTACTGTTCAGTGTTCACTAGAGGCCCGTGATTGGGCTTGTGTTGGTTCGGATGTATAGCATTAGTGCTGATGATGTGGTTGAAGAATTAGCAGCTTTGTTGGAGTGCAAAGTGGAAAATTTTCCTACAAAATATTTAGTACTTCCCTTGAGGGCAAGAAGAAATGATCCAAACCTATGGCAGGGAGTACGGGATAAATGCAATAACAAACTAACTCCCTGGAAGAAGCAGTGTCTTTCATATGGGGGAAGACTTACGCTTATAAATAGTGTACTTGATGGGATTCCAACTTATCTAATTTCAATGTTTACTTTACCAGCTATTGTTGAAAGAAAGCTGAACTCCCCGAGGAGTAAATTTCTTTGGGAAGGGTGTTTTGAAAATAGAAAGATGCATTTGATCAAATGGGATAAAGTAATAAGGGATAATAAAGGGGGAGGAATGGGAGTTAGAAACTTGAAACTGCATAATAAAAGTTTGCTCTTCAAGTGGCTATGAAAATACAGTTCTGAAGATGACGCTTCCTGGAAGCAAATAATCGAAGCTGTCTATGGTAAAAAAGATGAATGGAAACCTTGTTTAGCTAGCTCTTACACAAAAGGTTGGATCTGGAGGATGAACGGATTACTTAGCCGACCAACCAAGTGAAATAAGTGATGTAGTGCTTTTAATTAACACTTCCTTTCTCTACTTCTCCCTTTTGTGCAAATCTTTCTGCCAACTCATAAGTCATTTTCTTTACCCTTTCTACTACTGGATTGCTTGCTTCTGTTTCTTTGTTTGATGAACCAACAACTGATACTAGTGGTTGGAAGAGCTTCAATCCTGCATTTGAGCACCTGTACAACTATCAATATTTGTTCACTTCACCCACTGGATGGTCTCAAACTTTCTGAGGTTGATCTCGAGACCAAGCACTGCCCTAGAACCTAATAAGTGCATGTCTCAAGGTTTCCAGTTGGTTCCTTCGGCATCACAAAATACTAGAGCGTTGTTGTGAACAAGAGATGTGTAACTCTGTCAATGCCTTGACCCCTAAACACTGTAGAGAACCCCTCAGGTATCCACTTGTCACAATTCAAACCATCATTCTGTTCAGTGCTTCCATTACCAGTTTAAACAACATGGACGATAATGGATCCGCTTTGTCTTAGACCTCTCGAGCTACCGAAATATACGCACAGGCTACCATTCAGTAGGACTGATTTTCTGACTGTAGCGGTGCAGAATCTAATCCACTTCCTTTGTCTGTCACTCTGTCCCCCGATCCCACTCTCAACATAATAAAATCCAGGAAAATCCCAATTGGCATGATCGTACTATTATATGGAGTTTTTTGTTTGCAATAATTATGAGATCGGACTTCTCCAGGACTGCATTTTGGACGATCTCTTTTTTCTAGCTACTTTTTTTCATTTGCACATTGTTATGATGAATATAGCCATAAGATGACTTAAATAGGAAATCTTTTTTTTTCCTTCTCATTTGCTTCACGAAGTCCTATGCTGATTGAGTTACTGGTTCAAATATGGTAGTTTTATTGTTTCTCTCATATGAATGGGCTGGGTAAGCACAGTAGTTCTTTGTGCAGTTCTAAACATTACCCGGAGGACTTCACTTGACTACACTGAAGTTTTCGGTAACCTAGTACATTGAATTTGGTCAGTTATGGCAGTGTTTTTCTAGTGAAGAAGTATCCATAGCAATTTTGTGGAGTTAGCTACCTGATTTTAGGGTACAGTATATCTTCGGTTAATGCCAACATAAACTAATGCAGGCACTTTCTAGACGGGCTTCTCTTTTTGAGATGATCAGAGATTACGGACGAGCAGCTTCAGATCTTCAGCGACTTGTGTCCCTTCTGACAAGGCATATGGAAAATAAAGTTGGTGGATCTGGATCACATAACAAAATGAGTTTCATAAATGAGATTCGGCAAACACAACAGAAGCTTTCGGCAATGGAGGAAGAAGCCAGAAAGGAAATCCCCTTGAACTTTTACCTCATCTTGTAAGTTTCTTAATTGTGACTCAAGTTATTGAACTCTTTATTTTTTGCTCTGTCATGAAAAGATTGACACCTTTCGATATTTAAAAACTCTTTAATGTTAAGAGGCCACATTTACCTTTAATGACATGCTATAGAAATAGACATGGCATGTTAAAAATTACAAGATATTAAGGTTTTGTTTGCTATGTTATACATCTCTAGCTTACATCTATAAAACGAATAGAGAGAGTATTTGTTACCTTATCAAAAAAATAGAGAGAGTATTTGTTTGTGGAAATAATATGCATACAGGTGTATGATTTTTTAGTAAGCAATTGTTTTTCTAACGATTGATGCGACAATGACAGGGGAGTTGATTCATCTGCTGGTGCATCAGAAATTAGGAAAGCCTATAGAAAAGCTGCGCTCAAGCATCACCCTGATAAGGTTCTTTCTAGGACCTTTGCTACTTTATAACACCGCTTATGGCGACTTTAGCTAAACATTGTTTTGCTGATCTAGGCTGGGCAATCACTGGCTAGAAATGACAATGCGGATGATGGACTGTGGAAAGACATAGCAGAAGAAGTCCACAGAGATGCCGACAGGCTCTTTAAGATGATAGGAGAGGCCTATGCAGTGCTTTCGGACTCTGCAAAGGTATGTTTATGCGTGCTCTATTGTGCTTCATAGTTTTTCTCCTGAGGTAATTTGTTACCATGATCACACCTGAGGGTGTGGCCTAGCGGTCAATGAAGTGGGTTCAAAACCTTAGATCTCAGGTTTAAATCCCAGCGTGAGAAAAAAAATACTTGGTGATTTCTTCCCATCTGTCCAAGCCTTGGTGGATAGAGTTACCTGGTACTTGTTGCAGGTGGGAGGTAGCAGGTATCTCCGTGGAATTAGTCAAAGTGCGAACAAAGCTGACCCGGACACCACAATTATAAAATTAAATTTGTTATCAAGATCAAAGAACGTGTAGCGTGTAAAATGGCCAATTTGTTGCTAGTCTTTCTTTCCCTATCCCGGTCTTGGGTACTCGTGGATCTTCCCCTAGGGTGTAGGTTGGCATGGAATTAGGGGCTTGTAGCAAGTTTATGTACCAAACCTGCTTGAGTGCCTATTAATTTCAGAATATTTTAATATAATCGAAGAAATCAATCTTGTTTATGCCCTTGCCTTATCCCATGTATCTTGTTCCTAGTGTTGCGGGGGTTGTCAATGCAGAGCTTATGAAAGTTAGATGTCCTTCCCTTGAATGGAATTTTCTTAATTGTTGTTGGGAGTCGAGGAGCTTTTCAAGAAAAGCAGCTGCTGTAGTTGACAAGCCTAAAGCTTTAACCAAAACAAAACCTGCATTGGTGTATATTGTTAAAACACTAGGAGCCAGCCCAACCCACCTCCCGTGCCTGACCCGTCCACCCATCTCCCAAGAGGATTAACAGCACTTCACTTTTTCCCTCCTTTGGTGACTCGAACTCCCAATCCGATGGTTGGAAGGGCAAGGACTTCTTGGTTTTCTTCTCTTTTTCTCTTCTTTACTAAGGTGGTTCGACTGCTTACAGCTTCCTTCTGTAGATTGTACAGTTGTTTGCTGAAATTTGAATCTTAAACTGAGTTACTGCTATTATTTTGAAGCGTTCACGTTATGACCTTGAAGAGGAGATGAGAAATAGTCAAAGTAGAGGCAATGAGAGCAGCACATTTAGAACACACACGGATTTTAGCAATTATCCGTCTGAGAGAAGTGGAAGTAGACACCATTGGGAAGATGTTTGGAGAGCATATAAGAGTACCCAGCCCAGAGAGTCGGACAGAAATAGATCAAACTGGTAGTTGTGACGAACTTGCTGTGCTTGAGCCTTCATACAGTTCGATCCAGCCACGTATTCAGCATTCTGCTTGCATGTGTAGTCTGCTGTTAGCGCAGGATGTGTGAGAAATGACAAAAGAAGAGGCGTGGAATTTGTGGATGAAGTATTTTCAACATACCGACACCTCTGCCTTTCATATTTGGCACTTCCTGACTAGTCATTCGAGCAGAGATGAACAAAAAATTGTTACATAAAACCTTGTTTGAGGATTTCAAACATTGGCTTAGCAACTTTGAGAGAGATTCGAATGTACATCAAGCCGGACTCATGCATGCAAAAATGTTTCGGCAATAAACGAGGATAGCCTGCACGGATGCTGTTGTATAGTTATCAGACAATGTATACAGACATGCTATAGAGACCAGCTCAACGGTTTGAGAAGGATATGACTGATTTTTTCCAAGTGATTTTTCTATCATTTTCTGTTCCAGTTCATTTCTGCATTTAAATTTTAGGCAATACTTGTAATTTTATTTGTGTACAGAAGTGTGTGCTTGTATTTGAAATGTCGAAAGAATGATAGAGTGGTTTCTTTTTTTCCTTTTCATTTTCCTTATTGTGGGTGGGGTTTTCTGTTGTTTGTAATACACTAAAGTCAATTCCTTTTGAGCAATTTGATAATTATTTGATTTGTTTTTAGTCAATGTAACATCATCTTTCCTGTTAATTTCATTTGACAAACTTGGTGTCGGGTATTACACATTTTGTTTAACTTTTGTTATATATTGAGTCTTCCTCTACTTAAATTTTAGTAAGTCTTGTTATCATGCACGAGAGTCGAGAGTATATCGGAAACCACCTCTCTACCTTCATAAGGGTAACGTCTGCGTACACATTACCCTCCCCAGACCCCATGTGTTGGGATTTCACAATCACGCACGAAACCTAGGGAAGTAAAGTAGTTATATAGGATTTCCAAAGAAATCCTACTACTCAAAAACACTAAATAATTGGTAATTAAAACAGTAACACAGCTTGATGCATCAACATGGAACTGCTTAATATGTATAATTATCAGATGTGTCTTAACATTGTCATTCAGCAGACTTCTCTAATAGAATTGTGCTCCAGCTATGTAAATAAAAGAAGATAATCAGGGGAAAGAAAAGGAAAGGGAGACAATAAAATAACATTTCACTGTTTTATCTGCATTTTCAATGTATAAGACAATGTAATCTTTTTAATCTTCAGGGCGAGGTTGCTTTTTTGGCTCCACGCTCAACGCCTGAAAAGGGAAAAGGAAAAGGAAATGAATTTAAGCTCTATGCATTGACGATGTAAAAGATATTTACACAATCGAGAAAACATCTCAATACAAGTGTCAAGGTTGTCTACCTACATATATTTATAAATTTGAAATGCAAAAGGTACATATTATGAACCAGCACCAAACTTAGGAAGACTTACTTGATCTGTAAAATCTGTATACTGAATTTATGAATAAATTCCAAATCCGAGCTCTTTAGGATTTGTTTCTACCATCCATGGAGCCCTAAGAAGAAGCCAGAAGTAACATTTGAAGTATTAAAAATTTAAGCAGCACACATTGCAAGAGAAAAATGCGAAGAAATAAATGCATACTTGTTGATTATGAAGTTTATAGTTCCCTGGGAAGCTCTTTGGAGAAGAACTTCCCTTGCTTCAACTGCAATTCCTTCAGGCTGCAGAGAAAGCTCCAAATAATGTTTAAATATGAAGTTGACAGTCAAAATAATTCACGAGCATGTTGCACCCAAGGGGCATGGCCTAGCGGCAGGGGCGGCTCAATGGATCTCGTGGCCTAAGGCGAAATCATATTGAGAGCCCCTTAAATTTATTTTATAAAATATTTACACTAACAACAAAATTTACTTTCTAAACAATAAATTAATCATTTAAGACAAAAATAAGCGAATTTCAAAAATAAAAAAAAATTGGAAGAAGAGTACAAAAAATAAAGTGGTGGACTATCGGATGTTGAGGTCCACATATTTTGATTTGGCTATCATCACAAACAAGAAAAAGAAATAAACGTACATAACGTAATAGCTTAAGTTTTGAGCATTAATGGTGTCAAAAATATTTACTCCTTATGATCAATTTAAACTATAATTGTAGTTCATTCTATTAAGTAGCGCTTATTGGTGAATATCTAAAATAAATTATAAAGGCAAAATGGCCTCCAGGCCACCTAAACTTGTAGCTGTTTGTCAACCCGGTAAAGGAACTTAAAATATTTTCATTTTAACACCTCAACTTAACTATTTGCATAATAATAGATTCATTTGACCGTTGACTATGCTTATGTGGCAGTACTATGTGCAATTCACCTAATTTAGGCACGTGAGTATAAATTAATTGAGTAAAAGAATTCTAAAATATAAAAAAGAAATTGAAAATCCACCCCCACTCACTCTCCATCTTTTCCAAACCCCCTCAGTTCAGCACACTGCCATCTCCTCGTCTTCTCAAAATCCCTAACCCCCCCCCCACACACACACACACACACACACTAAATTGCTTTAAAATCCACCTTAGAAGTTACAATTTTCTTTTCAATCCCAAATATCAATCACAACCATTTGTATCAAGAGCTCACTTTTTCTACAGAATGCAAGTAGTTCGACAACTTAGCTGGCCTGTTAGAGACGCCGCGCCGGGGATTGTTAAATTGAAGAAAGAAATCAGAAATTGGCCGGATCAGTACGACAAGCTTACTAGAGAAGCAGTCTAGTGATTTTTTACCACAAACGACATAGATAAGCAAGGTTTCGAATCTGCCCAAGTCCGCAAATCAGTCCGGCAAGCTCGCTTGCGTCGGAAAAATTTCGGATGGATGAAATCCAATTCACAGGGGTACGAAATCCCTCTTTGAAGGGAATATGATAAAAATTTGAATGTTTTGCTAAACGAAAAGGAATAAGAGAAACTTCTTACGATTTGCAGAAATTCCGACGAGATAGGTAGCAGGAACGGTGATACCAACGACTATGAAACTTAAGAAAAAAAGTGAAAAGGAAGAGAGTAAAAATAAGTTAAAATTTTGACTTTGCTTAAGTATTGATTTGATACTTTAGAGCGGAGAAGGATGATGTTTATGGAAGATTAATGGTGCTGGTGGCTGCTCGGTGAAGAAGAAGAAGAAGAAGAACAAAAAAAGAGAATGATTTTAGAATGTTTGATAAATTGGTGACAATAAGTTGGGACCCACTAATCATACATGTCAAATAATAATAGGCTAAGAATATGATATGTCAGCCATGTCACGGCGCTTGAGAGACACGCTCAACGGGAGGTGTTTAGTATTTGCTTTTTTGCCAAGTTGGGGTGTTCAAATGAGAAAATTCTAAGTTGATTTACCGGATTGATAAACAGGTGCAAGTTTAAGTGACTGAGAGGTCATTTTGCCTATAAATAACCTAATATAATATGTCGAATTACACTATAAGAAAACCGGTGCATGAATACTTTTGTGTTTATGCAGTTTGATAGAACATTGTAAAAGAAATTCATTATGTTGTCGATATATTTAACTTAATTCCTATATAAAAAGGATAAAACTAAAATTGAAGACTGAAGCAAATATACTAATTAATCGCAAATATACTAATTAAACAGTGAAGAAAATTATCATAATTTATGAATTTATTGATATAAAATAACCTCAATCAAATAACAAAAAATATATACTGTAACAATTTTTTTTATAGTAATTATTTATATAATTTATAAAATATATAGTAATAACAATAAGAATTTAAAATAAATTTGGGGCCTTCAAGGCGACGGCCTCATTGCCCAAGCCTTTAGAGTCGCCCCTGCCTAGCGGTGTATGAAGTGGATGATGAAAACCATGAGAGATTATGGTTAAATCAGTAGAGACAAAAATGCTAAGTGATTTCTTCTCATCTGCTTAAACCTTGGTGGATAGAGTTACTCGATACTTGTACTGGTGGGAGTAGGAAGAACCTGACGGAATAACTGAGGTGTGTGCAAGTGGACCCGAAATCTACTATTTATAAAGAAAAAAAATCACGGGTATGTTGGTTCATCATTACATACCTCTTCAGGAAACCAGACACCAGGTTTTGTGCTTCCCTCAAGAATAGCAAGGATAAATGCGGCTGTTGAAATTCCCACTGATCTGAAAAAGAAACAGTTTAAAGCTTACAACCTTTGGCATTCATTACATTCTTGCTTAGATTCGCTCAAGAAAATCACAGGGATTCGATCGTCCCACAGATAGTAACTTGACAATCAACAGCTGAAAAAGTAAGAGGTTTTTACATGGATAACTTACCGAGAAAGTCTTTTATGACTAAATATACCAATTCTGTTGTGTCCATCTGAGCATTCTAAATCCACCTGTTTCACAAAAGATCAAACTAACTTGCTGAGTTTACTGTTTGCGAGTAGGATTGGACAATCTTTAGCATTTCTCATCAGCATTAAAACTGAATGAACTTATTAGGGTTTAAGTTATATATGTAATTTAACCTCTTATAGCAGTTTATCTACTCTTTTTTTTGTGTGTGTGTGTGTGGGGTGGGGGGGATTGATCATGTTTGTTATAAATACTTACCTGTTATAACAAGTAATCTAACCTGATGGTGTAAATATTATACACTGTGAGTGCAGACAACTTAAGTACATAAACTAACGATAGTTGGTGGTCATCTTACGACTTACTCGCATTGAGACTGCCTCTCCAGCTGTGCCATCAACGGCTCGAACAACTGGATCAAATAGTTGAACCAACTGCTGCACTTTGCTTCTATCCCTCAGGAATTCCTGCAGAATTTTGTACTATGTGATTAAAACACCTATTGAGTGTGTGATATACTGTTGAAAGAAAACATAGCAAAGAGTCAACAGTATTTCCAGGCTTATTATTGGAGACATCAAGATCGAAAACATAGTAAAGAGTCAACAGCATTTCAAGGCTTATTATTGGATACATCAAGGTCAAAGCAGACAAAATGAAATGAATGTTTTATTTACAAACAAAAAAAATCAGAGCTTCGAAGATTCTCTGCTTTCTCTTTCAATATACACACTCACACTCACACTCACATACACACAAAAAGGAAAAAAAGAAATCAATTAAGAACTATATGAACGGTGTCGATTCTGCTAGCTCTTACAGGTCCACTATTCGGAGAATTCATCACAGTTGACCTATTACGCTCGCAGTTAATAGACCACAATCTCTATTCAGATTTCAGACCAGCTATAGTTTGTTAGTCGCACAGGTGTAGTTTTATTTTAAAATATATAAAGACGAATTCTGCACCCAATGGAATTTAAGCATCCAAAAACGGAGATAGCGAAGTATCAAGTTGAGAGACCTACAGGAGGAAGTAAATTTCTCATGGCAATCATTCCCCAGTTCCAGAAGAATGGATCCGTTCCAAACCGAGCACTAACAGTTGGTACTCCAAGGACCTCATGCACACTTTTCACCTCTGGCAGATTTCTGAAAATTATGATAAACTCAAAAAAGTAGAACTCAAGTGATGAAAGGCTCACACGTATTGAAGAAGCCGATAGTAAGGAAAGACAAAAAAACTGATTTATAAAACCACCCTAAAAAGGGTGATATTATAAATTAGTCTATATTCATACAAGGAAAACAGGCTCAAAGCTAGATCCTTCATATCAAATTTTCTGTTGCAAGTACTTACAGGAGGAAAACATCCTTTTTGCCGATCCCAATTCCGAAGTCAATGGTAAGCATTCCGCTATAAGGCTTCAATTTGATTTCCTCTCCTGGCCAAGAATTACAATTTATTGGTGAAATCATAAGTAAATACAAGTGGTTCAGGGTGGGGGACGGGGGGAAAAATCCGTTCCTACATCAGCAAAGCTGACCTTTATTATATGCAACTACATCCTCGCCAAGAAGCAAAAAGCTAGTAGCTAAAATAGTAGGTCCGGCACCACCGGTGCCTGCAGTGTAGTAATAGAATCTGAAATAAATATATAAACATGTTAGATATGTAAAAGATGTATCAGAAAAGAAGATAAGACAAATGTGTTGACATTATAAAGCAAATTAAATTCCAGGCTACTTGATCATCTTTCAAGAAAGTTAAGTGTCATTGCTTAAACCATAGTATCAGAAGCAAACAAATTATATTTTCCGTTCTTGCTCTAGTATTGAAAAGCTGTCTCAGCAAGTACTGTTTTCGTAGTGAGTAGTCAGACCTTGAATATTTCGTTTTTATTGTCCTATTAGAATTCCACACCATTAAGTGTGTAGACTTTAGTCTCATTATATGATCTTACATAATCCTCACAACTTGAGCTAAGCATATAGGGATGAGTTAGGTCCAAAGTCCATTATCTTAACGTGGTGTTAAAGTCGGGGCCCATGTGTTGTTAGTCCACACTCCAAATGTCCAGCCTCGAGCATCCGGGAGGGTAAAATTCCACATCAGTTAAGTGTACGGGTTGTAATCTCCTTATATGATCTTTGATAATATTTTCCAGTTAGCTAGCATATGAGGTTAAATTAGGTCCAAGGTCCATTTAGTTTTGTAACCAAAGAAGGAAGCAGTCAATAAATGAAGATGTGTGCCAGTAAAATGGAAGATCTGCTGATTAATTATTTTGCATATGTATAATTTTGCGTACACACTACGCTCCCCAGACCCCACTTGTGGGATTACACTGAGTTTGTTGTTGTTGTTGTTGCATGCACGTTGCATGAAGCGAGTATTAAATAAAACTTTGCTGCAGAGATGGAAAATTTTTGATATACCAGGGTTGACAAGAACTTAAGATGTATCATCTAACAAAAGCTCTCTTTGGAAAAATTATTAGGATGACAAGTTATTCCCTGAATGATTCAATGTTCATTCAAATCTCCGACTAAACTTGACAATGTGGTAAAATAAATAAACAAGCCCTATAATATACCAGGAAAGGTTACCTAAGCCTCTCTAATTCACCATTGCTTTCAAGTTTTGCAGTGCGAACAAGCTCCGCTGCCATCACTGTCATAGTATTAGAAAAGACAAATGTTTGAGTTCATTTGATAGAGTAGTAAATTCTAACTTATTAACATACTAACTTCCCGATACAACCCTACAAAGGGGATTGTAGATGTAATTGCAGCAGACTAATTGAAGATATAACAGTGTCAGCTTGTCAAAAGGAAAGTAATCAGATTTAGTATCTGATTAATTAATTAACAAAATAATGGTAACTAGAGAGAAGCACTTCTTGATCAAGTCCATGAAATAATAAAGCAGACTCACAGGTAATAAACAAAGTTTTAAAGGCTAGATTACCAATCTAGGAAATTACTGTCCATTAAGGCTGCAATGGATCAAACCAAGCGGAAATCGGCTCAACTCAACTTTGCTTACCAGGTGTTAAAACCTGTGCTCGAGCTATTCGAACTCTATATTTCTGCTCAAGCTCTAGAGTGACCAAAGTTGAAATGACTGAGCTTGGCTCCAATTCTCTTAAAAAATTAAATTCTACATATATGATGTTTCAAGTTCTTAATTTTATTCTCGAACCACAAAATAGTCCATACAATCTAGATATGTGTATATGCTACTTAGATATGTATATACATCAAAACATATGCATCAGAAAATCGAGCAAAGTTCTGGAGTTTTTGAAGCCGAATAACTTCTTCATATTCTAGACTAGAAATATTTGAACCTCATTAATATATTCGAACTTTATTCGAGCTCAACATTCTTTGAGTTAGAATCAACCTAAATTTACTTTGAGCTAGAACTATATGTTAAGTGATCGACTTGATTCAGCCATACTTGCCATCCATTATATTCCATCAATAGTTGTGAACCATAACAAATAATTCCATAAAAGAATTAGCCGAACTAAAAGGAATTTCCATTCTAAGCTGTTCCATATAAATAAGAGATTATTGGATATTGTTCTTTTTCCGTTGTTCAAATGCACAACAATATAACATCTGTCATATAATACCGTTGCTCACTCCTGGGTAGATTCCACCGGTAGTTATGGCTGGAACATTGGCTTCCAGAGCTTTATTCATATAGGACTTTGCCCGTGTTGCATAGCTTGTGTCATCACAAACATCAAGATAGGCTGTCTGTTGAATTGACACGACTTAATTAAAAGTTTCAATCGTCTCTTTAATAAGAGGAAGAGTTTCATAATTCTGTAATCATTTCTTATAAGAAAGTTAAAAACTTGGAAGTTATGCTGATTACCTTTCTCTCACCTTGGTCCCAATGGCAGCTTCTAGTACTTTACAGTTTTCTGACTGTTGGAATGGCCCGGCAGTATGAACCACAATGTCCACATCTGCAAATTGGCTGATTGTAAGATGAATTACATTTCCCATGTTTCAGCCAATATTTGGAGTATGAAGAACATAGTGTGATTTTATACAAGTAGGATGAGAAGTGGAATGCATCATTAACATGTAAACGAAGAAGAAAAAAAACAAGATCCTTCCGACATTCCCTGTCCTTATTTCCTTTTTCTTTTTCTGGCATAAGCCCCATATTTCTTCCATCAACTATGCCAACATATAAAATCACTCGTGTGGGAGACATTCGTGCTTATACTATATCTATGCTGACCAGTGGAAGTCTAGTATATCGACTTGTCTTAGTTTACCTTACAAGTATCCAAAAGCAAGTGCCGTAGTCATATCTAACAATCATACTTTTTAACATGTTTGTCAAACAGAAATGACGTCGTACACTAAAAAATTACAAACTGAAAAATATGCTAATATAATTTTCTTTGAAGAGTATGATTGTGCTAGTTTATCTATAGTCATACAACACAGATTCCTTAACTAATCGATCAAGGAATCAGTTTAATGCAACGAATATCAGTTTACTGAGAGTGAGGTGCTAAAGTGACAGCAGGATGGTGATAAATGACAGAGGAAGAAACATTGACTTAATATAACATTTTCCTGTTAAGATAAATTGATATAGAACATAACACCATATAGCACTGCATAGGATGTTGGTCTATGTTGCTTGGACTCTCCGAATATGTCGATGGGGGCATGCCGGATCCTCCAAAAGTAGTGCATTTTTGGAGGAACTGACACGGGTGCAGCAGCTCTTTTGGAGAGTCCCGCAACATAGATGTTGGTAATGATGATACATACTTATCAAGATATTAACATGAAATAGACAGCTGTATTTCGTAAAGTACTTCTCAAATTCAAACTATGAAAAAAGGAAGGATAACCTGTCAAATTGGCTTCTAATGCTTCTCTGTCGTCTATATTTACTTCAGCAAATTCTGAGTTTTTCCCAAGTTTTGACACCATAGCATTCCCTTTCTCCCTATAATAATGCACAACATTTTTCTTTATTCACCAACTCCAAAACCACATTCATCAAGAAGTCCAAAATTACAACAAACAATTTTTAGAAAGAAACAAAGGAAATTCATGTAGAGAATGACATGAACTAAGAGATAGATTTAACTGTGAGATTTGGATGAAAGACATAGCCAATATTAGCGATATGTTGCATGGGATTGTGAAATTGCATTTCATATATATATGGTAACTGAACTTTAGCCACTACATTAGTAAAATCAACAACAACAACATACCCAGTGAATTCCTACTAGTGGGCTCTAGGGAGGGTAGAGTGTACGCAGACCTCAGCCCTCAGGTAGAGAGGTTGTTTCTGATAGACCCTCGACTCAGGTAAGCGCAGTCACAGTAGTAAAGAAATGAATAACAAATGAAGAAAACGTTATAAAAAAGAAACAGAGGCAACAACAAGATAGTAACAAACTGGAACAAAAGCAACAACAGGTAATAATAGTGATCCTTAGCCAGAACAAGAGTAATACTAAAGCTATCGGTATGGAAGGGCCGGGCGCTATATTACCTACTAACCTTCTATCCTAATCCTCGACCTCCACAACCTACTATCAAGGTTCATGTCCTCAGTAAGCTGAAGATGCGTCATGTCCCGCCTAATCACCTCTCTCCAATATTTCTTAAGCCTCCTCAACAATAGTAAAATCACATAACTATTTTTTTGTTACATTAAAGTTACTGAACTTCACCAACAATAACAATAGATTCACAAAATTATTTTGTCACATTAAGGAAACTTTACCTACTATAACATGTAACTGTCACAAAACAATTTTTAGTCACATTCAATTAACTTAACTTTACCCACCGTAAAAGTAAAGTCACAAAACTATATCTTGCTATATTAAAGTAATCGCCGAGCGTCTATCTGAAACAGCCTCTCTAATTTCTCAGAGTAGGGGAAAGGTCTGCGTATACACTACCCTCCTCAGCCTCCACGGGTAGGATTACACTAGGTTTGTTATTGTTGTTGTTATATTAAAGTAACTAAACTGTATGAAATGTTCAGAAAGCACAAAGTAGCACTCAAATTGCAGAGTGCTATTTCTGAAAGTACAAAATCCCATAAAAACTAAACTAAGTGAAAGAGTAATAACTTGAAATTCAATAAGGGGTTTTACCTATTTCGACCAGCAATGATAATGTGAAGGTCAGGACAGAATTTAGAGAGAGCAATAGCAGTAGAACCACCAACTCTTCCAGTTCCACCTAATATTAATACTCTTGATTTTTTCACTTTCTCTGGTAGCTCAACTCTGTTGTTCTGCTTTTCATTATTAATCTCCTTTGCAGAACTAGCCATTTTCACTGCCCTTTTCTTGAATCCTGTATTCCAATACATGCCTAAACTAGCCATCTTTTTAATTTCTTAATGGGAAAAAAGGAGTATTCTTGAAGTGTTAAAAGAGTACAGTTTCTGCCTCTCTTTTTGCTTTGGCTGAAGAAGTTAACAGTTTATCATCTTCTTGATTACATGCGTGGGAAAACAACTGCCAGAAATATAATGCCTTGGTGGGTCCCATCAATAAAAAGAGCTTTTTATTTTTGCAAAAACTAAAAAAAGAAGAAGGCAACAGTCTAACTAAAAGCTTTTCCTTTCTCGAGTGCCTTTAATAAGTTTTCCACCTATTCGGTAGCCACTATTACGCATATTGTTTAAAATATATTCATAGTTTATAATATATATAAAGAGTAATTAATTTCGTTTAAGCGTCCTAGAGTTTAAACCTCAAAGTTCAAATTCGGGATATCGTGTCCTAAAGTTTAAAAAATTATGTCCAGAAGTTCGAATCTTATGTTCTGAATTTTAAATTAGTAGTTTAGAAATTCAAGACACTTAGTCCTGTATTTTAAATTAATAGCTCAGAAATTCAGGACATTAAGTCCTGAATTTCAAAATTCGGGATACTTAGTCCTGAAGTTTGGATGAATTGACCAATCTTTAAATACATTGTAAATTATGGATATATTTTAAATAGTAGGCTTAAAAGTAACTGTTGCTGCACTTCGCCCTATGATTGTGAATAAGGAATAGGTTAGCCTTGAGAATTAAAAAAAAAATCTTGTAGTAAACGCTTTTTTCTTTAATGGAACTTACGCAACGTAAACCTAGATTAATCGGGGCTCCAATGTGAATACTGAAGACCAAACACCGGATAAAAACTCATAAAAAATATTTTTTGCAAAAAAATAAAAAAGTTCTTAGTGTAAAAGCTCGTTTTCAAGAATTTGAAGCAAACTTTATTGGGATAGAAGCAATAACGATAATTACACCTCAATAAAGTTAGTCGGGATTAGTTATATGAATTCTCATTAACCATATTGCTCTATTTAAATTTGTATCAATCTAATATTTTAAATTTGTATTTTGCAATAAATATTTAACAGTAAGTTGGTCAGCTTTTATAAATTGGAGTCATAAGTGAATAAGCAGCTCAAACTATAGCTATGAACTAAATTTATGGTGGATAAGAATTTAGTAAATGATAGCTTTTGAGATTACAAAAAATCTAAGTTTGCATTTAGTTCAATTATAGCATAGATATAAACATCTACCAATTAATTCAAATATGGCATAGATTAAATTTTTAGAAAAAGTCTAACCGTGGTTTTTCTTCTTAAAGTTTGAGATTGATTACAATAAATACTAAGTGAATTGAAACTATGGAAAAAATATTAAATTGTTAAGGTAAAATAAACAAATGATTTTTTGAAATAATGCTTTTTCTGAAGTTGATTCTTCTCAATTCCTTTAACTTTTTCACTTTTCTATTTTCTCGTGAGATTATACCATGGGAATGGAGTCGTCTCTATTAGGGAGCGCTTTACCTTACAATGCGGGACTTTATGGCGCGAATCCGGATTTAGTCGGCCCTAACGTGAGTATCGGACACCGAGTGAGAAACCAAAAAAAGTCAGATTATACCCTATTTCATGTATACTTTTTGTTAATGTTATTTAATTGCAAGAAAATGAATTGAGGCTTTAATGTAAGATGAGATCAAAGCATTTCAATCTTGTGCTATAACGAAATGAATTAATAACTCTTTGCCTTTGGAAGTGTGAATACTCCTTACACTCACTTAACTCATGAACACAAATTACAAAAAATCAAGTCTTCATTTATTGCTAAGTAGTCATTTTCCCCTATATAAGAAGCAATCAGATGGTTATAATATTTCACACTACACATTTCTCCTCTTTTCTTACATTTCTTTTAATAGTTCTCCAAATGGCTATTCTTCTGCTTGTTGCACTGCTGCCAAATCTTCTAATATTAGGTAATATGTTAATTTAATTCTTTTTGAGATAGCACCTTGGATGCATAATTCCATTTAATTTTTCGGAAGTCAGTTTTATGCATATATTTTCTTATTCCACATTCTATTCCGTATAAAAATAATACTTAAATTTTTCGCATAACTTAAGTGTGGTTTGATACCACCAATCAAATGTTGCATTAAATAACGCTGGAATTATATTCCTATGCGACCAACGTAATGTTGTATAATTTTAGGTTGGAATTAGTTATACCATACATTACCAAGTCGTCTCACACACACACACACACACACACACATATATATATATATATATATATATATATATATATATATATATCGAATGTATATAACAACAGACCCGATATAGTCCCATAAGTATGGTCTAGAGACGATAGAGTGTATGCAGACCTTACTCATGCCTTTAAAAAGGCAGAGAGGCTGTTTTCGATAAACCCTCGGCAATATATGTATTCGAATGTATATTAACTTTTTTTATTTATCTGTTATTTTAATTATGCAGGAGTGCAGTCAATTGGAGTATGCTATGGGAGAAATGGCAACAATTTACCATCTCCTCAAGATGTCATAAATCTTTATAAAGATAATGGCATAACAAACTTGAGAATTTATGATCCAAATCCTGAAGTACTCAATGCTCTTAGGGGAAGTAGCATTGAAATAATTCTTGACATTCCCAATTACAACTTGCAAGCCTTAGCAGATCCAAATGCAGCTACAAATTGGGTACATACCAATATTATTAACTATTTTCCAAGTGTTAAAATCAAATATATAGCTGTTGGAAATGAAGTTTCTCCAGGATTTCCTCAAACAGCTCAATTTGCACCTTTTATTCTCCCCGCGATGCAAAATGTACAACGAGCAGTAGCAACGTACGGGGTACAAAACCAAATCAAGGTCTCAACGGTCATGTACTCAGGCGTTTTATCAAACACCTACCCTCCTTGGAACGCGGTTTTTCGCGATGACCTGAGAGGTTTCATCGTCCCGATAGTACAGTTCCTGACACATAATGGCTCTCCCTTGTTGGCCAATATTTACCCTTACTTCGCGTACCGTGGTGACCCGGCCCATGTTGCACTCCCTTATGCACTATTTACCCAACCGGGAGCGGATCCCGGGTCGGGTTATCATAACTTGTTTGATGCTATGTTGGATGCACAGTATTATGCACTTGAGAAAGTTGGTGGAAATAACATAGAAATTGTTGTTGCTGAAAGTGGATGGCCATCTGATGGTGGATTTGGAGCAAGTATGGAAAATGCTGGAACTTATTATATAAATTTGAATAATCATGTGAAATCAGGAGGAGGAACTCCACACAAGCCTGGAAAAATTATAGAAACTTATTTGTTTGCTATGTTTGATGAAAATTTGAAGGAAGGAGATGAGACTGAGAAACATTATGGAGTGTTTTATCCTAATAAAGCTAAGAAGTATAATATTAACTTCCAATAGGGAAGTTTTAAAAAAAAAATCATGTATTAGTATAGGATAGAAAGACAAATTAAAGACTCAATTCATGACTGGCTTGATCTAGTCAAAATATTGTTCTTGCTAATTATATGGTTGCAAGCTTAATTATATGAAATCCCTCTCTCTCTCTCTCTCTCTCTCTCTCTCTCTCTCTCTCTCTCTCTCTCTCTATATATATATATATATATATATATATATATATATATAGAGTCAAACTTCTCTATAACAACCTCGTTTGTTCCGAATATTTTTGAATGTTATAGCGAAGTGCTGTTATAGAGAACATATATTATAACATAACATGAAAATTGGTTCCGGAAAAGCATGGCTTTTATAGTGAAGTGTTGTTATATAGGGATGCTGTTATAGAGAGGTCTGACTGTATATATTGTTACACATAAATATCGTAGACAAATCACATAGTTATACAGGAGAGATGTTGGATACAAAAGAAACAAACCTTAGATTCTTGTAACGCGAACAATATCATTAGTGGAATGAGTTGTTATACTTGCCAATGGAGTTTTGAAATTTATATTAAAATCAAAATTGAGAATTTGAAAATTATAGCTCTAGAAAATTGTGCAGCTCTTTTCATTTCGAGTACTGGATATGATCTATCCTTATTGGCATAATAAGTTGAGATTCTTCAGTGTTAAACTTTGCATATTTAGCTTTCGCAACTTCATTAATTTCTAATTACAGTTACCTTCTTTTATAGTTTAAGGATTCTTTCTTAATAAGAAGCACTTGATAGAAGGTGGTTTAAGATACCTTTAAACTTTATAACTAGTTATTAATTTCAAAAGAATTAAATATTTTTGTAATTTCAACTATGTTTAAATAGTCTAAGTTGAATTTTATAATATCTTTTATAAAATAGCTATCACTCAGAATCCCACTTCCCTTAAAAAAAGAAAAAAAGGTCGATACACCTCGAAAGTATTAACCCACTTTTTTCCCTTTTTTTTCATGTATTTTTGTAATTTATTTTGTTACTTATTCCAGATCAGATTTTGTTTCCTAATGTTATTTGGAGTTGGATTGCATGCAATTTGTCATTATAGGGTTTCTTAAACGGAAAATTTTCTTAAATGAAACTTTCCCAGTTATACTATGAAAAGAACAAAATAATTGTTCACACTATATAAATTTTTATCTATATATAGACCTCTTCTTAAGCCCTTTGTTATTCAATTCCCATCAGAAAATTTCTTGATTTGTTGTCTATTCAACAAAATTAAACAACTTTCTCTCTTTGTTTCACCAAAAAAAGGAAAAAAAAAATCATGGGGTTCAAATCAAGAAATCATGGCCAGACTATTTACTATGGAAGAAAGACTACTAGACGTAAGTTTTTTTTTTTCCTTCTGTATGTTAAATTGTTTGTTTTTATGTTTGTTTTTTTTCTGTTTTTGGGATTTCATTTGATATATAATTGTTATAAGTCATTGAAAAAATTGATTAAAAAAAAAAGATAAAGCACAAAAGAAGTAGAAGTAGAGACACTCTCACAGATATATCAGAAAAAGTAATTTTTTGGCCTAAATTTGGTTATATATTCGATTGTTGATCAGTACCATAAAGAAATTAAGCTCTAGAAATTTATTTTATCTTTTTAAAAGCTATTTTATCGTCATTTAAGCGAAAGCTTTCGTTTTTTCCCTCTCTGCTCATGTTATCTTCGATTTTTTTTATCCAATGAAGGTTTTTAAGCGGTTTCCTTTTTTTAGGGCTGAGGTATAGAGAATCATCAATAGTTTCCGTCTGAATTTCTCAACAAGTTGATGCTAAGAAATTTCTAATTTTACTTATATTTGTTCTTACATTAAAGATTTTCCCCCTTATATAAGGTTAATTGCCTTAGACATTTTACACTCTAACTATAAAAGCTTTAATTTCAAAGGTTAAAAACTAGAAGAAAAATAAAAGGGCGAACACCACGAGATTATTGATTGCAAATGTGTAACTGTGTTTTTTTTTTAGTTGAATAAATGAGGAGCAAAATTAGGATCGGAGAAACAAAAATTAATGAAGGAATTAATTAACAAAAAAACAAAAGGCAACCCTCTTATCATGAATCTCTTTATTTATGATTATTTATAGAACATTGGCTGATATTTCTTGTAATCGATTTATTTAGATTCAATATTTATTCAGTCTTGCTTTATTTTCCGGTTTCTATTCACATTTATTACGGACGTTTACATGTTCTTTATCGTTTACGTGATGTGATAGCATAAAAATTTGCGTGTAGAAATTTAATCTAATTTTTTATTTCAGTGTCGCTTTATTTTCCAATGACTAATCACATTTATTACAGACGTTTACATATTCTTTATCGTTTACGTGATCTGATAGTATAAAAATTCGCGTGTAGAAATTTAACCTAATTTTTTTTCTCAATTAGGGATTTGGGTGCCGGCAGTTCCTGCATGGGAGAAGGAATTTTGTTTAAAGAATGGTGAATTCACATGGGAAAATTTCTTGGAATGCAAGAGATATACATATCATTTTGAAAAAATATTGGAATGGAATGATTCAGCTGCTGAAGAAGCATTTAATTATGCAAAAAATAGATTTAATGCTGAGTTTCATAACTTGAAATTTGTTGATACTAATTTTGAGCCAAACCCTAATCTCTACATTGATGAAATTGATTGGAATAATTCAGAAATTGATCCTCAGCTTTTATTGGAATTGGAATTGGCATTGAAAGCTGCAGATGAAGAAGATGATGGAATTAATATTCCTAAGCATTTGAGGAGAACTTATGAAATGCCAATTGAGAAAATTGTACCAACAGGTTGGGATGTTGTTGATTTTGTTGAATGTAATATTTTGACTGGTCTTATTGTGGGTGATCATAGCAGTTGTGGTGAAGGTGCTGAAGTCTCACGACGTCCATGTCGGAGGACGGGCTGATCAGTAGAACGATCAAGAAGAAGACGGGCATGTTTTTAGACAGATAAATTTTTATAGTATGCGTGTTTTAATTTATAGTAAAGACGGGTGATCGTAGTAGTTGTGATGAAGGTAGTGAAGTCTCACGATGCTCATGATAAAGGACGGACTAAATAGAAGAGGTGAAAAAGAAGACATGTGAAGTAGATTTAAAGGATAATAAGTGCCATAGGCTAATTTGGTTGAACCAAAAATTAGATTTTTATGATAATGTATTTTTAATTTCTTTGTTACCTTAATTAAAAAAGCAGCAGGAGCAAAAAAGAGGATTTTCTCATTTTGTTAGAATGTTAAATTATCTTCTATCAAGTTCATAAAAGTTACTCTTTTTTTTCAAATTATGTTTGTTCTCCCTTGTGCTTAAATATTCATAGTAGTTATCACTTATCTTTTAAACTTCAGAAAATGGTTAATTTATTTCGTCTTTCAAGTTTTTATTTTATTTTTTATGATGCGTTTCTAATTTCCCAACGTTTATTAACAAGCTAGGCAATTTATTCTAATTTCTTTTTGAAGATGAGAATAACTTGTTTAGCACTTATAACTTTTGGCACCATGTTGTAATTAACCAACCATGGTTTTAATTAACTACTTTAGAGGGAAATGTTATTATTTAAAAAAAACTAGAGTAAAACAAAAAACAAATGTTATCAACTAATTAAATAGGAAGAAGAAAAATGTATTTACCTAAAATTACGATACAAGTTTATAGCTTCAAGCTGGATAATTATGTTTGTATATGAATACATTTAAAATAACAAATTAATGTATATAAACACATTCTTGTGCATAAATTATACAGTTTTAACTTCTATATACACAGATAGTGTAAAAAAATCTCTACACTATCAGATCACTTAAAAATAACGATAATCAGTAACCATTCACAAACGTACGATTAATAACTTAGAGAATAATGCAGGTTATATATATGTTACAATAGGTTGAAATACATATATAATGTAAAAAAATTACAAGTGCATATATAAGATAATTAATCTTCCTAAATAATACTAACAAAGAGTGTTCACTTTCCAAACTTTTCTTCTTCTTTTTTCACCTTTTACAAACTTCTCTTCAAACTGAGATTTTCTGTACTTTCCTTTACAAAAATATATGTTTGAGAGTAATTTTTTTTCCTTTTTGTAGCATGATAGTTTCTCCGAATTATGTCAGGAATTTGATTAACTGAATCCTAGTAGTATGTCTGAAATGGAAAAGAAACTATAGTCATTCCTATTTGATTAGTAGAATAAAGTAAACAGATTCAATTTCAAACTGAAAAATTAAAAATCTACTCAAAAGAAATAATTTTGGTATGCTCTTTATTACAACCCTTGACCAGTAGAAAATAATTCACTTATTTGTGAAAAATAATCTTTTCCTAAAATATATTTTTTCGTAGCCGTATCATGGGTCGCTAAAGGTTTAAAATAATCCCCAAATAATAACATTTTATGACAAACCTTTCGTCAAAAATAAAATTCTTAGTCATTTATGATCTTCATCTATTATCTATTACCATTATATTGATAGATCAAAATGTTCATATAAAATTGAACTTTTTGGCCCTTAAATGCATCTTTTGACATTAATGTACAATTTCTTTTTATGATAATTGATTATCAAATCTTGCAAGTGAGAGAAAAACATTTAATATTTGACAATAACGGAGTATAAAAAATGTATTTTAACAACTACTATCTATTAACATGCATTTAAATCAATCTAAACTTCTAATCCATGCAATTAATATTATAAACTAGTAAATTTACCCGTGTTTCGCGCGGTCATGAAATATATTTTTCAAGTTTACTAAATAATTAAATATATACAAAAAATAATAAAATATGATATTACAAATTTCTCAATATTAAAAAAATAGCAGAAACATCAACATAATGTGAGATAACTCGGGTATAATTAAAAAAAATTAATGTGAAAAATATCTCAGATTTAAGTAATGTAGATAGAACTTTCAATTAGTAGTTAGTTACATATTTTGTAATTTCCAATTTTTCTTATAAGAGGAAGAAAAGAAAAATAGGTAAAAAGAAGAAGAGAAAGAGGAAACAATTTTTTTAAAAGGAAAAAAGCAGAAGAAGATGCAAATCTAAAAATTTCAACAGGTTAGGTAAAAGGGATAGATATGTTACCGCCTTATTGCAGATCATTTCTACAGGAAATTTCTTCTTTGCACATTTTATAACACAATAAATTAAGTTTCTCCATCATGCTTAAAATAAGTGATAATAGAAGGAAACCTTTAGTACCAAATCTACGGTGACTCATTCACAGAATATTTCTATTTGTGGTACTTTTTTCTTATTAGTATGAACCTTTATCACTAAAACGAAACCCTGAATTATATACTAGAGGTAGAATTTTTCAGATATATTATTCTGTCATCTTAATTAAAATTTACATAATTAGCTAGCCTCCCCTGAAAGAGGTAACTTCTGTAATGAAGTTCAAGTATTAATCTTTCTCACTGCAAATACATAACTTACGCTGCATGCTTACTCTTATGGATCATATTGGCTAGGTTGTTCATATCGAAGGGAATCTAGTTTTTATCTTAGTCGATGAGTTTTTTCAACATCTACATGAACGAAAAATCAAATTAAAGTTAAAGATATTAAAGGAATAACATAGTGAATATAATCTCAAACATATAGGTAAAGAGAACACCCCATTCAAGCCCGAAAAGCTGAAACATATCTGATCATGGAAATATCTTTTATGTACAACCACAAAGGGAAGGCAACACCTTCTTTGAGAAAAATAAATTTGTCAAAAAGAGAGAGTTACATGGAATAAAGTGCTAATTGGATTGCGTCCACAAATGGTGTTGTTCATCTCCGAAAGTCACGGGCTCAAGCCGTGGAAACAGCCTCTCTTGCAGAAATGTTGGGTAAGGCTGCGTACAATAGACCCTTCTGGTCTAACTCTTCCCCGAACCCCGCACATAGGAGCTTAGTGAACCGGGCTGCCCTTTTTTCTTAAATGTCAAACACCAAAAAATACGAAAACAAATCATAATGCATCAAATAAGATGCAACAGACAATAAGTCATCAGACAACCATTCTTTTCCTAAAATAGTAATCTGATAGCAATAATAATTGTATTTCACTAAAGGATTAAATAAACAACTTGGTTTAAGTAAAAAGATGCAAATAAGTCATGGCAGAAACCATAGAGTATAAAGCATATTCAAGTTGGACTAAACATGCCAAATGATCAACATACTATACACCAAACAGCTTGATGTAGATGATTCCTACAGGAAAAGCACAATCTATATATACACTTAAGTTTTCCAGTTGTGAAACTTACTTTCAAAATAAATGTATCACAACATTTCATCTTTCTAAAAGGATTAATGACCATAGCCTTCTTTTTCTTTCTCCAAAAGTGGACAACAAAATATCCAAAAGATTAACCTAGTTTGCTAGATGAGCAAAACAATAGGAGCGATCCGTTTATAAACCGTTGCTTTCTTTTTCTTTCTCAGAAAGTGGGCAACAAAATTACCAAAAGATTCAGATTTATTTGCTATAAACAGGAAATATGAGAATATAAAATATAAAGATACAGAAAACACCAAACACAAACATGGAAAACCCATAAAAATCTTTACAACAAAAATGGAAATTTACCTTGGCAGCCAAGAGAAAGAAGTAACAGAGAGATATTTAGTTGCGGAAGTGGGACATGCTAGCCCAATTAGAGTAAAATCATAAAACTTACAAAAGTAAGAAATAAAAACGAATAGAATGCAAATTAATTAATTCTGAGCCCTTACTAATTATCGTTCACATGATATGATGACCGCATAAAAATTAATCATGGTACCATATTTTACTGGAAAATGAGGGAAAGAATGTGTCGACGGAATAGTAGAAGATGTAGAGACCGTCATGTCCGTTTCCAAAATTTTAATCAGCAAAAAGAGAAGCAGACTGAATCTGTGGTTTGAATAGGAGACTCATGAATTGAAAGTGGAGGTTACATTATCCAAGGCCTCAATAGATTGTGAATCAGATTTGTGAAATAGATTTGTAACTTTTTTTAATTAAAAAATGTGAATGTTTAGCATTCATTTTTTTCCATTAATTATGAAAGGGTAGTGTAGTAACGGCAATATATTCTTCGAACGACACAACTTGTGCATTAAATTAAAGGGTGGTAGTTTAACAATCATTTCTCATAACTATAGGTAAATACAATTAAATTATGGTGTAAATGCATGAATATATTGATTTTTTAACATGAAAAAATGAGTTAAGATGGCAAAAAATTGAGAAAAAGGATAAATACCTTTCCTAGCCTATAAGAGGTGCCAAGTTAGCATTTTTAATCCCTCTTTTATTACTAGTTTAGTGTACGTGCGTTGCACGTGTGTCTCGCGTCAAGTAAATATATGTACAAAAATAATGTGTTTGACTATAAATGGTTCATCCCGATTTTATATTTTTTCTTATCAATTGAACATTGATATATTTGTGATAATTTTCATATATACTAACCTTAGCTTGTACTACATTTTTAATTGTTGTAATTTCAAAGGGGAAATTTTTTAGAAAACAATCTAGAAAATTAGAGTTTTGGAATAAGAAAAATAAATCTAGTCATCTAAAAAAATTTAGGGTTTTTATCACCATTTTATTCCCTTCTTTTGAGCCGTCTGCTTATTCTGATCTCATAAAAGTTTGTACAACCAAAAATGGCATGAGAACAATATATAAATAAACATCAAATATGAGAATAAAGTTACAAATGAAGATAAAAAATACTAAGCGGCATGAAGTTTAAATCAATAATTAAAGCTTAGATCATAAATTAATAGGATTATGTTATCATGCCAATAAAAAATTTACAAGAACTATGAAATACATGGCACATTAAATTTTTTTTAAAAGACTAAAAGAATTCATTCTTCCTAATCTCGTCCCAAAATCATATGAATACTATATTCATCAGATAAATAAATATCAAATACAAAAATATAATAGAAAAAAATCGAACTTTTCTGTAAAAACCTATCAGAAAGAGAAATAAATAACTTTCAAAAGCCTATCCAACAATTAATAACTAACCATGGAAGCTTACGAACAAATAAAATATTGAAATAGCAATACATGTGTAGAAATAATTGAAAGTTTTAAACCAAAAAAGAGAAAAAAGAGGTTTCTGTACGTGAAATCAATAGGTAATTTGACTTCAGATTGTAGTCCTACGAGCAGTCAAATTTGTACTTATTGTATTTTTTTCAACTTTTCTATCAAATAAAATTTACTACATTCGAATGTTAAAAATTAAAATTACACCTAACATATTTTCGTAAGGAAATCAATTCAAACCATTAGATCTTGATAAATAGTGGATTGAATTTAAATTCACTTTTCTTTTTTTTGGCCATGAATTAGAGCTTTATGTAGCTGCTATATATGTATTTCCGACAATAATATCTTCTTAAAAGATTTACCATTTTTGAATTGTGACTGAATAGAATTTATTTGAGTTATATAAAATTATAAAATAAATGTTTAAGAAATAAAGATATTTTTTTTGAAAATAATAAATATTGTTCTCATTTAGCTAGCTCAATAAATAAAGATATCATATACCTTAAAAGTTTTTCGGATGCCTTATTTGTGATTTAAAAGGACTTATATGAAAATTTGAAAATTAATGTTAAATTATTTGGTCTTCTAAATATTTATGATGAAAGTTGACATTATATTTCCTAAAAATTAATAGTGACAATATAAAGTTTAAAGAATAACTAATGTTGAATAGTATTTTACTACAACTAACTTAATTTAAAATGATAATATAGTGAGACATTATCACCTATAAGACTGAATAACTGAATGCAAGAAAAAAAAATGATAACTCATTTATAATATATTTGGTATTCTACTATTTCATCTTTATTGCTTCAAATTCATATTATTATCAATTTCACTCTTAATTTTATATCATAAATTGACTTTTTAAATTTCTTTCACCATTAATGCTCTTCCTAAAAAAATTAATTTATATACCTTAAAGAGTTGTCAGCATGACAAATAAACTTTATATATATATATATATATATATATATATATATAGAGAGAGAGAGAGAGAGAGAGAGAGAGATAAATTTGGGAAAATAGGAGATGAGTTGGCACCTCTCCTAAGATCCTATTTATCTTTTTTCTCCATTTTTTGGTTTATTCTCCAATAACTCTAAATATTTTGGTTTACTTCTCCTTCCTTCATTCATATGATTAATGTCTATTAAGGTGCACTAAATATTAGTGCTATTACGTTACTAGGCATTCCAATAGTCACTTTCTCAATCCCTACCTTAATTACTCTAATTACTCTCTTCTCTCACTCCAATGTATTCTTTAATCTTTATATATATATATATATATATAAGCCAAACAAGACAAGGGGAGTTGGCCGTTCGTTTGATATTCTTTGATCTTTTGGCTTTCCGATTCAACATTTTTTACTTCTTCTTAACATATTTTATTTTCTTGATTTAAAAATCTTTATCTTCCTCAATTTCTGTCACCTTATCGTTTGGCCTCTCACGACACCTTATTAATAGTATTGCGAATTTTTTTGTCTAGGTGAAAGTGTTGTTTGAAGAAAATATTATATTTTGGATGATGAGAGTACGCAGACGAGGCTTATTCACATTTTGGTGAAAAATCTTCATGTCACGATCCAAAATCCCAACCTGTCGTGATGGCGCCTATCTCGATACTAGGCAAGCCGAAAATCTCGATAAACCACAATTTCTCTTAAGTTTGAAAATACAATAATTTAATACAATACAAAATCTCATAAATACTGACACGAACATTCCTCAAAATCTGGTGTCATTGAGTACATGAGCATCTAATATGAATACAAATTTGGAACATAAGGTCTATAATAGTCTAAGACCAAAATGCAGTAAATAAGGAGATAGGGAAAGAGAGACAAGGTCTGCAAAATACGACAGCTACCTCTGAATCTCCTGAAAATCAACTGCGCAAAATGATCAACACCCGCTATGTCCGGGAACACCTAGATCTGCACACGAAGTGCAGGGTGTAGTATGAGTAAAATCAACTCAGCAAGTAACAATAATAACTAAGGAACTGAAGATAATGACGAGCTACACAGTTACAGTTCACTTTCACTAATTCCGGCAAAGAATAGACATGCTTTTAAATCCGGAAGTTTAAGTCAAATTAATTTTATACAGTTCGATTTCATATAATCCGGATATAAAATCTTTCAGAAATTTCACAACAATGACAGATAGCAACCAAGTGCAATAACAAATGCAAAGCAAGTACAGCCTCTCAGGCAACCGTCACTCAACTCATCACTCGGCTCTCAGCCCTCAGCACTCACACTCAATGGGTACTCGTGCTCACTGGGGGTGTACAGACTCCGGACGGTCTCCTACAGCCCAAGCGCCATAATTTGCACGGACAACTCACGTGCTGCAAGGACAACTCACGTGCTATAATATCCTGCACGGATAACTCACGTGCCATAATATCCTTACCTCACCGATAGGCCCTCGGCCTTACTCAGTCCTCAACCTCTTTAGTCTCTTGGGCTCTCAGAAATCACAAAGATCAACCCAAACAAAGATAACATAATGCATCAACAAATATCAAGAAAGACTGAGGTATGATACGCAAGTAAAATCATGACTGAGCACAAGATAAAAATTAGCAATTGATTCAATAAGTACGTGTCCTCTGTGGGTCCCAACAGTACTATCACATAGCCTAAGCATGATTTCTAACATGATTTATAGTCAAATTTCTTCAACACATAGAGAGCATATAACTTAACAACAAATTATTCAACTTTACAATTTCACGGGACGGACCAAGTCACAATCCCCTCGGTGCACGCCCACACACCCATCACCTAACATGTGCGTTACCTCCAAAATAATCACATGACACAACATTCTGGGGTTTCATACCCTCATGACCAGATTTAAAACTGTTACTTACCTTAGAGCGTGAAATTCTTTACTCTGCTATGCCTTTGCCTCGCAAATCGACCTCTGAATGCCTCGAATCTACTCACAAATAATTCATTTTAGTCAATAAAATTTATTGAAATTAATTCCATAAGAAAATGCTAATTTTTCATAAAAATCCGAATTTTAGCTCAAAAATTGCCTGTGGGGCTCACGTCTCGGAACTCGACAAAAGTTATAAAATCCGAAAGCCCATTCAACCATGAGTCTAACCATACCAATTTTATCAAAATCCGACCCCAACTCGACCCTCAATTCTTCAATTTAAGCTAAGAGGGTTCTCAAACTTTTCCAACTTAATTCACCAATTAAATAATAAAAACAACTATGGATTCGAGTAATTTAACCAATATTGAGTTAAGAACATTTATCCCATTATTTTCCTTGAAAAACTCCCGAAAATTGCCTCTTCCCGAGCTCAAATCCGTCAAAAACTGAAAATGGAAACTTAAAGTCTCTGCCCAGAAATTTGCTCTACGCGATCGCGAACATTCCCACGCGATCGCGAAGAATAATTTTCCATCGCCCAGATTTTACTCTTCGCGATCGCGAAGCACAACACACAAAATGCGTGACTTCTATTTCCGCTCCACTTACTCTACGCGAACTCGACCTTCTTCACGCGTTCGCGAGTCACAAAATCCCAGAGCTATGCGATCGTGTCCCGCTTCACGCGATCGCGAAGCACAAAATGCCACTTCCTCACATTAACCCTACGCGATTGCAAATATCCACACGCGATCGCGTAGAACAAAAACCCCCCACTGACTAACTAAGCTTACGCGATCACAGACGCATTCATGCGATCGTGTAAAAGGAAAACATCATCACATATCAGAAAATTTCAGCAGTTGTTCAAGTCCAAATTTTTGATCCGCTAACCATCCAAAACTCACCCGAGTCCCTCGGAACCTCAACCAAATATACCAACAAGTCCTAAAACATCATACGGACTTAGTCAAACCCTCAAATCACCTCAAACAACGCTAAAACCATGAATTACACCCCAATTCAAGCCTAATGAACTTTGAAATTTTTAATTTCTACAAACGACTCCGGAACCTATCAAATCACGTCCGATTTACCTTAAATTTTGCGCACAAGTCATAAATGATATAACGGTGGTACTAAAATTTTCAGAATCGGATTTCGACCCCGATATCAAAAAGTTAACCCCCGGTCAAACTTTCCAAAAATTCAACTTTCGGCATTTCAAGCCTAATTCCACTACGGACCTCCAAATAATATTCCGAACACACTCCTAAGCCCAAAATTACTATACGGAGCTATTGAAATCATCAAAATTTAAATCCGAGATTGTTTATACATAGGTCCATATCCGGTCCACTTTTCTAACTTAAATTTTTAATTATGAGACTAAGTGTCTCATTTCACTCCGAATTCCTTCTGGACCCAAACCCACTAACCCGATAAGTCATAAAATAATTATAAAATATAAATTGAGCAGTAAATAAGGGAACGGAGTTATAATACTCAAAACGACCGGTCGGGTCGTTACACTTCATCTAAAAGGTAAACTATATAAGATAGATATTTTTAACATATTTTTTACTCCTTTGTGCAATATATACATAGCTATTCTAATTTCTAATTTGACATATGTTAGCGTGCAATTTTTCTATAGAAATAGAAGCAAATCAAACCTAGAATAGTTGTCAAATTGAAAAAATAATTATTTTGTCGAGAATGATTTATTGGAACACCTTTATGACCTCTAAATTTTAGCTTGCTAGAGACTATATTTCATTATTATTTAATTTCTTAAGGTTAAGGATGGTCCAGAAAGATATTATACTATACACTGAGTTGTGTTTGTTATTATTCTGTATTGCTGTAATAAACAATTAAACTTTCTAAAAAAACAAAATAGAAAGTTAGTAATACTTGTTTAACAAAATAGATTCTGGAAAACAAAAAATAGTATAGGAATAAATCGAGCCCACTGAATACACAGTGTGTCCTTAAGGAAATTATTCCCCTCAAGTACCCGAGGTGCTGGAATATATCCTCCTAGGATAGAACGATTTAAACTCACCAGTGTATTGGTACCAAAACTCTGATGAACTACGAACCACTCAACGTAAAACACACTGGAAAATATTATGCAGAAGAAGAAGAAGAAGAAGCTCAGAAAATTTCGTAAGGAAAGATTCTGGGATTCAAACTCTATTTATAGAGTTGTTGGCATTGTTTCTGAAAAGGTTTGCAACCTTTCAGAAACAGCCTTGGCTGTTGGAAAAGGGGTGTTTGAAATATTGCGGAAAAAATATATTTAAAATAATTCGGGAAAGAAAACGGGCCCGACCGAACCAGGTCGCGGGTCATGGGTTATTCCGGATTGAATTTTTTTGTTAATTATTTAATTAATTAATTAAATAATTAAAAGGAATTTTGCCCAAAAAGATTAATCAATCAATTGATCTTTGACCAAATCCAAATCCAAATCCGAATCCGAAGCCGAAGCCGAATCCGAAGCCGAAGCTGAGCCGAGCGAGCGACGACGACAACGGCGCGAGGCTTGCCTTTTTCTTAACTCTTTAAGAGCTAGAAGAAGAGCAATTATATATATACCTATCAAAAGCCTTTTCTTTCTCCGATATGGGACAATGTCCCTTTCCCAAGGAAAACTCAAATATTTTATTTTTCCTCCATTTCTCATTCACCTTCTTTAAGCTACACAATCTTAAAATCCCAACAATTCCCCACATGAATGGGGAATGACTATAAAATACAGGAATGCACGGACGCGTGTGTGTTTTACATGCAAGAATTAATTGCATCTGGATAAGTAGGTTTCCCTTTAAACTTTCCGTAGTGAACTTATATCGGATATACTCGGTCAATCGGTAGATTTGATATCTTTGAACCGTCGAGCTTTATTGTATACCTAGACAACATAAGTCACACAATCAATCCTTAACCATCTATGGTTCTCATGGTTGTGTTCGTTTCAGCCATGAACACCGCCTGGTTTCATGAGTGCTTAGAGAATGGGCCTTTACTTTCATTCCCCTTGAAGCGGCTTATACTTCACACTCACATAGGTGATTTCTAAACGTGTAATCCTATAGACACACTATTTGGTCATATCCTGCCAGACTTAGCAAATCATTAAAAAAACCTTTAAGCTTTGTTGACTTATCAAAAAGCCTTAATGCTTTACCTCGATTTCTGAACATTGTCTTCATCACGATAATGGGTTGAGTTATTTGACAAAATTGAACCGTCATTCATAACTTTGTTTGATCTCTTTGAACCTAGCTCATGGGATCTCCAGTCTGCTAGGTAGAGTTACCGTCATGATGACTTGTCCTAGACCTTAACCCCATTCCCTTTGATGATATTTCAACTGCCTCTCTAGATAGACCTTTTGTAAGTGGATCCGACATGTTATCTCTTGACTTTATGTAGTCAATTGTGATAACACCACTAGAGAGTAGTTGTCTAACGGTATTGTGTCTCCGTCGTATATGACGAGATTTTCCGTTATACATAACGCTCCCTGCCCTGCCTATTGCCGCTTGACTATCACAATGTATACAAATAGGTGCCAAAGGTTTGGGCCAAAATGGAATATCTTCCAAGAAATTCCGGAGCCATTCAGCTTCTTCACCGGCCTTATCTAAAGCTATGAATTCAGATTCCATTGTAGAACGGGCGATGCACGTTTGTTTGGATGATTTTCAAGACACTGCTCCACCCCCAATTGTGAAAAGATATCCACTCGTGGATTTAACTTCAGATGATCCAGTGATCCAATTTGCATCACTATATCCCTCAATCACGGAGGGATATTTGTTATAATGCAAAGCGTAATTTTGGGTATGTTTGAGATACCCCAAAACTTGTTTCATTGCCATCCAATGTATGTGATTGGGATTACTTGTAAACCGACTCAGTTTACTAATAGCACATGCTATATCTGGTTGTGTACAATTCATGATATACATAAAACTTCCCAATATTCTTGCATAATCCAATTGTGAGTCACTTTCACCTTCATTCTTTTGAAGTGCATAACTCACGTCAATTGGAGTCTTGGCAATTTTGAAATCCAAATACTTGAACTTGTCAAGTACCTTTTCAATGTAATGACTGTGATAATGCTAGACCTTGTGGAGTCTTGTGAATTCTGATTCTTAAGATCACATCAGCAACTCCTAAGTCTTTCATATCGAATTTGCTAGCCAACATGCGCTTAGTAGCATTTATATCTGCCATATTTTTGCTCATTATCAACATGTCATCAACATATAAACAAACAATGACTTCATGACCTGGAGTGTTTTTAATGTAAACACATTTGTCACACTCGTTGATTTTAAACCCACTTGCCAACATTGTTTGGTCAAATTTGGCATGCCATTGTTTGGGTGCTTGTTTAAGTCCATAAAGTGACTTAACAAGTTTGCACACTTTCATTTCTTTACCAGTTACCACAAAACCCTCAGGTTGTTCCATGTAAATCTCTTCCTCCAATTCTCCATTTAAGAAAGCTGTTTTAACATCTATTTGATGGATTTCAAGACCATACACGGCCGCTATTGCCACTAATACCCTAATAGATGTTATCCTCGTTACTGGCAAGTAAGTGTCAAAGTAATTAAGGCTTTCCTTTTGTCTATAACCTTTGACAACAAGTCGTGCCTTATATTTGTCAATAGTGCCATCAGCTTTCACTTTCCGTTTAAAGATCCATTTCGAACCTAAAAGCTTATTTCCTGGAGGAAGATCTACCAAT
Source organism: Nicotiana tomentosiformis (assembly GCF_000390325.3). Classification (NCBI taxonomy): domain Eukaryota; kingdom Viridiplantae; phylum Streptophyta; class Magnoliopsida; order Solanales; family Solanaceae; genus Nicotiana; species Nicotiana tomentosiformis. The sequence continues at coordinate 119,216,713 of NC_090822.1, forward strand.
TCCCATGTATGGTTATCCAAAATTGATTGAATCTCACTATTGACTGCCTCTTTTCAAAACGCTGAATCAGAAGATGACATAGCTGCTTTAAAAGTTTGAGGCTCATTTTCAAGCAAGAATGTCACAAAATCTGGTCCAAAGGAAGTAGATGTTCTTTGACGTTTGCTACGCCTTGGATCTTCTATACTTGGAGTATTTTCCTTTGTTTCTTCCCGAGGTCATTTAGGTCTTTCACTTAACGACTCACATTCAGTTTTATAGGGATAGATGCTTTCAAAGAATTCAGCATTATCTGATTCCATTACCGTATTAATGTGAATTTCGGGATTATCAGATTTATGAACCAAAAACTGACATACTTTATTGTTTGTAGCATATCCAATGAAAACGCAATCAACAGTTTTTGGTCCGATTTTAACCCTTTTAGGTAAAGGAACTTGTACCTTTGCTAGACACCCCCACACTTTGAAATATTTGAAGTAGGGTTTTCTTCCTTTCCATTTTTCATATGGAATATATTGCGTTTTGCTGTGGGGTACTTTGTTGAGTATTCGGTTAGCTGTAAGGATAGCTTCGCCCCACAAACTCTGCGGTAATCCGAAACTTATTAATAAAGAATTCATCATTTTCTTTAATGTCCGATTTTTTCTTTCCGCAATTCCATTGGATTGAGGTGTGTAAGATGCAGTAGTTTGATGGATAATTCCATATTCCGAACATATTTCTGCAAATGGAAATTCATATTATCCACCCCTATCACTTCTAATCATTTTGATCTTTTTATTCAATTGATTCTCCACTTCATTCTTGTATCGCTTAAATGCTTTAATTGCTTCATCCTTACTATTAAGCAAATAAATATAACAATATCGAGTGCAGTCGTCAATAAAAGTAATAAAATACTTTTTCCCACCTCGAGATGGTGTCGACTTCATATCACAAATGTCAGTATGAATTAAGTCTAAAGGATTTGAATTCCTTTCAATAGACTTATAAGGATGTTTTACAAACTTAGACTCAACATATATTTGACATTTTGATTTATTACACTCGAATTTAGGCAACACTTCTAAATTAATTAACTTCCGCAAGGTTTTGTAATTGACATGTCCTAAACGAATATGCCATAAATCATTTGACTCCAATAAATCAGAAGAAGCTGCAATTTTATTCATACTGTCAACAACCATTACATTTAGTTTGAAGAGGCCCTCTGTGAGGTAGCCCTTTCCAACATACATTTCATTCTTGCTTACAACAACTTTATCAGAGACAAATACACATTTGAATCTGTTCTTAACAAGCAAAGAAGTAGAAACTAAATTCTTCCTAATAGTAGGAACATGAAGAACATTGTTGAGCGTTAACACCTTGCCAGAAGTCATCTTCAGGAATATCTTCCCATAACCTTCAATCTTAGTTGTTGCAGTATTTCCCATGGAAAGCTCTTCTTCGGGACCAGCAGTAGAGTAAGTCGCAAATGCTTTCTTGACAACACAAACATGTCGAGTGGCTCCATAGTCAATCCACCACTCCTTCGGATTTCCAACTAGGTTGCATTCCGAAAGCATTGCACACAGATCATCAATGTCATAATTCTTCTCCACTATGTTGGCATGTCCCTTCTTCTTATACTTTTTCAGGAGACGACAATCAGGGGCTTTGTGACCGATTTTTCCACAATTGTAGCAGCTGCCCTTGAATTTCTTTTTGTTCTGCTCCTTAGTCTGTCCAGAAGACCTCTTTCTCTTCTTACTTTTTGGAGCAGTCTCCTCAACGATATTAGCTCCCATGATCGTTGAATTTCCATGAGACTTCTTCTCGGATGTTTTGTTGTCTTCCTCAATCTTGAGACGAATCACAAGATCTTCCATCTTTATTTCTTTGCGCTTGTGCTTAAGATAGTTCTTGAAATCTCTCCACGAAGGAGGCAATTTTTCAATCATTGCAGCCACTTGAAATTCTTCATTCACGACCATACCTTGAGCAATAAGGTCATGAAAAATAAGTTGAAGCTCCTGAACTTGGGTTCCAACAGTTTTACTGTCTATCATTTTATAGTCTAGAAACTTGGCAACCACGAACTTCTTCAAGCATGCATCTTGAGTCTTGTACTTCTTCTCAAGTGTGTCCCATAATTCTTTCGAAGTATTCATCACACTGTACACATTGTACAAGTCATCCTCTAAAGCACTTAAGATGTAGCCTTTGCAAAACAAATCTGCCTGCTTCCACGCCTCAACAATCATGAATTTTTCATTGTCCGGCATGTCCGCAGCAGGCACTGGAGTTTTACTGTTTCTGATTAGTATGCCAATTTTGATTCGTTTTAGTGCTTCCAAAATCATTGTTCATTGGTATGTCAATTTTGATTCGTTGTTGTGCTTCCAGGATTATTGTGCTTTTTACTTCTAGAAAATATTACGCATAATTTCTAAAGTTCTGAATAATAAGAAAATCTTATAGTTTAATATAGTTTTAAACCTTTAATAATAATAGACGTCAAATAAGGACATTCATATAAGGTCTTAAAGCATTAATATTAATAGACGTTAAATAAGGACATTCATATAAGGTAAAAAGTTTAATAATTTAAAGTGCTAAGTATTAGGATTTGCTTCCTAGTTTAATAAGGAAAGATTTAATAAATAAATTTCAGTTGATTTTAGAGTCCTAAATTTAGGAAAGCAACTTAAAATTATAAATTTATCTAATGTGAAATCTTTTTTTAAAGGGTAAAAAAGGCGAACGCATTTCGCTAAGGGCCTTCGTGCTTTTAATATAGTACAGATATAGATAAGCCTCCTAATCAAGCCCCACATTATACAACTACAATAACTATAGTTCAGTCCCACTATTAGAGATATTCGTGGTTCGGTTTGAATCATTTTTACTAAAAGATAATCAAAATAATTAAGTTGATCTTTCAAATACAATAACCAAATTACTTTTGGGACATCCAAACTTGGCGTTACCTGGTGCACAACCTTCTTTGTAACGACCCGACCAATCGTTTTAAGAGTTGTAGCCTCGTTCTCCAATTTACTGCTCATTTTATATTTTATAGCTGCTATGTGACTTGCCAGGGTAGTTGATTCGGGTCCAGAAGGTTTCAGAATGAATTGAGACATTTAGTCTCAAGGTCGAAAGTTTAAGTTGAAAAGGTTGACCGGATGTGGACTTATGTGTAGATGTAACGACCCAGCCGGTCATTTTGAGTATTACAGCCCCGTTCTCCCATTTACTGCTCAATTTATGCCTTACAGTTAATTTATGACTTATCAGGTTAGTTGGTTCGCGTCCGGAAAGATTTAAGAGTAAAATGAGACACTTAGTCTCATAATTAAAAACTTAAGTTGGAAAAATTGATTGGATATTCACTTATGTGTAAACGACCTTAGAATTGAATTATGATAATTCCAATAGGCCCGTATGGTGATTTTGGACTTAGGAGCGCGTCCGAAAAATTATTTGGAAGTGCGTAGTGGAATTAGGCTTGAAATGGTGAAAGTTGAATTTTTGGGAAGTTTGACCGGGGAGTTGACTTTTTGATATCGGGGTCGGAATCCGATTCTGAAAATTGAAATAGTTTTGTTATGTCATTTATGACTTGTGTGCAAAATTTGAGATCAATCGGACTTGATTCGATAGGTTTCGGCATCGAATGTAGAAGTTGGAATTTCTTAGTTTCATTAAGCTTGAATTGGGGCATGATTCGTGGTTTTAGCGTTGTTTGATATGATTTTAGGCTTCGACTAGGTTCGTATGAAGTTTTAGGACTTGTTGGTATATTTGGTTGAGATCCCGAGGGGCTCGGGTGAGTTTCAGGGTGGTTTCAAACCATTTCTAGGCCATTTTTAATTGCTGGTTTCTGTCTACAGAGGTGTACATCGCGATCGCGAACATTTGGTCGCGTTCGCGAAGACCAAACAACAGTTTGGGGCCTTGTGAATCGCGATCGCGGAAGCACTTGTGCGATCGCGTAGAACAAAATCTCTGCTGCTGTCACGACCCAATTTCACCTATAGGTCGTGATGGCGCCCAACACTACAACTAGGCAAGCCAACTTAATAAATTAAGCATATATTGACAAAATTTAAAATCAAGATAAAATAATAAAACACCAAATTCTACCAATGTGTGTGCCAAGACCTGGTGTCACAAGTGTATGAGCATCTAGTAGGTTATATAAAACCTCAAATACTGTCTGAAATAAAAATAGACAGAATGAAAAAAAAATACAAGGAGAGACACTAGTAGCAGCAGAACGACTCAGAAAATGCAGCTCACCACTATGCCCCTAGATAGCGTGGGTACAAGATGATAGGTCCCCCACTAGTACTTGCCTCAGGTCCTGCACAAAAAATACAGCAAGTGTAGTATGAGTACGTAAACAACGTGTACCCTTTAAGTATCAAGCCTAATCTCGAAGTGGTAGATACGAGATGGCCGACTTTGACACTCACTATGGGTCAATAATAATAATTGAAATACAACTAGGATATTTAAATCAGCATGATTTATAAAATTTACAATAACTTATTTAAGCAGCGGAAATAATCAAATTCCTTCAAATGCAACAATTCTCAATATATTAATTAAATTTCTTAAATTCAAATAATTTTCAATTTATCAATTAATCTCATTTACAGGAATAACAATTAATTCCTTAACAAGCAGGAATAATAATTAATTAAATTTTAAGGATTCTCCAATTTATCAATTAGCTTCGCAAGCTGAAATAACTATTAAAGTATCGTGTAATTATTATTATTAAGCACGATTTCTGCTGATGACGTACGACCCAATCCAGAGTGTCGTATACACTGCCGAGGGACGTGCATCAAGATCCATAGATGCATCTATCCTGCCGAGGTATTTGGCCCGCTCCACAAGAAAGGAGGACATTTTCTTATGTACCTCCGGAAAGAGAGTATATTTATTATAAAATAAATTCGAGAGGAGAATAATGTTTTTTAATAATTAATTAATTTAAACAGAAAATCAAGCATATGAGATTTCCATCTTTTAATAGCTTTATCTAACAATTCACAATATATTCATATATATCAATTAATATTAATTAATCAAGGAATACAATTTACACAAGTAATTCATGCTTTGAGTCCTAAACTACCCGGACTTTAGCATTTATAGTAGCTACGCATGGACTCTCGTCACCTCGTGCGTACGTAGCCCCCGCAATTAGCAAAAATTATTCAATTTAATCCCTATGGGGTAATTTTCTCCTCACAAGATTAGACAAGAGACTTACCTCGTCTCAAAGTCCACTTTCCGATTACCGCATCGTGTTGAATTCTTGATTCGACGCCGAAATATCCGAAACTATCCAAATATTATACATAATAATTAATATATGCTAAATGATTCAAAATTTATCTATTAAATAAATTACCTTATCCAAAATGGTAAAATTCCTAAAATTCACCCCAGGCCCACGTGCTCGGATTCTGGAAATTTTTGGATGGAAACGCTACCCATAATATTAGGAACATAAATATATGATTTTTACTAAGTTCCATAACAAATTTTGTGGTTAAATCTCATTTTTGTCAAACACCTAGGTTTTCACCTAAATCCATGGTTTTCACTAATTTACATGTTATAATCTACCAATAATCTATGTATGTAACTTATGTTATGTAGGAATTACTTACCTCAAGGTGCTAGGTAAAAACCCTCTTCCAAAAGCTCCAAGAATCGCCCAAGAGATGAAAGAAAAGTGAGATAAATGGCCTAAGTCGCGCATTAAATGAGCTGGGCACAGGCCTCTGATGTCGCATTTGCGACACCAGGTTCGCAAATGCGACACAACTCTCGCAAATGCGAAGCTTGGCCTTTAGGCGACCAAAGAGTTGCAAATGCGAATTCTGATGGGATCGCAAATGCATCAAATGTGTAGCAAATGCGAACACTGCCTAGGTCGGGCTTCTTCGCAATTGCGAAGCCCTTCTCGCAAATGCGAGGTTTGCATTTGCAAACAATTTCTTGCATTTGCGAGACCTGCAACTGCTGCTAAGAAACACCAGAAAATGGATGTATTTTCATTCCTTCCGAACGTCCGAAATTCACCCGAGCCCTCGGGGCTCTACACCAACTATCCACACAAGTATAATAACCTCATACAAACTCGCTCGAGCGATCAAAATAAGGAAATAACATCAAAAACCAAGAATCGGACGCCAAAACGCATGAATTGACTTATGAATTCAAAAACTTCTAAAAAGATTTCTGCTCGTCCGATTCCTATCAAATTAACTCAGAATGACACCAAATTTTGCTTGCAAGTCTTAAATGACCTTACGGAACTATTCCTGGTCTCAGTATTCCATTCGGACCTCGGTATCACCAAAACCTACTCCAAACCAAATTTAAAGAACTTCAAAAACCTTCAAGAACCAACTTTCACTATTAGACGCCGAAACGCTCCCGGGTCCCCCAAAACCCGATCCGAACATACGCCCAAGTCCAAAATCATCATGCGAACCTATTGGAATCGTCAAATCCTGATTCCGGGGTCGTTTTCTCAAAATGTTGACCGAAGTCAAACCTGTCCATTTAAAGCTAACTTAAGGAACCAAGTATTCCGATTTCAACCCACGCACTTCCAAATCTCGAACCAACCATCCCCGCGAGTCATAAATTAATAAAAGCATGTTCGGGGAGTTTTATTTTAAGGAACATGTTTCTAAAAGTTAAAATGACCGGTTGGGTTATTACATTCTCCACCTCTTAAACAAACGTTCGTTCTCGAACGAGTTTAGAATAATACCTGGAGTGCTAAGTAAGTGTGGATATTTGCTACGCATGTCCTCCTCGGCCTCCCAAGTCGCTTCCTCGACTGGTTGGCCACTCCACTGGACCTTTACTGTAGAAATCCTCTTGGACCTCAACTGGCAAACTTGTTTATCAACAATGGCAAATGGTTCTTCTTCATAACCCAAACTCTTATCTAGCTGAACTGTGCTGAAGTCCAACATATGTGATAGGTCAGCATGATACTTCCGGAGCATAGATACATGGAAAACCGGATGAACTCCCGATAGACTAGGAGGCAATGCAAGCTCATAAGCAACCTCCCCAACTCGTCTCAACACCTCAAATGGGCCTATAAACCTTGGGCTCAACTTTCCCTTATTCCCGAATCTCATAATTCCCTTCATCGGCGAAACCTTCAAGAGAACTTTTTCACCTACCATAAATGATATATCACGCGCTTTCTGATTCGTGTAACTCTTCTGTCTGGACTGTGCTGTACGAAGTCACTCCTGAATCAACTTTACCTTTTCCAAGGCATCCCTTACCAAATCAGTACCATATAACTTAGCCTCACCGGGCTCAAACCACCCGATAGGTGAACGATATCGACGGCCATATAAAGCCTCAAATGGAGCCATCTCGATGCTGGATTGGTAACTGTTATTATAAGCAAACTCAGCCAAAGGTAGGAAACGATCCCACTTACCTCCAAAGTCAATCACATATGCCCCGAGCATATCCTCCAAAATCTGAATTGTCCGCTCTGACTGCCCGTCGGTCTACGGATGAAAGGCTATGCTGAGCTCTACACGGGTCCCTAATTCACTCTGTACTGCTCTCCAGAAATATGAAGTAAACTGAGGGCCTCTATCTGATATGATAGAAATTGGCATACCGTGCAACCGAACTATCTCCTGAATATAAATCTAGGCCAACCTCTCTGAAGTATACGTAGTCACAACAGGAATAAAATGTGCCGACTTGGTCAACCTGTTAACAATCACCCAAACTACATCAAACTTCCTCAAGGTCCGCGGCAATCCAACTACAAAGTCCATAGTAATTCGTTCCCATTTCTACTCTGGTATGGTCATCTGCTGAAGTAGGCCACCTAGCCTCTGGTGCTCATATTTAACTTGCTGGCAATTTAGACACCTAGCTACATACTCAACTATGTCTTTTTTCATTCGTCGCCACCTATAATGCTGCCTCAAGTCACGATACATCTTCTTAGCACCTGGATGAATAGAATACCGAGAATTGTATGCCTCTTCCAGGATCTTTTTCCTCAGTACATCTACATTAGGAACACACACAGACGATCCTGGAGTTGCAGAACACCATCCGCACTAATAGTAACTTCATTGGCACCACCTCATAGTACCGTTTCTCGAAGAACCATTAAGTGTGGATCATCATACTGGCGAGCCTTGATATGCTTAAATAGTGAAGACTGAGCTACGACACATGCAAGAACTCGGCTGGGCTCTAAAATATCTAGCCGCACAAGTCTGTTGGCCAAGGACTAGATATCCAAAGCTAATGGCCTCTCTTCTGCTAAAATGAAAGCCATACATTTGCTTTACCTGGATGATATAGAATAGTAATATCATAATCTTTTAGTAATTCCAGCCATCTGCGCTGCCTCAAATTTAGGTCCCTCTGCTTGAACAAATGCTGCAAACTTCGATGATCAGTATAAACTTCACAAGACACCCCATAAAGATAATGCCTCCAAATCTTTAGAGCATGAACAATCGCAGCTAACTCCAAATCATGTACTGGATAATTCTTTTCGTGGGGATTCAACTAACGTGAAGCATATGCAATAACTCGCCATTCCTGCATTAATACACAACCCAAACCAACGCGTGAAGCATCGCAATACACTGTATACATTCCCAAACCAGAAGGTAACACTAACACTGGTGCTGTAGTCAATGCTGTCTTGAGCTTCTGAAAGCTTGACTCACAATCATCGGACCATCAGAACTGAACACTCTTCTGGGTTAATTTGGTCAAAGGTGCTGCAATAGATAAAAAACCTTCCACAAACCGACGATAATAACCTGCTAAACGCAGAAAATTCCTGATCTCAGTCGCCGAAGTGGGTTGATGCCAATTCTGAACTACCTCAATCTTTTTGGGATCAACTTTAATAACTTCGCCCGATACAATATGTCCCAAAAATGCTACAGACTCTAGCCAAAACTCACATTTAGAGAACTTAGCATATACCTTTTGTTCCCGCGATGTATGAAGAACTACTCTCATATGCTGCTCATGTTCTTCCTTACTGCGCGAGTAGATCAAAATGTCATCAATGAAGACAATGACAAACGAATCAATATATGGCATGAATACCCTATTCATCAGATCCATAAACGTTGTCGGGGCATTAGTTATACCGAAAGACATTACCAGAAACTCATTATGACCATATCTAGTATGGAAAGCAGTTTTTGGAACATCCGAATCTCGAATCTTCAACTGATGGTACCCCAACCTCAAGTCGATCTTAGAGAACACCCTAGCACCTTGCAACTGGTCAAATTGATCATCAATACGCGACAAAGGGTACTTGTTGTTAATATTGACTATGTTCAATTGGCGATAATCAATACACATCCGCATTGTTCCATCCTTCTTTTTCACAAATAATATCGGTGCACCCCCAAGGCGATACACTCAGTCAGATGAACCCTTTGGCTAGTAACTCTTCAAGTTATTCTTTCAATTCTTTCGGAGCCATACGATATGGTGGAATAGATATAGGTTGAGTATCTGGAGCCAAGTCAATACAGAAATCAATATCCCGATCAGGTGGCATACCTGGAAGATCTGAAGGAAATACATCGGAGAACTCCCGAACTACTGGCACTGAATCAATAGCTGGAGTCTCTGCAGTAGTATCCCGAACATAGGCTAGATAAGCCAAAGAACCCTTCTCAACCATGTGTTGAGCTTTTATAAAGAAATAACCTCATTAAATGAACTAACAGACGAACCCTTCCACTCCAGCCTAGGCAAAGATGGAATAGCCAAGGTAACAGTTTTGGCATGACAATCTAGAATAGCATGATATGGAGATAACTAGTCCATAACCAGAATAGTTTGAAAATTGGTCATCTCGAGCAATAAGAGATCTGCTCTAGTTTCATAACTGCATAATGTAATAATACAAGACCGGTAGATCCGGTTCACAATAATAGAATCGCCTACAGGAGTGGACACATAAATAGGAGTACTCAAGGACTCACGAGAAACACCTAGGAATGGAGCAAATAGAGATGACACATATGAATACGTGGATCCTGGATCAAATAATACTGAGGCATCTTTGTCGCAAATGGAAATAATACCTGTAATCACAGCATCTGAGGCCTCTACATCTGTTCTAACCGGAAAAGCATAGAACCGAGCTGGAGCTCCAACTGGCTGGCCTCCGCCTGTCTGACCTCCACCTCTAGGACGACCCCTACCCACCTGTCCTCAACCTCTTGGTGGTCGGACTACTGGTAGAGCAACTGGTCCGGTAGGCATAGGCTGCTGACCCTGCTGTACTGGTCTACCCCGAAGCCTGGGGCAAAACCTCCACATGTGACTGGGATCCCTACACTTATAACAACTCTTCGATGCGATGGGCTGCTGACTAAGAGTCTAGCCCTGGGAACCTGAATACCCACTAGGAGGACCCTGAATAGCTGGCGGGCGGTAAGAACTCTCTGGTATAGCACTAAGATGAGGTCGCACTGGAGTACCCCGAGTAGGTGGTGGTACTGGAAATGGGGGTCTACTGGACTGCCCCCTCACGAACTGACCTCTGCCCCCAGACGGAGCATCTTTGAACTCTCCAGAGTACCTGAACCGCTTATCTCTCATAATCTGCTCTCGACTCCGCTAACGTACACCCTCAATCCTCCAGGCTATCTCCACAACTAGCTCATAAGAAGTACCCATCTCAACCTCTCGAGCCATAGTGGCTTGAATGCCAATATGTAAACCGGCTACAAACCTCCGCACTCTCTCCTCCTCAGTAGGGAGTATCATAAGTGCATGGCGAGATAATTCAGAAAACCTCGCCTCATAATCGGTCACTGACATCTGATCCTGCTAGAGCTGCTCAAACTGAAACTGTAACACTTCCCTACGGGAGGGTGGAATATACCTGTCCAGGAAGATACGGGTGAACCTATCCCAAGTCATAGGAGGAGAATCTGCTGGTCTACCAAGAACATAAGACTGCCACTATCTACAGGCTCTGTCCTCTAGTTGAAAAGTAGCGAAGTCAACCCCATGAGATTCCAATATCCTCATGTTGTGCAGTTTGTCCCTGCAACGATCAATGAAGTCATGTGGATCCTCATGTTGCTCACCCCCGAAGACAGGAGGATGTAGTCTAGTCCATCGGTCCAATAATTTCTGAGGATCGGCGACTACAGCTAGCCTGGGCTCAGGTGTAGCTGCTGCCACTGGCTGGGCTCCACCCATGGGTAGTGCACCCTAGGTCTGATATACAACAGCTTCCTGTCTATGAGCTTTCACGGTAGGGGTCTGTGCTCTCCCGCCCGCCTGAGATGTGGTTGGGTCTGCCGGAAATTAACCGGCCTGAGTCATATTGTCCATGAACCGCAGCATACGACCCATGACATCCTGAAATCTCGGTGCAGATATGAAATCCACCGGAGCTGGCTCTGCCACATGCACCTCATCATGTTCCTCAACAACGGGGTTCTCTGCTGGACCCACTAGCGGCATAACTGGAACAGTCATGGGACGTCCTCGCCCTTTACCACGGGCTGATGCCCTCCCTCTGCCTCGGCCTCTAGCAACTGGGGGAGTAGCTCTTCCCTGGCCTGGAACCTCATTCGAGCGCGCTCTCACCATCTGAGAGAGAATAAGAGAAGGATATTTAGAACTACATCAATTGCACGGTGGAATATGAAGAAAGGTAATTTCCTAACACCCTATAGCCTCTCAAAGATAAGTACATACGTCTCCGTACCGATCCGCAAGACTCTATTAGGCCTGCTCATAACTTATGAGACCTACGTGAACCTAGTGCTCTGATACCATATTGTCACGACCCAATTTCATCTATAGGTCATGAAGGCGCCCAACACTACAGCTAGGCAATGTGTGTGCCAAGACACACATTGGAAGTGCCAAGATTTTGGACTTAGGAGCGTGTCCGAAAAATTATTTGGAAGTGCGTAGTGGAATTAAACTTGAAATGGCAAAAGTTTAATTTTTGGGAAGTTTGACCGAGGAGTTGACTTTTTGATATAGGGGTCGGAATCCGATTCTAGAAATTGGAATAGTTTTGTTATGTCATTTATGACTTGTGTGCAAAATTTGAGGTCAATCGGACTTGATTCGATAGATTTCAGCATCGAATGTAGAAGTTGGAATTTCTTAGTTTCATTAAGCTTGAATTGGGGCATGATTCATGATTTTAGCGTTGTTTAATGTGATTTGAGGCTTCGACTAAGTTCGTATGATGTTTTAGGACTTTTTGGTATATTTGGTTGAGGTTCCGAGGGGCTCGGGTTGAGTTTCGGGATGGTTTCAGACTATTTCTAGGCCATTTTTAATTGCTGGTTTCTGTCTACAGAGTTGTGCATCGCGATCGCGAATATTTGGTTGCGTTCGCGAAGAGCAAACAGCAGTTTGGGGCCTTGTGAATCGCGAACGTGGAAGCTCTTGCGCGATCGCATAGAACAAAATCTCTGTTTCACTAACCCGACTTTGGAAGCTTATATCTCGCAATCTATAAGGAATTTGAAGATGATCTAAAAATGAAAGTTGTAGCCCTTGATATCTAGTTTTCAGAAATCAAAAACCATTTGTCATTTGGAGTTCTGTACAAAATATTATGACCATTATACTAGAGGTTGTGTGGAAGAGTTGGGGAGTTTGTTCTTCGCGATCACGAGTGGTTTTCCGCGATCGCGAAGGTCAAATTTTGGGCTGGAAATTTTTGTGCTTCGCGATCGCGAAGAGTAAATGCCTGGACAGAAGCTATATTTTGAGGTTTTGGCCATTTTAACACATTTGGAGCTATGGAGCTCGGATTGAAGTGATATTTTAGGCGATTTTCACCATATGGATTGGGGTAAGTGATTCTAACTCGGTTTTGGTTAAAATATATAAATCTATTGTTGTTTTTATCAATATATTAGTGTTTTGGGTTGAAAATAGTAGAAAATTTCATAGACTTTAATTTGAAGATTTGAGGGTCGAGTTGATGTCGGAATTTGATAAAATTGGTATGGTTGGACTCGTTGTTGAATGGGCGTTCATATTTTGTAACTTTTGTCGGGTTTCGAGACGTGGGTCCCACAGGCAATTTTTGAGTTAATTTTGGAATTTTATTGAAAATTAGTATTTCCTTATGGAATTTATTTTAATAATTGGTATTGACTGAATCGAATTAATTATGGCTAGATTCGAGCCGTTCAGAAGTTGATACATGCAGAATGGGATTTCTGGAGCATTGTTTAGCTTGCTCGACATTGGATTCGTCTTGTTCGAGGTAAGTAACTCTTCTAATCTTGGAGCTGAGGGTATGAATCCTGAATATACTTATTATATGAATTGTTTGGAGGTGACGCACATGCTAGGTGAGAGGCGTGCGAGGGTGCACTATAGAAATTGTGACGTAATTGGTTCCGTGAAATTTTGTAGTCAAATAATCTTGGCAATTTTTTATGTAGTTTTATGTGTTAAAGAAATTGAGCTGAGAATCATATTAAAAATCATGTTGAGGTTGTGTGCCATTATTATTGGGACCCACAGAGGTCATATTGCTGTGAATTATTTGTTTTGAATTGAAAATTCGTACTCAGTCATATTCATTTCATTACGTATCATATCTTAGTCTCTGTTGTTATTTATTGATATATCATATCATCATTTTCGGGCTATTTTCATGACATTGTGAGCCCATGAGAGAGAGACTGGAGAGATTGATGACTGAGGGAGGCCGAGGGCCTGACTGTGAGGATATTTTTGGGATCGGGCTGCACGCCACAGCAGGCCATGTTGGCTTTATATACATTATTATTATTATGTGGATCGGGGCTGCCCGCATGCAGCAGACCTTATAGGCTTTATATAGCACGTGAGTTGTCATTGCGGATCCAGATATTTATATAGCAAGTGAGTTATCTGTGCAACACGTGAGTTGTCATTGCGGATCCAGATATTTATACTATAGCACATGAGTTGTCCGTGCAACACGTGAGTGGTCCATGCGGTTTATAGCGTTTGGGCTGAATGAGTGCGAGTGTCGAGCGATGGGGAGGATTGAGTGACTGTGAGGATTGAGTGATGGGGAGGACTGAGTGAATTGATACTCTTAGAGTATGCATATGGTATAATCACTGATATATATTGCATTGACATGCACACATGACATACATGCATAGAGGTGTATTTTTCTCATGTTGTACTGTATCACGTTATTCATGACTTCTCACACCCACTAGCCTATGGGCATAATGATGCATTTTTCACTGTCTATCTGGAAAGAAAATAAAACATCTTATTTATTGTGGAAATGATTTTTGGGAAAATTAATGTTTTGGTAAACGATTTGGGTTTTCATTGATGTACTTGAAAGGTAGAACTATTTTCAAAAATCATGTTTTGTTGAGCATTTGATCGTTGAGTTACTTTTGGTATTACTTGTTTTATTTTGTTATGAACTATTGTTGGTTATTGAAGTTGGACCCGAATTTAGTACAAGCTCGTCACTACTTTCAACCTAAGGTTAGGTTTGTTACTTATTGAGTACATGAGGTCGGTTGTACTCATACTACAGTTCTGCACCTTGCGTGCATATATTGGATATTGATGTTGTTGTACTCGACGGGAGTTGGAATTGAAGACGTACCTGCGTTCCGGTTGTAGCTGTCTCTTGTTCATGGTAGCTTTAGATTTATAAGAATCTGTTTATGTACATTTCGAACAGATGATGTATTTATTTCATACCAGTTTTGTAAATTCTAATCTTAGTAGCTCATGATTTGTACTATTAGTCTTTGGAGAATGTATAAGAAAAAGATATTTTCTTTTACTTAATTATCTTGTTAAATTACATTAGAATTGGATAGTGAATAGTTGGCTTACCTAACGGGTTGGGTTAGGTGCCATCACGACTAGTTGGATTTTGGGTCGTGACAAGGTGGTATCAGAGCTCTAGGTTCATAGGTGTCACGACCCGAAATTTCCCACCGACGGGACCGTGATGGCACCTAACATTTCACTTGTCAGGCAAACCAACGTTAGAGAATCATTAAACCAATTTCTTATGCCCATTCATTAAATAACAATAATTAACTAAAATGAAATATAATAAGTGCGAAATATCATAAAACTGTATTAATTACTACCACTCAAATCTGGAGTCACAATTCACGAGCATTCTAGAATTTACTACAAGTAATAGTCTGAAAGAAATACAACTGTCTGAATGAAAGAAAATAGTAGGACATAAAAAGAAAGACGGGGACTTCAAGGTCTGTGAACGCCGACAGATCTACCTTGAGTCTCCGGACAGCAGACCAATAGCAAATCTCGATCAACCTGAGCCGGTATTAAAATCTACACAGAAAGTGCAGAGTGCAGCATCAGTACAACCGACCCCATGTACTGGTAAGTGTCGAGCCTAACGTCGACGAATTAGTGACGAGGCTAAGGCAAGGTACCTACAATCAACCTGTACAATTTAACAGTATATACGCAAATAACAGGAATGAAGAACTAAACAGGAAATATCGGGAAGGGAGACATACTGAGGGGAATATAGATAAAGAACTACAACAGAATGATTACCGGAGCAGTCAATATACCATGAATCAACAGGAATAATGAATACAGTAAAGAAAATTGCACGGCATCACCCTTCGTGCTTTTACTCTCAATCTCACCATAAAATTAATAGAAACCGCACGACATCACCCTTCGTGCTTTTACTCTCATATCATGGCACGACATCACCCTTCGTGCATTAACAATCACAATATGATACGGCATCACCCTTCGTGCATTAACACTCACAATATGGCACGACATCACCCTTCGTGCATTAACACTCACAATATGGCACGGCATCACCCTTCGTGCATTAACACTCACAATATGGCACGGCATCACCCTTCGTGCATTAACACTCTCTCTTACCATAATGCAATGCATGAATAACAACAGAGAGATAGAATAACAAGTACAAACCTTACTTCAACATTTGGTTCCATAATATCAATCTCAACTTTGAAATAAAAACTCAATTATCACCAGAAAATTCCGTAAACATGATAAGAATGATAATTTGAACAACACCAGTATAACACGTAGCAATTTGGCATAGGAATAAGACAATATAAGAAAAACAGAGAAACATGGAAAACAAGTAAATTGGCGGCACATAACTACTCGTCACCTCACATATACTCCGTTCACATAAATTTTACTTAGCAAATAATCTAAGGTTCCTAATTCCCTCAAGTCAGGGTTAGACACAATACTTACCTCGCTCCGAAGGCTACTTAATTCTCAATCACAGCTTTTTCTTTAGAATTCACCTCCAAACCACTTGTATCTATTCAAAAATGACTCAATAATATCAAATATTGCTAAAGGAATCAATTATATTTCATAAATTAAATTTTCTAATTTTTCCTCCAAAAAGTCGAAAAATCAACCCAGGGCCCGCTTGGTCAAAATCCGAGGTTCGGACAAAAATCTTTTTACCCATTTACCCCCGAGCCCGAATATGTAATTAGTTTTGGAATCCGACCTCAAATTGAGGTCTAAATCCCCAAATTCCTGAAATCCCTATTTTCTACCCTAACCCCTAATTCTACCATGAAAACTCTAGATTTTAGGTTGAAAATTCAAGAAATGTAATGGGTAATTGAAAGAAAATGGTTTAGAATCACTTGCCAACAATTTGGGGAAGGAATGACTCTTGAAAATTCGCACCTTACCATTTGGTTTTTGAGAAAAACGAGTTTTTTGGCAAAAATATCGTTTTGGATTCTGTTAAGTGTTGGGCGACAGTGTTCATCGCATTCGCGAGAGCACTGTCGCGTTCGCGAAGTGTATGGCCTGCCAAGCCTTCGCGTTCGCGAGGAAGTGCTCGCGTTCGCGTAGGCTACCCTTCCCTGGTCTTCGCGTTTGCGAGACATTGCTCGCATTCGCGATGAAGAAAAGGCTGACTCCCCCTCCCCAGTGCCTAATGCTACGCGTTCACGATGGGCTTATCGCGTTCGCGAAGGGTAACGCCCCCATCACTTCGCGTTCGCGAAGAAGAAATCCTCAGCTGCCCAGTTTACTCTTCGCGTTCGCGAGAGTACCTTTGCGAACGTGAAGAAGGACATGCCAGAACACAGATTCTATAGAAAAATCAGATTTCCAAAGTCCAAAACATCCCGTGGCCTATTCGAAACTCACCCGAGCCCTCGGGCCTCCAAACCAAACATGCATACAAGTCTAAAAACATCATACGGACCTTCTCGCGCGATCAAATCGCCAAAATAACACCTAGAACTCTAAATTTAGCCCCAATTCAAATGAAATTCTCAAGAACACTTTTAAATTTCTATTTTCTCAAATGGACGTCTGAATCACGTCAAATCAACTCCGTTTCTCACCAAATTTCACAGACATGTCATAAATATCATAATGAACCTGTACCGGGCTCCGAAACTAAAATACGGACCCGATACTAACAATGCAAAATATCAATCTATTCTTAAAAATAAATAATTTTCAAACTTTTAATTTTCATCAAAAATTCATAACTCAAGTTAGGGACCTCCAAATTCGATTCCGGGTATACGCCCAGGTCCCATAATTCGATACGGACCTACTGGGACCGTCAAAGCATGGATCCGGACCCGTTTACCAAAAATATTGACCGAAATCAACTAAAATCAACTTTTAAGGCAAAAATTCTTATTTTCATTAGTTTTCAACATAAAAGCTTTTCCGGAAACCTGCCCGGACTATGCACGCAAATCGAGGAGGGTAAAAATGAGATTTTTAAGGCTTAAGAGCGCAGATTCGAGTTCTAAAATATAAGATGACCTTTTGGGTCATCACATTCTCCACCTCTAAAACAACCGCTCGTCCTCGAACGGACATAAAAAAATACCTGAGCTGGTGAAAAGGTGGGGATATCTACTCCGCATATCGGACTCGGACTCTCAAGTAGCTGCCTCAATAGGCTGACCTCTCCACTGCACTCGAACTGAAGGGTAACTCTTTGACCTCAACTGACGAACTTGTCGGTCTAGAATGGCCACCGGCTCCTCCTCGTAAGTCAAATCCTTATCCAACTGGACAGAGCTGAAATCTAATACGTGGGACGGGTCACCATGATATTTCCGGAGCATAGACACATGGAATACCGGATGAACTGAGGATAACCCTGGAGGCAACGCAAGTCTATAAGCTACCTCCCCCACTCTCTCGAGGATCTCAAATGGCCCAATATACCTAGGGATCAACTTGCCCTTCTTCCCAAATCTCATAACACCCTTCATGGGCGATACCCGAAGCAATATTCTTTCTCCAACCATGAATACAATATCACGAACTTTACGGTCAGCATAACTCTTTTGCCTGGACTGAACTGTATGAAGTCGATCCTGTATAATCTTGAAGGAAAAGTGAGAACAAATACCATAACAACAACCATAAGAACTTGAAAAGCTATAATTTCGTAAAAATTTTAAACTCACACCCGCACCCGCACCCTCACCCTCACCCGCAAAAAATTATTTTTCTTTTATTTTAACCCGCCCCGCACCCGCATATGTATAAACCCGCACTGCCCCATTGCCATCCCTACAGTTCTAGTTTTTTTTCCTCAATATATAACTATCACTTGTATTTGCTGGAAGCAATTAAAGTGAAAAACAATTCCTAGAATATCTTTTATACAATTCAAAGTTACTCTGCAAGGCATCCTTGTGTTTCCCCAATCAACTAGATGCTTATATGAACACTACAGTTTGTTTCAATATAATCTTCTATTTTACTATTAGTGAGGATTAGCAAAAGAAAGTTGTATAAGTTGTTTTATTTGTTATTTGCTGTGGATGAGTTTGGTGTAATAGTTATAATGTGTGAAAAATAAGAAGAGTAGTGGAATTACTTGTGTAGTTTAGTTAGTGTCTATATCTCTGTGTGAATAACATGAATCAATCCCATGTCTAATATGCATATTTTTCTATACATGGCTCAAGAAGATATGGAATTTTATGTGCCAACACTTAATATTGTATCTCTCCTTTTTGGGTTATTCAACATCTATGCGCGATAAAGCTGGTTCAAGTCCCCTATTGTTTCATGGGTTGGGAGGGGATGGTAGACATTTTAGCTTTTTGATATCTGTGTATTGATCACTACAGCAAGGACGTTGTCACGACCCAATTTCACCTATAGGTCATGATGACGCCCAACACTACAGCTAGGCAAGCCAACTAATAAATCAAACATACATTGGTTAAACTTTTATTCTAAAAAAATAATAAAATACAAATTTCTACCAATGTGTGTGCCAAGACCCGGTGTCACAAGTGCATGAGCATCTAGTAGATTATACAAAACTCCAAATACTATCTGAAATAAAATAGATAGGATATAAATATCAGAAGAGACACTGGTAGCTGCAGAACGGCTCAGAAAGGCAGCTCACCACTATGCCTCGGGATGACGTGGGTATGTGATGATAGGTCCTCCACTAGTACCTGTCTCAGATCCTGCATAAAAAGTACAGCAAGTGTAGCATGAATACGTAAACAACGTGTACCCAATAAGTATCAAGCCTAATCTCGAAGTGGTAGAGACGAGATGGCCGACCTTGATACTCACTATGGGTCAATAATAATTGAAATAAAACTAGGATATTTAAATCAGCATGATTTACAGAATTTACAATAATTTATTTAATCAGCGAAAATAATCAAATTCTTTCAAATGTAACAATTCTCAATATATTAATTAAATTCCTTCAATTCAAATAAATTCTAATTTATTAATTAAATCTCATTTACAGGAGTAACAATTAATTCCTAAACAAGCAAAAATAATAATTCATTAAATTTCAAGGATTTTCCAATTTATTAATTAGCTTCACAAGCTGAAATAAATTATTAAAATATCGTGTAATTATTATTATTAAGCACTATTTCTGCCGAGGACATACGGCCCGATCCAGAGTGTCGTGTACACTGCCGAGGGACGTGCGGCGCGATCCATAGATGCATCTATCCTGCCGAGGCGTTCGGCCCGCTCCACAAGAAAGGAGGACATTTTCTTATGTGCCTCCGGAAGGAGAGTATATTTATTATAAGGTAAATTCGGGAAGAGAATAATTTCTTTTAACAATTAATTGATTTAAACAAACAATCAAGCCTATGAGATTTCCATCATTTAATATATTTATCTAACAATTCACAATATATTCATATAGATATCAATTAATATGAATAAATCAAAGAATAAAATTTTCACAAGCAAGGCATGCTTTGAGTCCTAAACTACCCGGACTTTAGCATTAATAGTAGCTACGCACGGACTCTCATCACCGCGTGCATACGTAGCCCCCCACAATTAGTAACAATTATTTAATTTTAATTACCTATGAGGTAATTTCCCCCTCACAAGATTAGACAAGAGACTTACCTCGTCTTGCTCCAATTTAATCCATAATTTTGCCTTTTCCACGATTATCCAACTCCGTCTGGCTCGAATCTAGCCAAAATAATTCGATACAATCACTAAATATTGTAGAAATCAATTCTATAAGAAAATACTATATTTTTAAGAAAAGATCCCGAAATTAATTAAAAGTTCGCCCGCGGGGCCCACATCTCAGAATCCGGCGAAAGTTATGAAATCTGATAACCCATTCAATTACGAGTCCAACCATACCAGTTTCACTCAAATCCGACTCCGAATCGATACCGAAATCTCAAAATTTCGTTTCTATGAGATTTCTAAACTTTTCCAAGTTTCAATCTCAAAACACTAATTAAATTGTGAAAATAATGATATACTTGTATATGTAGACCAAATCCGAGTTAGAATCACTTACCCCAATGTTTTTCCCTTGAAAATCTTCCAAAAGTCGTCTCTGCTCAAGTTCGTTAAAAATGGCAAATGGAACGAATGCCCTCTTTTTATAAAACTGCCCAGCAGCCTTCGTAGCTAGTCCTCGAACTGGACCTCGATCGTGGCTTCGATCACAGGCTCTAGCCTGGACCTCGATCATGGCCTCGATCAGGGCATCGAGGTTGGACCTTCGATCATAGCATCAATCATGGCATCGAGCTTGAGCCTTCGATTGTAACCCTCGATCTTGGGTCTCGATCCTGGCCCTCGAGCCTTGCCTTCGATCATGGCCCTCGAGCTGGACCTTCGATCATGGCCTTCAAGTTGGACCTTCGATCATGGCCCTCGAGCTGGACCTTCGATCATGGCCGTCGAGTTGGACCTTCGATCATGGCTTCGATACACAAGCTCGAACATATGCCTCGTCAAACCTAGGCTCGATACCTGGGCTCGATATCTGGCTCGATATCTGCGCTCGATCACAACCCAGAATGTCCAACAGAAGAGGAAAAATTGCAGCAGCTTTTTAACTCAAATTTTTGATTTGTTAACCATCTGAAACTCACTCGAGGCCCTCGGGACCTCAATCAAATATACCAACAAGTCCTAAAACATCATACGAACTTAGTCGAACCTCTAAATCACATCAAATAACACTAAAATCATGAATCATACCCCAATTCAAGCTTAATGAAACTAAGAGTTTTTAACTTCTACATTCAATGTCAGAACCTATCAAATCAACTCCGATTGACCTCAAATTTTACACACAAGTCATAAATTACATAACGGAGCAATGATAATTTTCGGAACTAGATTCCGACTCCGGTATCAAAAAGTCAACTCATCGTCAAACTTCCAAACTTAAATTCTTGTTTTTAGCCATTTCATGCCTAATTTAACTATGGACTTCCAAATAAACTTCCGAACACGCTCCTAAGTCCAAAATCACCATACGGAGCTGTTGGAATCATCAAAATTCTATTCCGGGGTCTTTTTCTCAAAATATTGACCGAAGTCACACTTAGCACTTTAAGGCCAACTTAAGAAACCAAATGTTCCGGTTTCACCCCAAACCCTTCCAAATCCCGAACCAACCATCCCCGCAAGTCATAAATCATTACAAGCACCTACAGGAAATTTTATTTTAGGGAATGAGTTCTAAAAGTTAAAATGATCGATTGGGTCATTACACTCATTGATACACTCCTACAGAAAGGTCAGTTATGCTTCTCTTGCTAACAGTTCTATGCTTTAGATAATCCAAAATGTAGGAAAGAAGTAAAATTTTGGGCTCATACGAGTTCGTTATTTGCCTATGACTTCAGGGATCCAACCGTTTGTCACATTAACACATTATGACATACCCCAAGAACCATTAATTCACGCTACAATTCCAAATACCTATATAAAAAAATATATCTGAAAAATAGACCAAACAAACAGGAATAAATCAACCAAATATTGTCTTTCAACAAATTAATTGTTTCTAAGACCATATATACACAAGAGAACAACATTAATTTTTTAAACCTAGGGTTTAAAACAGTATAAAATCCCTAAAATTCGAAGTTTTATGGGGAAAATCGAAAACGAAAAAGGAGATCGGGTGAGTGAGTGAAAGGGAGAGAGAGAGAGAGAGAGAGAGAGAGAGAGAGAGAGAGTGGAAAATATTTTTCATAATTATAAAAAAAATTAAAAATTCAAAAAAATTCGTACACACGGGAACACTAAGAGAAAACTTATAAAACTTATAAAACATTATGTGAATGAATAGACTAAGAGAAAACTTATAAAATGTTAATAATAATAAGCTTTCCTACTCTGTGGAAAATATTTTTCATAATTATAAAAAAAATTAAAAATTCAAAAAAATTCGTACACACGGGAACACTAAGAGAAAACTTATAAAACTTATAAAACATTATGTGAATGAATAGACTAAGAGAAAACTTATAAAACGTTAATAATAATAAGCTTTCCTACTCTGTGGGAAATATTTTTCATAATTATAAAAAAAAATTAAAAATTTAAAAAATTTCGTACACACTGAGTCTGTGGAAATATTTTAAAATATTTTTTTATTTATTGTTTAAGTTCTCATTGTCTTCTCTGGGAATTGTTTTTAGTTTTATATAATTATTTTTTAATGAATTTTCCCACTGAATCAGAAGGAACTAGACTACGCGCATTTTGCGCCAAAACGTTCCCACGGACAGTCAATGGGAATTTTTTTTTTCTGGAAAGGAAATTTTAATTTTTCCATTGAATTTTGGTGGTAATTTCCACTGACAATTATTTCATGAAAAATTTTCGTGGAAAATGCTATGTTTCTAGTAGTGGCAGGTGCGAGACCTTGACCGCAGAACCAGTAGGTCAGGGGTCGACTGTAAGACCGCAGATGTGGATCCCTGGCCGCAAAAGCGGTGCCGTAGAAGCAACTAAAAGGACCGCAGAAGCATAGCCATTGACAGTGCATATTAATTCAAGAGTTCGCAATTTTTCTTCATTTTGAACATTTCAAGCTCGGGATTGGGCGATTTTTGAGAGGGTTTTCAAGGGGATTTCTTGAGGTAAGTCACTTGTGGTTAAATTTGTTCAATAATTATGTTTCCCCATTGATTTTCCCACCTAGATTGTGTGGTTTGAGGTGTAATTTGGGAATTTGAGACTAGGGATTTGGAGAGTTTAATTTGGGGATTTGAGTGACGATTTGGTATCGGATTTTGGTAAATTTGGTATGGTTAGACTCGTGCTTGAATGGAATTTCGGATTTTATGACTTTTATCGGATTTCGAGACGTGGGCCCAGGGGCCAGCTTTTGAGTCGACTTTTTTGATTTTTGATTAATAGCTTAGTATTTACCTATGAAATTGATTCCTTTAACCCGTGTTGATTGTATCGAACTGTTTTTGTCTAGATTTGAGGCATTTAGAGGCCGATTCCCAAGGCAAAGGTGTGTTGGAGTAGAGATTTGCACGGTTTGAGGTAAGTAACACTTCTAAACTTGGTTCAGAGGGTATAAATCCCCGAATTACGTGTTATATGATTGGTATGGAGGTGACGCACATGCTAAGTGATTGGCGTGTGGGAGTGCACCATAAAAATTGTGACTTAATTTTTTCTGTGGAGTTGCATAATCAAATAATCATGTCAATACCCACATACCCTCAATATGTTAGAGAAATTGAGCTGAGACTCATGTTAAAATCATACTTAGGCCAGGTGCTGATATTTGTGGGACCCACAGAGGTCGTGTTGTTGTTGAATTACTTGTTTAATTTATTATTATGTACTCAGTCACATCTATCATTGCATATTATATCTCAGTCTTTGTTGCCATTCATTGATACATCATGTCATCATGTCGGGCTAGTTTTCATGACGTTATGAGCCCGAGAGACTGGAGTGGTTAATGACTGAATGAGGCTGAGGGCCTGATTTTGAGTGATATTCATGGGATCGGGCTACACGCCGCAATATATTTTATTAAATTATGCCTGGATTTGGCTCATTATAGCGTTTGGGCTGAAGGAGCCCCTCCGGAGTCTGCACACCCATAGTGAGCGCAGTTGATATTATATTGAGGGATGGATCTTGCCTCGGCATGGATCTTGCCTAATTATTTATATTGAGGGATGGATCTTCCCTGGGCTGGATTGGCCATATACAAAACTAAGTGATTGAGTATTCTGATAGTGTGAGTCCACGAGACTTCCATTGTAGTGCATCTCATACAATATTTACATTGGCATGTAGATATAGAGATGTCACATTCCTCATATCATTTTGAGTTGATCTATTTTTCTTGTATTGGGTTATATGTTGAACTTGAAAGCATGCCTACATTTTTGCACTGTAAATTCTATATCGAACTGTACCTGCTGAGCTTGTCACTACTTTCGGTCCAATAGTTAGTCTTGTTATACTGAGTTAGTTATACTCATGCTACACCCCGCACCTCGTGTGCAGATTCAGGTGTTTTCGGGCACGGCAGTCGTTGATTGCGGAGTTCGTACATTTGGAGATCATCGAGGTAGCTGTTGGGCGTTCGCAGACCTTGACTCTCCTCCCTTATCTTTCATGTTATTTATTTCAGTTTTATTTTCTAGACGGTGTACCAGACTATATCCTTATGTAGATGCTCATGTACTCGGTAACACCCCGATTTTTGGAGAGATTATGTATTGAGTTGTGATTTCCTATCCTGTTTTTAAAAGATTTTCCTTTAATTAAGTTGTTTTCATATCTTTCAAAGTTTTAAAGGATTGGAAATATTTGAGTAGTCGGCTGTCACGACCCAAAACTAACCCCTATCATGATGGCGCCTATCGTGGAACTAGGCAAGCCGACTCATTTCCAAAACAAACCGATATTTTCATTTTAAAGATAATTTCAAGGTTATTTAGCATAAACCTTCATTTAAAGAGTTCAAATCAAAGAAAAACAGAAGTGCGGAAAAGAAAAGCCCGACATCAGGGTGTCACTAGTCATGAGCATATACTACAATCTGTCTAACAATATCAAGGCTAACTCAGTCCGGAAAATAGCTAAATACAACTAGAGGAAGATAAGAGAGAAAAGAGCAGGGGCTGCGATCGCCAAACAGCTACCTTGCTATCTCCAAGAAAAATCTGCAACCAAAACTCTCAATAATCGCTACCGTGTCCAGCTACACCTGAATCTACACACAATGTGCAGGGAGTAACATGAGTACGCCAACTCAGTAAGTAACAACAATAAATAAAGACTGAGCAGTAGTGACGAGCAATAAAGTATATAACGTTCATATCAGAAAATCTCAGTAAAATACCACATGCTTTTAAAAATTAGGATTTGAATCAAACATCTCGTTTAAACCCAGTTCCAGTAAAAAAATCATTTAAAGACATTTTTCCAATAGTTTTTCAAACAAAGGCTCAATGCAAAGATGAGCAAAAATGATGAAATCATAAACAGCCCCTCGGGAAAAACATTACTCAAATACAGCCCCTCGAGCAAACCTCACAGTCACTCGTGCCACTCGAGCATACCTCACAATCACTCTTGCCACTCGGGCATACCTCACAATAACTCTTGCCACTCGGGCATACCTCACAATCACTCTTGCCTCCTAGTCACTCAGCACTCGGCACTCGCACTCAGTAGGTATCTGCGCTCACTGGGGGTGTGTACAGACTCTGGAGGGGCTCCTTCAGCCCAAGCGCTATAATCTGCACGGACAACTCACGTGCGATAATAATAAAGTATGTTGCAGGCGGGCAGCCCCGATCCATACTCATCCTCACAAATCAGGCCCTCGGCCTCACTCAGTCATAAAGTATGTTGCAGGCGGGCAGCCCCAATCCACACTCATCCTCACAAATCAAGCCACTCGGGCATTTCAGTAAAATAGGGCATTCGGCCCAAAACATTTATATGCATCAAAATAGAGTCATAAAACTGAGTTATGCGGTAAACAAGTATAAACATGACTGAGTATAGATTTTCAATCGAAAACAGTGAGATGATGGTAAGAAACAGCCCCTAAGGGTCCAAACAGCTTTGGCGCAAGGCCCAAACATGGCATTCAGCCCAATTTATAGAAATTCTTTCTAAAACATATGAGTATCATATAGTTTCAACAAAATATGCAACTTTACAGTTGCTACGGGACGGACCAAGTCACCAATTCCCAACAGTGCACGCCCACACGTCCGTCACCTAGCATGTGTGTCACCTAAGAGTAGTAAAATGATACGAAATTCGGGGTTTCATACCCTCAGGACTAGATTTACAATTGTTACTTACCTCCAACCGGTCAAATCTCTATCCCTCAATGATCTAGCCTCTGGACTCGGCCTCCAAATGCTCTGAATCTCTTCACAATCAGTATAATACCATCAATACACACTAATGGAATGAATACCATAAGAAAAACTATAAAATTATACCAAAACCCGAAATTGGCTCAAAAATTGCCTGTGGGGCCTACGTCTCGAAACCCGAAAAAAGTTACAAAATCTGTAAGCTCATTCAACCACGAGTCTACCCATACCAATTTTACCAAAATTCGACTTCAACTCTACCCTCAAATCTATAAATCTTATTTTCAAATTTCTAAGTTCCAATCTTACACCTCAAAATCATGTAATCTAGTCGGATTATTCGATGATAATTCAATATTATGGAGTAGAAATTATCGCAAGGGACTTACCTAAAGTTTTCCTTGAAAATATATCAAAAATCGCCTCTCCTCAAGCTCCAATTTGTCAAAAATGGCAAATGGGATGAAGTATCTATTTTTATAATTCTGCCCAGACATCTCGATTCTGCCTCGATCTTGGCCTTCGATCTTGGCCTTCGATCGTGGCCCTCGATCCTAGTCCTCGATCCTGGCCCTTGATCCTGGTTCTCGATCCTAGGCTTTCAATCATATCTTCGACCCGGCCTTCGACCGTGACCCTCGACCCTGGGCTCGATCATGGCTTCGATCATGGCCCTCGACCCTGGGCTCGATCTGGGCTTCGATCGTGGCCCTCGATTTCTGGGCTCGATTCCTGGGCTCGATTCCGACAGAAAAATTTTCATAAGGAAATTGCAGCAGTTGTTCTAGTTTAATTTTTGATCCGTTAACCATTCGAAACTCACCCGAGGCCCTCGGGACCTCAACCAAATATATCAACAAGTCCTAAAACATCATACGAACTTAGTCGAATCCTCAAATCACCTCAAACAACGCTAAAATCATGAATTACACTCCAATTCAAGCCTAATGAACTTTGAAATTTTCAATTTCTACAAACAACTCTGGAACCTATCAAATCACGTCCGATTGACCTTAAACTTTGCACACAAGTCCTAAATGACATAACAGAGGTATTCAAATTTTCAGAATCAGATTCCGACCCCGATATCAAAAAGTCAACCCCCCGGTCAAACTTCTCAAAATTTAAACTTTCGGCATTTCAAGCCTAATTCCTCTACGGACCTCCAAATAATATTCCGAACACGCTCCTAAGCCCAAAATCAACATACAGAGCTATTGGAATTATCAAAATTCAAATCCAAGGTCGTTTATACATAGATCCATATCCGGTCCACTTTTCTAACTCAATTTTTTAATTATGAGACTAAGTGTCTCATTTCACTCTCAGTTCCTTCCGTACTCGAACCCACTAACCCGATATAACATAATATAGCTGAAAACACAAAAGGAAGTAGGAATGGGGAAAACGGGGTTACATCCTCCCCCTCTTAAATGACCGGCTGGGTCGTTACATCCTTCCCCTCTTAAATATACGTTCGTCCTCGAACGTGCCCAGAGTTATTCCAAAAGCCATCAAATCACTGTGTAGCTTTCACATACACATACCCGGGGGTGACCCCACGTCACCCTATCCCATACAGGTCTGATAGAACAGCATAACTGAAATTTCTCAATTCAACCTAGCCCACAAGCGTTCGAATCAAATTTCCAATATCCGAAATTTCCTATAAGATGAGAAGTTTGCATCTACATACCATATAAGTCTGAACAATCGGTACCAAAAGCTGTAACCATAACTCAAATACCCGAATTCAAATACTGCATAGCTCAAATGCTCAAAGCAATGATTTCAAATCACAGTATCGACTCAATCAATCCAGTGCCAGTAATAAACCTCATATCAAACAAACCCTTGTTTTCAAAACCTTCGTACATTGCCGATGATGAAAGAAACATACCAAATTCATAGCCATTCATTAGACCAACAAGTCATGGAGCTCTCGTTCCTTCTACAAGAACTATAGCCAATTTTCAAAGCCGACTTCTGATATTATCCTCCTAATTATACCACAATCAAATCTGATAGCATCCATTCTAGGCCTAATGACGTCATCTCCTCTAACACGACCACTCTAGTGACATGACACATCAATACAATTTAAAGCCACAACCCGTGCAATCCGTGCACCAGATAGCAACATTCCAAATGCACCCAATCGTAATAATGACCCAAACAGGAGAACCATTCCGCAAGCTCGACGAGTACCACCCCGACGCAATGCTAAGAACCCATCACACACCGTAGAACCACAACATACGAATCTTACACAAGGGATCATATTTCCACATAACTCTGCTGCAATACGCGATCCTATCCAAATACTGGTTCATATGAAACACCTCAAGTCACCCTGCTAAAAATCAATAACCACGCGCAATTCGACATCAAGTACCCAAAGTGCATTACCATAACCACAGAGAAGCAAACGACACCATGCCACATAAAACCCGAAAGAACACGACCAATACGTCATCAACTAAGCAATATCCAATACTATTCTCGCTCAAATTCCGCTATAAGGCCACAATAGAACCGCACCATATGTGCATATAACCATAAATCCCAACTCCTTGTAGCATAGAAGAGTAACTAACTGATCATTTCAGAGCACGAATAAGCTTCACATCAACCGAACGGCACATCCTTCAACAATAGCAGTATAGAGCAAATCAATCCGGCACGGTGTAGAATACACATCCTAATTGGGCCTACAAATGGGCCTCGAATCAACTATGGTCAGCCACCAATAGATAAACAACCTCCGAAAGTCCACAATGACGGAATCATAACACCTTCTATCATCTGGCTAGCTCCGGCCACAACTTCACAGTCCACCACCATGAAACAATCTGCTCATGAGAACTCCCAATCTTCAATTCCATAGAACACATGAATCACCCTATTTGATTCCACCTCCACCGCCCGAATGCCTAACACCTCTCTCATACACAATCCTCCCATGAGAAATACTTTGAAACTTCTTCTGTGCCACCTGGCAAATATTTAAATATCAACAGTCGATCAACCAGGAGAGTGTCGCAATACGAGCGAAGTACCCATAAATCAAAACACATTGCCCCTTTCTGAAATGTACACTCTCATCAAGCTATACCAGATAGTAATATCATTTACCTAGTCATCGAAAACCGTTCATGCTACCTAAGAATTTATGTCCTTCCCTTCAAAACTGAACTGTGACCTGGTACATGTAAATCCTATTCCCGCACAACACACCACATCTATTATGCCATCATGTGACAAGCATAAGAATTCCATTATCAACTCTGAGTCACTAGCAATTACATACCTTATTAGTCAGAAACCTCTTTCTTGCTTCTTTCTAGGAGAAAATCATAACACACAACACGCTCCATACATCGGTAGAAATTATCTGGTTTAAACCATGGTAGAACCCATCATGAACACTTGAAATCCATTTGCACATAATCAAGCTTTCTGAACCGAATTCCTCTAACTTCACCAAGCCACACAGGTTGCCAAATCTGGGAGCATTGCCACGAAGCACCTGCAGATACTAGCCACGTCATAAGTACACAAATAACCGATCATACCCATTACTGTGCTACCCCAACCTACTTCCAAACTGTCCTATTCCCCAAGTCCTTTCCAAATTGCCTTCAAATTGCTATTTTATTTCCTTATTAGAACACTACTATCCTTAACTAAAACTTGCCCCGCGAACTCTAGCATAGAATCACACCGCCCTAAGGCTTATAAGCCGCCGAATTCCCTTTTTATGTATTCCAAAGGTTCCACAACCAAAAATGCTTACTCCGAAGAGACTTTAGGTGAATCTAAAACTGTATCCTTCACCTTCTTGATACTGAAATGCATAATTCACAATGATATAAGATGCCACGAGTCTCAACACCGTTCAATGCAACTCCCAGTTTTCTAGCCATATTTATAAATCTTGAATCCATTGTAACCATTCTCGAATTAACCGACCAAACGGACCGAAACGACATGTGCCCCATTAGCACATCAACACCCAAGGGAATAAAGAGTAACCCTCACTCTTACGCAACCGAGAAAATTCCTGCTCCATGTACACTACATTCTCTGTGAATAAACACCCAATTATTTTTATGGTCCTCCTATAACCATAGAGTGTAATACAACTTGTGACCAAAAATTCCTTTACCCGAGTCATCCTCGATCTCGATCTCGGCCTCTGCAAGTCATAACTGATTCACCGGTATACCCCAAACCGAAACTAATACGACCTATAACCGTGTAATCCACTCGTCGATAGCAGACTCCCCCACTTAGCCTTAAGCTGCAATTATATAAAATTAGAACCCGTAAGGATTTTTCCTTCTCAGTTACCAAGGTCTCGCACAGTTAACCTGCCAGACTTCTCGAAGTCTTTTATTAAGCCTTTCATGAACATTCTGAATCTCCAGCCAAAATTACACACGCGACCTCCTACCGGGTAGTTAGTAATATTCCTCACAAAAGCTTCATCAACATCATGCCACTGCTAGCTGCACACAGGAGATAACCTATATGTGGAATTCCTTACCGACATCTCCCAATGACACTGCACTAAGTGCAACAACCACGAAATTCGTAAATTCCCCTGAGTTCATGCTCGTCCACCATTTATATAAGTCTACACTTTCCCTATTGACATCAAATGTACGTCAACAATACCTTTAGAACTCAAGTCATATTGTACCTGACACAATAATCAGATCTTCACGCCTCTATTCATTTCAAACACACTCATTTCTGCCATATTCAATTTAGAGTATACAGAGTATGCAGGCTGATTCACATATTAACATGACTCCAAACCATTCTACACTTTCTCAAGGCGCACGACTACCCTACTAGTGAATTCATATGCTAATCTGCCACTCTTACTTCGGTTAAACCATCTCCTTTAAGAAACTTCTCAACCTCTACTTCTCCTACTTGACCTGCTAGTACTTCAACCACCGCGAACACTTCCCGCCATGTCTTCCCTCATACTTTGCTACCCAACTGCTGCATCAAATCGAAATGTATTTCTGTCGCACCTGAACCAATAAAATATTATCGACTCTAAGTCCCTTCAAAGATCATCTTTCCCGAGCCATCAACATCAAAATACCCATTCGCAACCACCATTACTACACAACCACTTACTCTTCTTGAGTTCAAACTCATTGACAGACATGAGAATTTAATTTGCCCTAAAATTTAACAACGTGAAAGATCCTTCAAAACATTCACACTCGAGCGGTACGTCGCATTAAAACGAAAATCCAAGCACCCAATGGCCTTCCTTTACATTCAAAGAAAACACTTCTCGTCACATTCACATAGTCTTAACACTTCCAGC
This sequence comes from Nicotiana tomentosiformis, assembly GCF_000390325.3. Lineage (NCBI taxonomy): Eukaryota > Viridiplantae > Streptophyta > Magnoliopsida > Solanales > Solanaceae > Nicotiana > Nicotiana tomentosiformis. The sequence continues at coordinate 119,248,780 of NC_090822.1, forward strand.
AGTTACGTCATACTCACCACAAAACCATTCCACTGCTCATCGAGCCACAATTCAACTCGTAGGGACATTATCGGACTTATGAGTCCAAATGTATAGGTTACAACTGAATCTGCCGAGCCTAAGCTACGGTCTAACCATGGCCTCAAGTCCTCCAGACTGGCACACCACCATAACACAGAATACACATCTCAACCTTGTTTATAGAATCATAAGCCGGTGATGCACAACTGATGTCGAGCGCTCATGTGCGCATACGAGATGCGTGGAAGGAATTCAAGGAGTTATGTCTCAAGCTGAATCATTTTCGCACGATAGAATACAAGAATGTGAAGTTTCCTAAAGGTTTTATAGCCTCTCAAAGATAAGTACAGACGTCTCTGTACCGATCCGCAAGACTCTACTAAACCCGCTCATGATTCGTGAGACCTATGTAACCTAGGCTCTGATACCAATCTCTCACGACCCAAAACTACCCCTGTCGTGATGGCGTCTATCGTGGAACTAGGCAAGCCGACTCATTTCCAAAACTAACCGATATTTTCATTTTAAAGATATTTTTAAGGTTATTTAGCATAAACCTTCATTTAAAGAGTTCAAATCAAAGAAAAATAGAAGTGCAGAAAAGAAAAGGCCGACATCGGGGTGTCACTAGTCATGAGCATATACTACAATCTGTCTAACAATATCAAGGCTAACTCAGCCCAAAAAATAGCTAAATACAACTAGAGGAAGATAAGAGGGAGAAGAGCAGGGGCTGCGATCGCCAAACAGCTACCTTGCTATCTCTAAGAAAAATCTGCAACCAAAATTCTCAATAATCGCTATCGTGTCTAGCTACACCTAAATCTGCACACAAGGTGCAGGGAGTAACAACAATAAATAAAGACTGAGCAGTAGTGACGAGCAATAAAGCATATAATGTTCACATCAGGAAATCTCAGTAAAATACCACATGCTCTTAAAAATCAGGATTTGAATCAAACATCTCGATAAACCCAATTCTAGTAAAAAAATTATTTAAAGACATTTTTCCAACAGTTTTTCAAACAAAGGCTCAATGCAAAGATGAACAAAAATGATGAAATCATAAACAGCCTCTCGGGTAAAACATCACTCATATACAGCCCCTCGGGCAAACCTCACAGTCACTCGTGCCACTCGGGCATACCTCACAATCACTCTTGCCACTCGGGCATACCTCACAATAACTCTTGCCACTCGGGCATACCTCACAATCACTCTTGCCTCCCAGTCACTCAGCACTCGGCACTCGCACTCAGTAGGTACCTGCGCTCACTGGGGGTGTGTACAGACTTCGGAGGGGCTCCTTCAGCCCAAGCGCTATAATCTGCATGGACAACTCACGTGCGATAATAATAAAGTATGCTGCAGGCGGGCAACCCCGATCCACACTCATCCTCATAAATCAGGCCCTCGGCCTCACTCAGTCATAAAGTATGTTGCAGGCGGGCAGCCCCGATCCACACTCATCCTCACAAATCAAGCCACTCGGGCATTTCAGTAAAATAGGGCATTCGGCCCAAAACATTTATATGCACCAAAATAGAGTCATAAAACTGAGTTATGCGGTAAAAAAGTATAAACATGATTGAGTATAGATTTTCAATCGAAAACAGTGAGAGGATGGTAAGAAACAACCCCTAAGGGTCCAAACAACTTTGATGCAAGGCCCAAACATGGCATTCAGCCCAATTTACAAAAAATCTTTCTAAAACATATGAGTATCATATAGTTTCAACAAAATATAGAACTTTACAGTTGCTACGGGATGGACCAAGTCACCAATTTCCAACGGTGCATGCCCACACGCCCGTCACCTAGCATGTGCGTCACCTCAAAGTAGTAAAATGATACGAAATCCGGGGTTTCATACCCTCAAGACTAGATTTACAATCGTTACTTACCTCAAACCGGTCAAATCTCTATCCCGCAATAATCTTGCCTCTGGACTCGGCCTCCAAATGCTCTGAATCTATTCATAATCAGTACAATACCATCAATACGCGCTGATGGAATGAATTCCACAAGAAAAACTATAAAATTAGACCAAAACCCGAAATTGGCTCAAAAATCGCCTGTGGGGCCCACATCTCGGAACCCGACAAATGTTACAAAATCCGAAAGCTCATTCAACCACGAGTCTACCCATACCAATTTTACCAAAATCCGACTTCAACTCGACCCTCAAATCTACAAATCTTATTTCCAAATTTCTAAGTTCCAATCTCCGATTTACACCTCAAAATCATGTAATCTAGTCGGATTATTCGATGATAATTTAATATTATGGAGTAGAAATGATCACAAGGGACTTACCTCAAGTTTTTCTTGAAAATATATCAAAAATCGCCTCTCCTCAAGCTCCAATTTGTCAAAAATGGCAAATGAGACGAAGTCCCTATTTTTATAATTCTGCCCAAACATCCTCGATTCTGCCTCGATCTTGGCCTTCGATCTTGGCCCTCGATCCTGGTTCTTGATCCTAGACCTTCAATCATATCTTCGACCCGGCCTTCAACTGTGACCCTCGACCCTGGGCTCGATCATGGCTTCGATCGTGGCCCTCGACCCTGGGCCCGATCTGGGCTTCGATCATGGCCCTCGATTTCTGGGCTCGATTCCCGAATTCGATTCTGACAGAAAAATTTTCCAACAGAAGGAAATTGCAGCAGCTATTCTAGTTCAATTTTTGATCCGTTAACCATCCGAAACTCACCCGAGGCCCTCGGGACCTCAACCATATACCAACAAGTCATAAAACATCATACAAACCTAGTCGAATCCTCAAATCACCTCAAAGAACGCTAAAACCATGAATTACACCCCAATTCAAACCTAATGAACTTTAAAATTTCCAATTTCTACAAACAACTCCGGAACCTACCAAATCACGTCCGATTGACCTCAAATTTTGCACACAAGTCCTAAATGACATAACAGAGGTATTCAAATTTTCAGAATCGGATTCCAACCCCGATATCAAAAAGTCAACCCCCCGGTCAAACTTCTCAAAAATTAAACTTTCGGCATTTCAAGCCTAATTCCTCTACGGACCTCCAAATAATATTCCGAACAATCTCCTAAGCCCAAAATCACCATACGGAGCTATTGGAATTATCAAAATTCAAATCTGAAGTCGTTTACACATACGTCCATATCTGGTCCACGTTTCTAACTCAATTTTTCAATTATGAGACTAAGTATCTCATTTTACTCCGAATTCCTTCCGGACTCGAACCAACTAACCCGATATAACATAATATAGCTGAAAACACAAAATGAAGTAGGAATGTGGAAAACAGGGTTATAACACTCGAAACGACCGGCCGGGTCGTTACATCGGCTTGCCTAGTACTATGATAGGCGCCATCATGACAGGTTTGTTTTGGGTCATGACATTCTTCTTACCCAAGCGAAATACTTTTGTTCACTTGTGTATCGTAGGTTGAGTGCAGTCAGCTATCACACTGTTTTGGAGGCCAAGGCCTTAACTCCTCCATTATGATGATGGAACTATAAATTTAAAAAAAAAATGTCGTTACCTGGGTTCTGAGGTCTCCCTTTTTCATAACTATGATGCCAATCAAGTTGCTCTAGTGCAAGAAGAAGGTCAGGCGGAGCCAACACAAGTTGTGTTTTGCAACTTCTTTCATCGTACAATACCCTTCTTTGATCATCCTTGCCTGGTGTTGCATAATTTATATCGGTATAATCTTTTGGAAGGTTTCACATTTGAAGACATGTTTGCAATACAAAATGCGAGTGAGGGACGGCCAGCATTATGGAGAAATCATATCATCGAAGAAGCTACTTGGGAAGTAGAAAAAGATATTCAAGCGAAGTATACCCATTTATTTCAGTCTACAAGTACGTACTTGAGTTAAATTCGGGGACCGAATTTCATAAGGTGGGGAGGATGTAATACCCCAATATTTTAAGTGAGGACATATTGGACACTTAGAAAATAACTTAAGTCCAAAGAAAGGGAAAAAAAGGGGAACAAACTAATAAAACACAACAAAAAGAAGAAGCCTAGTTAAATTAAAAGAAGGGGCAAAGACCACTGGAACTAAAAGAAAAGGGAAAAAGGGGAACGCAACAAACTGCGGCTAAGACAAACAGAAGCAAAAAGGGGTTGAAAAATAAGAGGAAATCCCCTTTTGTCTAACGCACAATGGGGAGAAAAACGAAAAAGGGAAAAAGTTTTCTGGTGTTTCCTCGTGCAAAATACTGTTTCCATTCAAACCATTGGCATATAATCTTTAGTCTCAGCGATAAGCCCCGGGTAATTATATATATTTTCCTTCTTTTTGAAATAATAGTACTTTATATACATGATTTCTCGCGAGACTAAGTAAATATAATGTGGGATTTGATTCTAAGTTAGAAGAGGAGGTTAGGGAACTGAGAGAAATCCATAAACTTTTTCATGAATTAAGCGGGTATATTATATGAATACGCTAAAAAGTTATTGATTATGGACTAGTTGAATTACTCATAGTATCGGTAAATACAATTCAGCAAATTATGGTCAAACATGAACCTCTGAGGTTTAATATATATTTTAAATTAGTTATGAATTAGTTTCAACTAGGAAATTGACACGAGATTGATATGACGTGATTATAGATTGATCGGAGGAAGTTGTAAGGATCGCTCGAGGTGACGAGTTTGGTATTTGACACGAGTATTGTAAATAGTAATCTTATCACAATTTGTGTTTTCAACCTGCATGCTTTATACGTTATTTTAAAAATAAAATGTGTTATCGAATGTTTGAAATTGCATGTGGGACAAGTCCTTTATTTGATATGGTACTGAACAGTTTACTGGAGATATTTACCGTTATTTAAAATATTCTCACTGTTACTAGACATATTTTACTGTTACTTGAGATATGGTTACCATTACTGAAATAGATTTACATATTTTTATAAGAATTGATATGCCCTTTATTATTTTGAAAATGCTTTCTTATGAATATTTACTAGTTACAAGAAAAATTATAAATGTGAGAATACTTTGAAGGATCCCGTAGCTAATGGCGGCTTCGTTTAGATTACCGATTACAGTTATAGCCCTCGCTAGTGGGAAGGTAGAACTAGCATACAGTTACAGTTTTTCCTCGAGTAGGGACCTACAAGTTATATTTGACTCATTTTACGAAGGGGTCCACACAGTGATACATATTACATGATCATTTCTTAGAAACCTCCCATACATAAAGATTTGTTATGAGACAGTGTCTACCGTGTTTAATATCGATTTGTTAAATTGATTTCTATTACAGGAAGTACATGAATAGACTGATTATATTTACCATTTTTGAGAGGGCATTTTATTTTTATAATAGTTTCTGATTATTATTAAACATGCATGCTTTCTGACTTGTCCCCAATTAAAAACGATTTTGGTTAAGTGTTATGACTCACTAAGCTAGCGACTCACTCCCCGCTATATTCTTTTTTTACAGAGGCAACAGTTGACGCGAGCGCGAATTTTGTTATGTAGAGTACACAATTTGATAGTTCCTGGTGAGCCCCGCACTTGTTCGCGTGGGCAAAGAGTTTATTTATTTGTTATCGTATTTTCTCATTAACTCTTAGAGTTGCTCCATAGTCATTTTTATTAGTGTCATGAGCATTCATTCATTATATTGGACTAGTTACTAGTATTGTACTTCTTTCCGTATCTTTGAGATAAGTTTAGTATTATTATATTGATAAGGTTGGTAATGTTGGTAAAGACTCGTTTTTGGTTAGTTGGTGAAGATTGTGATTGATTTAGGTAAATATGGGTTGGTTGTTATTTATTTATGAGACAAAAAAACTTTTGGATAATCCTAAATTAGGAGAAACTTTGTCCGATATTTTCTGTAAAATACCGATGAGGCTTACTTGGGGGCACTTTCTCCCAAGCGTCGGTCATGATCCTAAATTGGGTCGTGACAAAGTTGGTATCAGAACCCTAGGTTATTCTTGTGACTAATGGAGCACATGTCAGTAGTAGAATCTCAATTATAGTTATGTAGCCGGCCATTCCCATAATCGTGATTTTGCGAAGGTGTGATAGGATGTGTCTTGTTTTTCTTCTTATTCCTCCTTACGTGTGTGGCGAGTAGGGCTAGATAACTCAATATATCACTTTTTATCTTGTTCTGATTTGGCTAGGACCAATTATCTAATAATAGAATTTGGCTAGAGGTTCAAAGACACATGTGTTGCCAGTGAACAATTAATCGTCTCCCAGCAAAGGAAAGTGACAGAACTAATAGAAAGGCCAATAAAAAGGGTTATTGTACCGCAACAAGGAGCTTTCATACTCCTAAGATGTGTAATAGACTATATTTTAGAAAATAGCACTAGTTTACTATTATAACAATAGAATAAAGTAGTCACAAAGTTACTTACCTTCATGTAAAAGGAAAAATTTAGATATTAATGGATATAATGGATAGACAAGAGAAGGATGGAAAGAAACTGAAGCTTTAGAGGCCTCAGACACCTAAATTGGCAAAGATTATCAAAAATAAAGATGTATCCTTAATAAAGTTCCTAAAGTTGAAACTATCAAGTTTAACATTTCTCATAGTTAGGAGGATCCTCAGATACTTTAAGGACTTTTTTTAGTGTTATGGGCTCTAGAATATACAAGCAAAATGTAATGACTCAACCGGTCATTTTAACTTTTGGAACCCCATTCCCTAAAATAAAATTTTTTGTATATATTTCTAATGATTTATGACTTGCGGGGATGGTTGGTTCGGGATTTGAAAGTGTTCGGGTTGAAATCGGAACACTTGGTTCCTTAAGTGTGCCTTAAAAGGCCAAGTTTGGCTTTGGTCAATATTTTGAGAAAATAACCCCGGAATAGAATTTCGACGATTCCAACAGCTCCGTATGGTGATTTTGGACTTAGAAGCGTGTTCGAAATTTTATTTGAAAGTTCGTAGTTAAATTAGATTTGAAATGGCTAAAATAAAAATTTAAGTTTAGAAGTTTGACTGAGGAGTTGACTTATTGATATCGGAGTTGGAATCCAATTCTGAAAATTTCATAGCTCTGTTATGTCGTTAATGACTTGGGTGCAAAATTTGAGGTCAATCGGACTTGATTTGATGGGTTTAGACATCGAATGTAGAAGTTGGAAATTTTAAGTTTCATTAAGCTTGAATTGGAGCATAATTCATGGTTTTAGCGTCGTTTTATGTAATTTAAGGTTTCAAATAGGTTTGTATGATGTTTTAGGACTTGTTGGTATATTTGGTTGAGGTCCCGAAGGCCTCGGGTGAGTTTCGGATGGTTAACGAATCAAAAGTTGAACTTAAAACAGTTGCTGTAATTTTTCTCTTCTGCTGGATATTCTGGGCTATGATCGAGCCCAAGATCAAAACTCAAGATCGAAACCCAAGATCGAGGCCACGATCGAGGGTCATGATCGAAGGCAGGGCTCGAGGGTCACAATCGAAGGCCCAGGCTCGAGGCTATGATTGAGGCCATGACCGAGGCCTAGGCTCGAGGGCCATGATCGAAACCACGATCGAGGCCCAGTTCCGAAGGCTGCCTGGGCAGAACTATAAAAGAGGGAACTTCGTCCCATTTTTCTTTTTTAACAAATTGGAGCTTGAGCAGAGGCGATTTTGGATAGATTTTTAAGGAAAGACATTGGGTAAGTGATTCTAACTCGGATTTGGTCAATATACACGAATATATCATTGTTTTTACTATTTAATTAGTATTTTGAGATTGAAATTTGGAAAATTTTAGGAATCTCATAGAAACGAATTTTTGAGATTTCGGTGTCGATTCGGAGTCGGATTTGAGTGAGTGAAACTGGTATGGTTGGACTTGTAATTGAATGGGTTATCGGATTTTGTGAGTTTCGCCGGATTCCGAGATGTGGGCCCCACGGGGCTATTTTTGAGTTAATTTCGGATTTTCATTGAAAACGTAGTATTTTCTTATAGAATTGATTCCTATAAATTTTAATGATTGTATCGAATTATTTTGGCTAGATTCGAGCCAGACAGAGTTGGATAATCATGGAAAAGGCCTTCTAGTGGATTAAATTGGAGCAAATTGAGGTAAGTCTCTTGTCTAATCTTATGAGGGAGAAATCACTCCATAGGTAATTAAAGTAATAATTGTTGCTAATTGTGAGGGCTACGTACGCATGAGGTGATGAGAGTCAGTGCGTAGCTACTATTAATGCTAAAGTCCGGGTAGTTTAGGACTCAAAGTATGAATTATTTGTGTAAATTATATATATATATATATATATATATATATATATATATATATATATATATATATATATATATTGTGAATTGTTAGATAAAATATTAAAGGATGGAAATCTCATATACTTGATTTTCTGTTTAAATTAATTAATTGTTAAGAAAAATTGTTCTTTCTCCCGAATTTATCTTATAATAAATATACTCTCCTTCCGGAGGTACATAAGAAAATGTCCTCCTTTCTTGTGGAGCAGGCCGAACGCCTCGCCAGGATAGATGTAACGACCCGGACAGTAGTTTCGAGAGTTATAGCCATGTTTTTCCTATTCCTGCATCTTTATGTGTTGTTCAGCGGTGTTGAGTTGTATCGAGTTGGTAGGTTTGGGTCCGGAGTAGTTTTGGAGTGAAATAAAACTCTTAGCCCCTTAGTTAGAAAGCTAAGTTAGGAAAGTCAACCGGAAGTTGACTTATGAATAAACGAACTCTTTGGATGATTTTAGACTTAGGAGTGTATCCGGAATGTAATTGGAGGTCCGTAGTAGAATTAAACTTGAATTAGCGAAAGTTAGAAGTTTAGAAGTTCTTAGGCTTGAATTCGAGGTTGATTTGGTGTTTTGGTATTGTTTTAGGTGTTCTGGAGGTTCGACTAAGTTCAGGTAGTGATATATGACTTGTTGGAATTATTGGTAGAGGTCCTGAGGGCCTCGGGTGAGTTTCGGATAGGTTTGAGTTGTGTTGCTCTCGTTTTTCTTATGTTTCGACGCCGTTTCTTCAAGCATAAATGATATCATATTGAACAAATGAGCTCCGATTTCTTTTTTGATTGAAGCATTATATCCGTATCGTAATTACAGATCCGTAGCAAAAAGAATCGCCGATTTTGGATATCGTATGAGGATTTTATGGTCATTTTACTAAAACATTGGGTTGCCAGATTTGTCAGATGAATTACGAAATTACCACTGACGGTGTATTTAAAAATCTGCACGATTTGCAAATATTAAAACCTACATATCTCCTTCATTATAAGGTCAAATTGAGTGATTCAAAAGCCTAACTTGACTAAAATTTCACAAGAAATCCATTGGAATCATAAAAGGCGAGTTTCGGGATCGTTTGACATGAGAAACAAGGCTGAATAACTGGCAAAAAAATATATAAAACGAGGGTTTGTTGGGGAGCTCGGATTTGGGCGATTTTGGGGACGATTTTCACCATAAGGATTGGGGTAAGTGTTCTCTACTCAGTTTTGATTATATTTCATGAATCCATCTTTGTTTTTGGGATTTGATTGATGATTTCAAAGTGAAATTGAGAGAGTTAGGGTTTGAGTTTTAGAGAGTTTAAGTGAGGATTTGAGGGATCAAACGGAGTTCGATTTTGATGAATTTTATATGGTTAGACTCGGGAGAGGACGAGGTTTATTATTCTGCCATTTTTGAGTGATTTCGAGACGTGGGCCCGGGGCGGGTTTTGGCCGGTTTCGGATTTTTGGCATATTTTGTAGTTTTTATTGTGGAATTCGATTTGTTAGCCTATGTTGATGGTATTAATCTGATTATGGTTAGATTTGGAGCTTTTGGAGATCGAGTCCAGAGACGAGGGCATCCCGGAGTAGGATTTTATGCTGTTAAGGTAATTAACTGTTTTAACTGTGGCTTTGAGAGTATAAACTGAGAGAATTTGATATCATTTGATTATTTGGAGGTGATACCCACGCTAGGTGACGGGCATGTGGGTGTATACCTCGAGGGATTGAGATTTGCTCCGTCCCGTGAGGCTGTGAGGCCTAATAACCATTATCTGTGTTTATGCATTTACTTGTTGGTGAACTTGTGTGCCTTCACGTTAGAGATCATGTTTAGGCTTCATTCATGCTCACGTTATTTGTACTTAGTCATAGAAATTATTGTACATGTTTACTTTAGTCTCTATTATTTTGTTGATATGTTGTGATACTTGATGTGGGTCGTGTCCCCTTATTCTTCGCGTTCGCGAGACTCCCCTCGCGTTCGCAATGAACACTATCTCATTTGAGATTGTTTCTTTTCTCCATTCTTATAAGCTTTGTGAGGCTGGAGAGGTACATAACTGAGTGAGGCCGAGGGCCTGGTTGTGAGGATATTAATACCATAGCGCGTGAGTTGTTTGCGTAGCACGCGAGTTGACCATGTGGGTCCAGGTATTGATACCATAGCGCGTGAGTTGTCCGCGTAGCACGTGAGTTGATCGTGCGGATTCAGGAATTGATATGATGGCATGTGAGTTGTCTGTGCTTAGCGCTTGGGCTTTGGGAGCTCTTCCGGAGTCTGTACACACCCCCATGAGCGCAGAGTGTTGAGAGTTGAGTGCTGAGTGTGAGTGTTGAGTGATGGAGTGACATTGCTGTGAAGTTGTATTTACTTTTGTTGTTGCTGCATTTACCTGTTAATTTTCCTTGTAGTCTTACTGATTTATGAAATTACCTGTCTACTCTTGTTTGTACTTAATTGTGGAAATAATAATTGGATCATTCTTCTTAGCTCATCACTACTGCTCAGTTCCTTAGTTATTTCTGTTACTACTGAGTCGGTTGTACTCATACTACACCCTGCACTTTATGTGCAGATCCAGGTGAGTTAGAAGGCGGCGATCATTGAGTTCAGGCCGGCTATCTTTGGAGACTGCAAGGTAGCTGTTAGCGTCCGCAGGACCTTGTTACTCCTCTTGTCATTTCTTCTTTTGGACAGTTAGACAGTTTATATATCTTAGTTCATAGTTTTAGATGCTCATGACTTAGTGACACCCCGATGTTTGGGACTTGTTTCCATATTTTCTATATTATATTTAGAGTTGATTTAGTTTATGAGAAATTTAAATGTTGGTATTGTTTTATTAAATTTTTATAATCGATTTAGTAGTAATATTTTGAAAAATAGGCTTGCCTTATAACACGATAGGCGCCATCACGACCATGGTTAGATTTTGGGTCGTGACAATAGATGCATCTATGGATCGTGCCGCACGTCCCTCGACAGTGTACACGACACTCTGGATCGGGCCATACGACCTCGGCAAAAATCGTGCCTAATAATAATAATTACACGATACTTTGATAGTTTATTGCATCTTGTGAAGCTAATTGATAAATTGGAAATCTTTGGAATTTAAAGAATTTATTTATCTCTACTTGTTAAGGAATTATTGTTATTTCTATAAATGAGGCTAATTGATAAATTAAAAATTTATTGGAATTGAAGGAATTTAATTAATATATTGAGAATTGTTGCATTTGAAGAAATTTAATTATTTCTGTTGGTTAAAGAAAATCATTGTAAATTCTATAAATCATATTGATCTAGATATTGTTATTTTTATTTTATTTATTATTATTCACTCTTAGTGAGTGTCAAAGTCGGTCATCTCGTCTCTACCTCTTCGAGATTAGGCTTGATACTTACTGGGTACACGCTGTTTTTGTACTCATGCTACACTTGCTGCACATTTTATTGTGTAGGTCCATATATATCTAGCGGTCTTGTGGGCGCAGAGGTTGGCTAATAATTGTGGGGACATAGGTGAGCTGCATTCTGTATTACGATCCGCAGCCAACAGAGTCTCCTTCAGAATTATTATATTTTCCTGTCTAATTTGTATTCTCGACAAATGCTATATTTTATTTTTAATTCCCTAGTAAATGTTCATGCACTTGTGACACCGGGTTTTGGGAATGGTTATGAATTATTTAGAAATTTAGTTGCTAAAAATATTTATCATTTACTCTATGAGTTCTATCTTTATTATTTCATTGAAGAAATTTTGATTTCAAAAATACTAAAAGAGGATTTAATTAACTATATAGTGTTGTCTTGCCTGACAGCGATGTCCGGCGACATCACGACCTTAAATGGATTTTGGGTCGTGACAACATGGTACCAGAGCACTAGGTTCACGTAGGTCTCACGAGTCATAATAAAGTCTAGTAGAGTCTTGCGGATCGGTACGGAGACATCTGTGCTTATCTTCGAGAGGCTACAGGGCTGTTAGGAATACTTCCCTTTTTGATTCCTCATCGTGCGATTCGATTCCTTTGAGGCTTATGCCTTCATTTCCTTCTTATTCAATCTTATGCAACGCGAAGCGCTTGTTATAAATTGGGGATCGAGGAAATTTTTAATGGTACTACAGATGTAGTGCAGGATGCTTCTCCTTGTGTAATTAATTGGGCTATTGTCGTCGCCTTGTGGAAGGTCGCTCTATCGTTTCAAGTTAAGTATCAGTACTACCTAAGGTTTTGAGATTTGGCATTGTTTGTTATGATGATTCGTGCGTTGTTATCGCACAGTGTTTATGTAATGGTAGAATGCCTGCCTATGTGTTAGGGGTAGTAAACGACCTGAAAAAATATTTTTCCCAGTACATGATTCAGAGGTTCCATGTTTTATTTCCAGCGGAGAAAAGGCAATCAGACTATTAATGTTCAGGTTTGGGGTTGATGGAGTAACGAAGCATGATATCTTCGAGCGTGGTAGAGTTCTCAATTTTGATGTGGTGTCATCACCTTGTTAAATGCGTTAAGGTTTGCCGGTGTTATAGTTTTCTTCAACTCGCCTTCACGGCGGGGTGTTAGGAATGGGTATAGGGGAAGCAGTTGTTAGAGATCGCGGTGTACAGTGGTTCAGGGTCAAAGTAGTGTTCCTAGTATTGATGGCTCTAGAAGGATGATCCTCAGAAAGGTTTAAAGCTGGTAACGACCTATTGGTTCAAGTGCTACAGAGACGGATTTTTAGTTAAGGCAACAACTGGACAGCGAAGGATGATGAAGGACATATGGAAGGTGTTTTGTGGTGGTTAAGTTCCTAGGAGGCCAAGTGTGAGAAACAGAAATCGAGTAGTTGCTTAAAGGAGAGTAGCAAGGTAGCATATGAGTTACGTGGTTGGATAACTACACGGCTTGAGGAAAGTTTGAAGTGATTTGGGATTTAGAATGGACATTGACTAGGTCTACTGACTTAAGTTGTAATATTAGCTGCTATATTGAGGAAGATTGGATACAACGGGAGGGAGTTGCTTGATATGAAGAAGGATACAACATGATTTTGGATTGGAATGTATTGTCGCACCTCTAGTTGACGTCCATGAGGAGTGAACGGACCGGTGCAGCTGGTGAATGAGCTCGGACTCAGGATGATCTACTGATTTCGTAGTAATTGCATCCAGTGCAGCGGCGTTGGAATATGTCGGCATGTAATTTCCACAGGTTGATTATCTCCTATGAGCAGGTTAGCGGTCGCGTGGTGTTGGTGAAGCTTCTGCGAAGAATTCTACTGGCTACCCGGTAAGAGATTTAATATGTAAATGTAGCTAGTGGTTCGGAGTGTTTATTAAAGGATAATAGAAGGATTTCGAGACATTTGGCAAGTTGCTTGTGCAGGATCATGTCAACGATGAAGAAAGAATCTCGGTGAATTCCAGAGTTATGTAATTGTAGCTTCAAGCTAAGTGGGAGAGCCCCACCATCTACAATTGGATTGCATGGTTGTCTATTTGTGAGGTTCCTGGTTATCGGTGTATTGGTAGGTCATTGCAACTAAGGGAAGAAAACATCAGTGGTAATTTGAGCAAAGGATTTGGGGAATGTGTGCCATATTTGGCCTTATCGATTCATATTCAGGTTTTTGGAAGACTCAGAGTTTATGCTTCGTGTAGATGTAATGCACAGGGAAAGTGAGATAGTCGGGTGTTCCTTGAGAAAGTGTCCATGTACTAGCAGGGCCTTGAAGTTGATCATGTTTGGGAATAAGTCAGAGTAAGTGACTATCGACAACGGTCTTAAAGGGTTCAAAAATTTAAAGTACGGTGCCTAAAGATCTCGAGTCCGTAGTATGGTTGAGTATCGAGCTTTTACAGCAGATTATGAAATGGGGCTTGGGGTACTCTGCGTTATCTTCCGGTTGTGGTGTAGCATTAGAGAAACGGAAGAAAATAACTTCGGATTCATAAAAGAAGTTTCAGAATAGGTGTACCAGTTGAAGATGTAAAAGTGCGCACAAGGAGGAGTATGAGATGATTTGTGGGTTTTGAATCGTGGTCTCGTGAAATAAGGTCACTCGGGATGAGTGCGTATTTAAGTTCGTAATGTAATGAATGGAGCTATTACTATTTCTAAGGCAAGTTGAGAATAAATTGAGAAAAAGATGGGTCAGCTAACAATGGCTGAATCGGCATGATGGTGGCAATGATCAGTTCCTTCAGCGCATAGAGTTATGAATGTAATTTGTGGCAGTACGTGCGAGGCTTGGAGGCCGCCGTAATTGATTTTATTTGGAGGAATTCAAGTATTATGGCATGTTATGTGTAGAGGGATCCCGGAAGAGTTATGGTGGTTTAAACCACTACTTGAGGCCGGTATTTTCTGCGGATATGGGAATTCAGTCACTTGTTGCAATGATTCTTTTGAAATGAGTTAAGTAGAAGGTTTCTATATGATGAAGTGTTTACCCTATTAGTGGTTCGGGAGTTACGATGGAAATTCTTGTACTCCTGCGCATTTGCGTGATTAAGTGCACTAAGTAGCATGGAATTTGAAAGTTGAGGATTCAAGATTTGGGTTCGGTGTTGACAAGGATGTCATGAGCTCGGATGAGCAGGAAAAGGATTTAGATGTTTAAAGTAAGATGGTATTATTTTCGGCATCACCTAAGGTCGATGTCAGGTGTAAGAGACCTTGTGTATTGATTTATGGATTCTTGATATGCTTTACAGTATTAGTGTAACCGGTAGCATAGATGTGCAGACTTGCTACCTGGTGCGGAAGGTCGTGGGAGCGTGTCTCACGGAAAGATTGTGTAAGAGTGGCATGTAGTCACTTGATTGAGTGAAGATTGAAACCAAGTATGAAGATTGTGGTAATATCGCTCATTCGAGAATTTATGCCTCGAGAGCGCTCGGTTCATTTAGTTGTGGACTGTGGAAGTTTGTTCCGGTTATGATGGTCGTTCTTGTGTGTTATGGGAAAAAAGGGTTATTATGGATCCTTGAAAGGTTATTAGCCTAGTATGGTGCGATTAGAATCGGCTTGAGGTCTGCGGATGGATTTAAATATGAATACGGGCTCTATATCAGGCCGGATGTGTTCATTTCAGCATAAAATCTCCCTATGGAGGAGTATTTGAACGTTGCGTGTCGTTTCTTCGTCAGCTATTTCATGTAATACTATATTGTACCGTGTGAGTTGTGAAACGACTTGATAAATTTCTTATGTGTTGAGGTTCCGCGTAGCGATGGCGTTATATGAGCAGGATGGCTCTCGAGATTCAGATCATATATTGCACCTTAGTTGTGCTTGAGTTTTGTAGCGCATGGCGTTGTCGGTCCTTCTAGGGATGGTATTATGCACTTAGTGTGCTTGTGTCCAATATTCGGATATTTTGTAGTAATGAGCATTCTAGCTCGGTAAGTATTTTCTTATAGATTCTTTTTGTGCGGATCGGGTGGCATGCCGCCAAGGGTATGTTGTTTGGATCGGGTTGTACGCCGTAACAGCGTGATGTTGATTACAGTTCCCTATATTCTATTTTGTGTGTTTGTTTCCCTTTTTTTTAGGAAGGTTCAAGCCACCTTTTCAGTTGTCTAATTAGTCACGTGGGTTGAGAAATCCTTTCCAGAGTTCGTTTTCCTTGTGTATCGTGATCGAGTCCGTAGCTTATTAGCTCATTGTGGCGTCATATGAGGCTTTTTTCCGTGTCTGAGGTGGATTATTTCCTGAGTAGCTCATGCTGGGGGAGACGAGATTATTAGATCCGGGATCAGTGCGATCGGATTATATGAAGTATAATAAAGAGCAAATACCATTATTTGGTTATAATAGGGTGATGATTCTAGTCAGGAGGAGAAACTCAATAATTTGTTGACTCGGCAGTTGGTTATGAATTTCTACACATTTCTTCTATCGTGGAAGCATTTCAAGAGTTGGAACAGGACTTATATGTATCATGAGGTGTGTTGTGAACATCAGATTCGTGGAATCTCGACTATTGTTATCGGGAATGTTATTATGGGCATGCGAATGGTACGGTGCATGGTCTAAATTCAACCAAGGTATGCAATCCTATATTGGTGCATCGTGTAGTGATTGATACGGTGTTCGTAGGTTGGAAACAGGCATGGTGGAGAATTCTAGATGTTAGAATTGGGCTCTAAGACTTAATTTCCTAAATAAAGGGGAGAATCGTCAAATTGGCTCAAGCTAATGTGCTCAATTGGTTGGGGTAGCACGAGTAGATGCTCGAAGTGTTAAACTGTGATTTTGGACAACTCCGGAATAGTCCTTAGCACGTTCGAGGACGAATGTATATTTAAGTGGGAGAGAATATAATGACCCAACCGGTCATTTTAACTTTTGGAAACCCGTTCCCAAAAATAAAACTTTCCATATGTGTTTTTAACGATTTATGACTTGCGGGGATGGTTGGTTCGGGATTTGGAAGTATTCGGGTTGAAATCAGAATACTTGATTCCTTAAGTTAGCTTTAAAAGGCCAAGTTTGACTTCGGTCAACATTTTGAGAAAATGACCCCGGAATAGAATTTCGACGATTCTAACAGCTCCGTATGGTGATTTTGGACTTAGGAGCGTGTTCGAAATTTTATTTGGAAGTCTGTAGTTAAATTATGCTTGAAATGGTTAAAATAGGAATTTAAGTTTGAAAGTTTGACCGGGGAGTTGACTTTTTGATATCGGAGTCGGAATCCAGTTCTAAAAATTTTCATAGCTCTATTATGTCATTTATGACTTGTGTGCAAAATTTGAGGTCAATCGGACTTGATTTGATAGGTTTCTACATCGAATATAGAAGTTGGAAATTTTAAGTTTCATTAAGCTTGAATTGGAGCATAATTCGCGGTTTTAGTTCGTTTTATGTTATTTGAGGTTTCAAATAAGTTCGTATGATGTTTTAGGACTTTTGGTATATTTGGTTGAGGTCCCGAGGGCCTCGGGTGAGTTTCGGATGGTTAACGGATCAAAAGTTGGACTTAAAATAGCTGCTGCAATTTTTCTCTTCTGCTGGATATTCTGGGTTATGATCGAGCCCAATATCGAGCCCAATATCGAGGCCCAAGATCGAGGGTCATGATCGAAGGCAGGGCTCGAGGGTCACAATCGAAGGCCCAGGCTCGAGGCCATGATCGAGGCCCGGGCTCGAGGGCCATGATCAAAGCCACGATCGAGGCCCAGTTCCGAAGGTTGCCTCGGCAGAACTATAAAGGAGGGAACTACGTCCCATTTTCCATTTTTAACAAATTGGAGCTTGAGCAAAGGCGATTTTTGATAGATTTTCAAGGAAATACATTGGGGTAAGTGATTCTAACTCGGATTTGGTCAATATACACGAATATATCATTGTTTTCACCATTTAATTAGTATTTTGAGATTGAAATTTGGAAAAATTTAGAAATCTCATAGAAATAAATTTTTGAGATTTCGGTGTCGATTCGGAGTTGGATTTGAGTGAAACTGGTATAGATGGACTCGTAATTGAATGAGTTGTCGGATTTTGTAAGTTTCGCCGGATTTCGAGATATGGGCCCACTGGCTATTTTTGAGTTAATTTCGGATTTTCATTGAAAATGTAGTATTTTCTTATAGAAATACTTCCTATAAATTTTAGTGATTGTATTAATTTATTTTGGCTAGATTCGAGCCAGACAGAGTTGGATAATCATGGAAAAGGCCTTCTAGTGGATTAAATTTGAGTAAATTGAGGTAAGTCCCTTGTCTAATCTTGTGAGGGAAAAATTACCCCATAGGTAATTAAAGTAATAATTGTTGCTAATTGTGGGGGCTATGTATGCACGAGGTGAAGAGAGTCCGTGCGTAGCTAATATTAATGCTAAAGTCCCGGTAGTTTAGGACTCAAAGCATGAATTATTTGTATAAATTGTATTCTTTATTTAATTAATATTATTTAGTGTGTATATATATATATATATTATGAATTGTTAGATAAAAATATTAAAGGGTGAAAATCTCATATACTTGATTTTCTGTTTAAATTAATTAATTGTTAAGAGAAATTATTCTTCTTCCCTAATTTATCTTATAATAAATATACTCTCCTTTCGGAGGTACATAAGAAAATGTCCTCCTTTTTTGTGGAGCAGGCCGAACGCCTCTGCAGGATAGATGCATCTATAGATCGTGTCGCACGTCCCTCGGCAGTGTACACGATACTCTGGATCGGGTCGTACGACCTCGGCAGAAATCGTGCCTAATAATAATAATTACACGATACTTTGATAGTTTATTGTAGCTTGTGAAGCTAATTGATAAATTAAAAATCTTTGAAATTTAAAGAAATTATTTATTTGTGCTTGTTAAGGAATTATTGTTATTTCTGTAAATGAGGCTAATTGATAAATTGGAAACTTATTGGAATTGAAGGAATTTAATTAATATATTGAGAATTGTTGCATTTGAAGGAATTTAATTATTTATGCTGGTTAAAGAAAATCATTGTAAATTCTATAAATCATATTGATCTAGATATTGCTATTTTTATTTTATTTATTATTATTGACTCTTAGTAAGTGTCAAAGTCGGCCATCTCGTCTCTACCTCTTCGAGATTAGGCTTGATACTTACTGGGTACACGTTGTTTTCGTACTCATGTTGTACTTGCTGCACATTTTATTGTGCAGGTACATATATGTCTAGCGGCCTTGTGGGCGCAGAGGTTGGTTAATAATTGTGGGGACATAGGTGAGCTGCATTCTGTATTATGATCCGCAGCCAACAGAGTCTCTTTCAGAGTTATTATATTTTTCTGTCTAATTTGTTTTCTCGACAAATGCTGTATTTTATTTTTAATTCCTTAGTAATTGTTCATGCACTTGTGACACCGGATTTTGGGAATGGTTATGAATTGTTTAGAAATTTAGTTGCTAAAAATATTTATCATTTACTCTATGAGTTCTATCTTTATTATTTCATTGAAGAAATTTTGATTTCAAAAATACTAAAAGAGGATTTAATTAACTATATAGTGTTGTCTTTCCTGACAGCGGTGTCCGATGCTATCACGACCTTAAATGAACTTTGGTTCGTGACACAAAAGGTCTGTTTAGCTAGAGTTTACAGACCAGAGAACTAGCCAATTATACCGACCGGAGAACTAGCCAATTAGTGGTATAATATCGTATTATTAGGAACATCGATAGGAGCAACATATTTTACTTTAGAATGAGTTCTCTAAACTATTTATGAATCGCTTCCTTCTTTTAAGCCAAAAGCATGAATCTACTATGTAAGAAATTGGTTAACACAATAGAAGTACAGATATATGCTACTAGACTTCCTCGGCTAGCTAAATACACATTATCTAAAGTTTAAGGAATTGTCTAAGGGGTGATTAACCTTTTATGGTAACCTCATATACGAAGAGTATGATCTATTTTATGTTAATTGAGCTTGCTAAAATATTGAAAATATGGGTGTGACAGGTATGCAACAAAAGTTTTATGTGGGAAGCACAATATTGGAGAATTCATTAGATGAGAATTTTAGCGGGGGTCAAACAATTGGAAACATGGACTATGAGATGTTGAATGATCTCTTTGGGTTGTTACTCATGTGGGAGGATCTAAGTTAACTGAATATATTTAACGAGCTTGCCAAATTTAAGTTGAACGTAGGGATATATTAGTCAACTTGATATTAGTAATATGGTCTACTTGAAATGGATCGGTTATCTTCTTGCCATGCCACCCTCGATTACATGCAAAGGAAGTTGAGTTTGAGATACTGAACTCATCCAATTTTGTCCTAAGAGGAGAACAATTTCCAAAGATAAATAAGGTTATATCACGTATCAAGGATCAATGTTACTAAAGATTGGTTGTTGGGGTCCTTAGCTATGATAAGAGACATAAAGAGACAAGACACCTAACTCGGAAAAAGGTACCAATAGCTAGAGAATTCTTTGATATATTTTTGAGTATTTACTAGGATTAGCTAGTACAAGAATAGCCTTTGGTATCGATTTGACACCTAACATGCAACCCATATCGAAACCCCCTATTGTATGAAACCAGCGGAGCTAGATAGAGATAAAGGAATAGTTGCAAGACCTACTGATAAGAATTTTATCAAATCGAGTATATATTCATGGGATGCACCAATATTGTTTGAGAAAAAGAAAGACGAGACCAAAAAAAGAAAGTTATGCATAAACTATAGACTCTTAACAAGGCAGAAACATATAATAAATATTCATTGTCTCGTATAGATTGCTTGTTTGATCTATTATAAAAAGCCATTGATCTTCATTCTGGCTATCATCAGCTTAGAATAAGAAAGGAATATATTTCGATGTCCGTCTCTAGAACTAGGTACATACATTAAGAGTTATTTGTGATACATTTTGGACTGATCAATGCTCCAGCTGTATTGATGTACATAATGGAGAAAGTTTTCAAGTTGGCTTTTGGAGGAAAAAGAAAATTTCATAGTTCTTAAAAGCAATATTCGTGTAAATTCTCGTAGCCAGGAAGAACATGAGGATCACTTGAAAAATGTGTTAAAGACGCTGGAGAAAATTATCTTTTTACCAAGTTCTCGAAGCATGAATTTTGGCTAGACTCAGTGGCATTCCTCGGGCATATTGTAACAAGGATGTGATCACGGTAGATCCCAATAGGATAGAAGCAGTTCAAAAGTTGCAAGGATCAACTACTTCTATGGAGATTCATAACCTCTTGGGCTAGGGAGGCTACTACAATCTATTTCTGTAGAATTATTTTATAGTAGCGGCGCCATTTACCAAGTTAACATAGAAAAAAAAAATCAAAGTTTCAGTGGACGAAAAAATGTGAGCAGAGCTTTTCGAAGCTCAAGATATTTTTTACCACTAACAATATTAGCCTTACCATCATGTTCTAGAGGATTTACAGTGTTATGTAATGCTTCGAATGTTAGATTAGGATATATTCTCATGTAGACTGATCATGTGATATCTTATGCTTCAACACAACTAAAGGGGTACAATCAGAATTATCCCACTTATGATTTGGAGATTGCCGTAATTGTATTTGCTCTGAAGATTTACAGACACTATTTGTACAATGAAACTTGCGAGATTTTATAGACCACAAGAGTCTGAAATACGCCTTCTAGCAGAGACATTTAAATTTTTAGCAAGGTATATAGATAAAACTATTTAAGGACTATTATTATTGAACTATTCTATATCATCCTAGAAATGCCATTGTTGTGGCCAATGCATTAAGTAAAAAAATAATTGTGGGGTAGTTCGGCACATATAGATCCTATAGCGAAACTTTTGGTTAAAAATATGCACAAACTAAACTTTTGGCTTGTGTTCAAGTAAAGTCTTCATTAGTAAAGCGCATAAAGGCCACTCAATATATAGATGAGCGATTATGCAAACATCAAGATGAGATTCTAGCTAGTAAAAGAAGGATATAACTATTGACAGAAATTGTATTCTCGACTAGGTAACTAGTTATGTGTACTAGATGTAGATGTGTTAAGACGAGTTATTCTTGAAGAGCTCACAATCCTAGATACGTTGTACATCCAAAGCCTAGTAAAATATACCATGACTAGAAAAAAATTATATTTGTAAAAAAAAAAAGGAGGAAGATTAACTTAACCTTGTTTCTAAAAGTTTAAACTTGTTAGCATGTCAACATTTGTGACTCCCATGCACCCTACAACAACTCGAGATTTCAAAGTGAAAATAAAATATAATCAAAGTGAATTTTATGACAAAACTACCTTAAACAATTAGAAGTTATAATTATATGTGGGTAATTGAAATTGGCTTACATGGTAGTCACACTTTTGCCAGTCAAAACTTCGCACATTGAGGATAAATATACTCAAATATACATGAATGAAAAATTATCGAACTATATGTGGTCTATTGCCCATCATGTCTGATAGATACTCACAATTTACTACATGATTTCGACAATCTTTCCAAGAAACATTGGTTACACGAGTAGATAGATCTTAGTATCCTATTTTATCAGCCGACATGCGAGCAATCTGAACGTACTATACAAATCTTGAGGTATATGTAGAGAGCTTACATTTTGATTTTGGAGGTAACTTGTACGCTTATATATCTATAGCTGAATTTGCCTACAATGATAGCTTTCAATCAAGTATTTAGGTGGCACCGTATGGAGCATTGTATAGTATATGATGGTGTTCTCCTATCGGATGGTTTAAAGCCGATGAGACTAACTTATTAGGACCCGACTTAGTACAAAAATCTATTGACAAGGTCCGGTGATCAGATTGCTCACAACTCATAAGAGACAAAAGTCTTATGCGGATTAGAGGAGAATGGACTTAGTTTTCACAATTCGGGGTAGTGGGTCCTTACGAGTTTTTCCTATGAAAGGTGTAATGTGATTTTTAAAAAAAAAAGGTAAGTTGAGCCCGAGGTTTAAAGGGGCGTACAAAATACTAGACCAAGTGTGAATTGTGGCGTGTTGTTTGGCACTTCCTCCCGGATTGTCTTTCATAAATCAAGTATTTAATATTTTTGTGCTAAGAAAATGTGTATCAGACTCCTCTCATGTGATTAAAGTACCGATTATAGAGTTAAATGGGAACTTATTATACGAGGAGGAGTCGGTAGTTATTGTTGATAGGCAAGTAAGAAAGCTACAGTCAAAAAAAATTGTGTTCGTTAAAGTTTTATGGAAAAATCATACCATTAAAGAAGCTACTTGGGAAGTAGAAAAAGATATGCAAGCAAAGTATACCCATTTATTTCAGTCTACAGGTACGCATTTGAGTTAAATTCGGGGACCGAATTTCATAAGGTGGGGAGGATGTAATACCCCAATATTTTAAGTGAGGACATATTGGACATTTAGAAAATAATTTAAGTCCAAAGAAAGGGGAAAAAAAGGAACAAACTAATAAAATAAAACAAAAAGAAGAAACCTAGTCAAATTAAAAGAAGGGGCAAAGCCCACAAGAACTAAAAGAAAAGGGAAAAGGGGGAACGCAGCAAGTTGCGGCTAAGACAAACAGAAGCAAAAAAGGGGTTGAAAAATAAGAGAAAATCCCCTTTTTGCTAACGCACAAAGGGAACAAAAAAAAAAGGGAAAACATTTTCTAGTGTTGCCTCGTGCAAAATACTGTTTCCATTCAAACCATTGGCATATAATCTTTAGTCTCACCGATAAGCCCCAGGTAATTATATATATTTTCCTTCTTTCTGAAACAATAGTAGTTTATATACATGCTTTCTCGCGAGACTAAGTAAATATAATGTGGGATTTGATTCTGAGTTAGAAGAGGAGGTTAGGGAACTGAGAGAAATCCATAAGACTTTTCATGAATTAAGCAGATATATTATATGAATACGCTAAAAAGTTATTGATTATGAACTAGTTGAATTACTCGTAGTATCGATAAATACAATTCAGCAAATTATGATTAAACATGAACCTCTGAGGGTTAATATATATTTTAAATTAATTATGAATTAGTTTAAACTAGAAAATTGACACGAGATTGATATGACGTGATTATAGATTAATCGGAAGAAGTTGTACGGATCGCTCGAGGTGAGCAGTTTGGTATTTGACACTAGTACTGTGAGTAGTAATCTTACCACAATTTGTGTTTTCATAACCTGCATGGTTTATATGTTATTTTGAAAATAAAATGTGTTACCGAATATTTGATATTGCATGTGGGACAAGTCCTTTACTTGATATGGTACTGAACAGTTTACTGGAGATGTTTACCATTATTTAAAATGTTCTCATTGTTACTAGACATGTTTTACTCTTACTTGAGATATGGTTACCATTACTGAAATGGATTTACATGATTTGATAAGAATTGATATGCCCTTTATTATTTTGAAAATGCTTTCTTATGAATATTTACTGGTTACAAGAAAAAATATAAATGGGAGGAAACTTTGAAGGATCCAGTAGCTAATGGAGAGTTCGTTAGACCTGGTGCACCTTATATTTACATATTACCGATTACAGTTATAGCCCTCGCTAGTGGGAAGGTAGAACTAGCATACAGTTACAGTTTTCCCTCGAGTAGGGACCTACAAGTTATATTTGACTCCTTTTATGAAGGGGTCCACACAGTGATACAGATTACATGATCCTTTCTTGGAAACCTCCCAAACATAAAGATTTAACAATGAGACAGTGTCTACCGTGTTTATTATCGATTTGTTAAATTGATTTCTGTCACAGGAAGTACAAGAATAGACTGATTATATTTACCTTTTTTGAGAGGGCATTTTATTTTTATGATAGTTTCTGATTATTATTAAGCATGCATTCTTTCTCACTTGCCCCCAATTAAAAACGGTTGTAGTTAAGTGTTATTACTCACTGAGCTAGCTACTCACTCCCCGCTATATTTGTTTTTACAGAAACAGCAGTTGACGCGAGCGAGAATTTTATTAATTAGAGTACATGATTTGATAGTTCCTGGTGAGCCCTGCACTTGTTCGCATGGGCAAGAGTTTATTTATTTGTTATCGTCTTCTCTCATGAACTCTTAGAGTCGCTCCATAGTCATTTTTATTAGTGTCATGTGCATTCATTCGTTATATTGGACTAGATACTAGTATTGTACTTCTTTCCGTATCTTTGAGATGAGTTTAGTATTATTATGTGGATAAGGTTGATAATGTTGGTGAAGACTCATTTTTGGTTAGTTGGTGAAGATTGTGATTGATTTAGGTGAATATGAGTTGGTTGTTATTTGTTTATGAGAGAGGAAAACTTTTGGATAGTCCTAAATTAGGGAAAACTCTGTCCAATTTTTTGTAAAATACCGATGAGGCTTACTTGAGGGCACTTGTTCCCAAGCGCCGGTCATGATCCTAAATTGGGTCGTGACATTTCCGATGTATCCACCCACTCATGGAATAAGGGGAACTCAATGTTAAGGTGTCTAAGGCAACCGAAGAAGACAGTACATGGAAGCAACTGATGCTTTGATCTTTCGCGAGTGATCATATTTTCCATCTGCTTCTTCCTCCTAACAGTTTGGAATAGTGGTGACAAAATGGATTAAAATAATTATACATTCATATTATCCACTAAAAAATTAGTTGGATAATGAACTTTTTAAAAATTGATTAAATATGGATAAGATCCATATTATCCACTTAAAAATGGATAACCAATGAGTTTAACTTTTACATTTACAAAAACTCAAATTGGGGGTTCCCAAGTTCAGAAGACTAAGAATTCTCTCAAAAATGATCGTATTCAAAAATCCATGGATAATATGGATGTATCCATATTATTCACAGGTTAACCCATTTTCTATCCATATTAAATATGGTTGAATAGAAGGGGAGCATTGGCATAACTGGTAAAGTTGTTGTCATGTGACCAGAAGGTCACGGGTTCGAGCCGTAGAAACAGCCTCTTGCAAAAATGCAGGGTAAGGCTGCGTACGATAGACCCTTGTGATCCGGCCCTTCCCCAAACCCCGTGCATAGCAGGAGCTTAGTGCGCTGGGCTGCCCTTTATTAAATATGGTTGAATTCCTCTTTATATTTCCTGAACCAAGGGTCTTCCGAAAACAGTCTTTCTACCTATTAAATTGGTTGAATATTTATTCATTTTTATATTACCCATTTTTAACCCGCTCATATCAGACCCGCGCATTTGCCACCCCTAGTTTGGAGTTGGGACCGTGTAGCACTAGCCAAGTGCTTCTTTCTTCTAGTTCTTGAAGTGCTGGGCAAGTCAATGTTCAAGGACAAATGAAGAGACAACAGTAAAGCATAAAACCATGTCATGTACTACAAAAGTTGGAAAGGAAATAGGGGGCTGTGTATGAAAAATAAA
This sequence comes from Nicotiana tomentosiformis, assembly GCF_000390325.3. Lineage (NCBI taxonomy): Eukaryota > Viridiplantae > Streptophyta > Magnoliopsida > Solanales > Solanaceae > Nicotiana > Nicotiana tomentosiformis. The sequence continues at coordinate 119,274,898 of NC_090822.1, forward strand.
CGAATGAATAAATAATTAAATGGAAGCGTTTCAAAAGATGGTTTCTCTTTACATACACAAAATACAGAAAGGGGATAAATACTGAAATCAACAATAGCATTAATTTCACATACAACAACTTCCAATGATCATTCTAAGAACACAATGGGGATATTCTAGACTATAACATCAGATTTGAACATATATGACACATATACACAACCTTCCTATTACATTTGATAGGATTTAATATTGAAACAATTTTCTACAATTTACAAAGCTGTGTATAGATATGTATATATAGTAGTATTTGCTTTATATTCAGTGCAGCTGTACCCTATCCACTTCAGAGGCTGAATTTGCAGCAGCAAGAAGAGCTGCTCCAATCCCTGATCCATCTTCCATGACCCTAAGAATGACGTTCGAGGAAATTTCTTCCCCTAAAATTTCCTTCATCGCTTCATTCAGGTATTCTCTGAATAAGGTGTAACTTGTGTATAAACCACCCTCGATAGCCACAACCGTTCTTCTCATCCGACTTGGTCTATCGCTCCTGAATTTTCCACCAGCTATGCCTCCACTTCCATCTCGACCTATCTTCTTCAATATTCCCACGATACCAGCAGCTGCTAATCTAGCAGCCCTTCGAGTAATTACATCACATACCTTCACTACAAGCTTCCGAACTTTCACTGGGACATCAGGTAACTGAAAGTCGAAGATCCCAAGAAGCAGACAGTAAGAAACCAAGCAACATACCAAGAATTAAATGAGAAGTGGACAGGTGTAATATGCCACAATTGGCTAAGTTGCAATACCAAGTGTAAGGATAAGAAGATAAGAGGGTCTACCTCTAGAACTTCTCCCAGAATCCTGGCTACTTCACTTAAGTCAGGTGAATCATCCTCGTGCATAGCAGCCATCAACGGTGTCCTGCCATTATTCCCAGTAAAACTAATAAATATCATATTGCAGAGAAGTGTGATGATGCAGCGAGATCCCATATATATCAATACAAATTAGTCTCGGATAAACGAAAGGCTTCACATGGCGCAAAATCTGACAAGCAGAAAACATGGTATGTACCTCAAGGCGAAAGGAACTGCTAATTTTGATGATGCAGGTCCAAAATCATCTGATTCCTGTGACATTCTAAGGAGTACTCTCCTGACAATGTCTCCCAAATACAGTCCTGATATCATTTTCTCAAAACCCTGCAGCAAAATCCTTGATATGATGCTTGCTGCTGAGTAAGATAATAATCACCGAGTGTCCAATGGATAAAAACTTTACCTGATCATTTGGGTTTGGGCTAGCAACATCCAAGTCAATATCATATGAGGTTCTAGGTAAATGAGATGACCAAAAGTTTCCCCATTCCATATTGACTACCTATGTTTGCAGAAAGTAAGAAGACAAGCAAGCAAAACCTTTATATAAAGTATAAACTACTGAGACTACAAAAATATGAAAAAGCATATATACCATGCCTCCTGATGTTGTTAAAAGACCTTGGCACTTAATAATTGCATCTGCCCGCTCCAAATAGCATGCGTTAGTGCCGGTCCCAATTACAACCGCGGCAACTGTGTCTTCATCAGTATAATGTCCAAGAGCTAGAGTTCCCACAGTGTCATTTATCTGAGGAATAATGCGGCATTAATAAAATCTAACAGCCATTGCACTCAAGAGCTAAAACTAATCAATCCTCAATCAAAATTTGAAGGAGAAAACTATATCATACAAGGGAGAGGAGAAAAACATCTGAAACTTCTATAGAAGGGAAGACATTTTAAACTGGTGACGATAAATGATTTTCCAGATTGTAGAGAAGGTTATCATTCTGACACTGGAATTCAGGACCAACGACATTGTCTCCTAATACTACATAAAGTTAATGATAACGTCAAATGCCCCAGAGAACTGAATCATCCTCAGTAAACCACCTGTGTCCGGCATCTTCTAAACTGGATAATCCAGCATCAACCTGGACTGAAATCTTAAAGAAGGTGAGGTAGCTCATAGTAGAAAATTACATTCGTTATAATAATATAGTACTTAATACACTGACAAAGATAAAGTTTTAGACGTCTAATTGTGCAGCTTCATCATTGAAACAAGCTCCCTTTTTCTTTATCAGTATCATTGAAACAAGTTCTAATATTAACTATCCTATTATATGGCACGATACATGAATAGAAGGTAAAAGCCTCATATCATAGTATCATACAGCTTTAAATTACATCTGAAGGTGAAAACAAGGGGACGGCATGGTCTACGGGAAGCTAATAAGTACCCAAGAGTAAATCTCACAAACATGAGCAAGAAACATGTCCATTTAACAGAAGTTTTAAAGAAGCAAGAAACTGGCAAAGGAAAATGCTCACCAATGCTGCCACCCGCACATCTTGACCTTTTCTAGCAATTGCTTGTTGTAGACATTCAGAAACATCTCTTCCAATCTAAAAATAATGAGAAAAATAAAACCAGAAACAAGGATCTATCAGAAATGGACAACCACATATTAATGATCTTAAAAGAATAAAGGGCATGCATTGGTTAATAAATCCACAGTACATATTCACATCAATAATAGCTACATCTGACATGTAGTCACTTAATATAAAGGCAATCTTGACTGGGTCAGCTACGAAAACACTTTTCTAGCTCTAAGCCTTGCATGGTCGTAAAATTTAGTTCGAGACTACGAGTAATACATGTAGCACAAAAACAAAAAGAGACCCGGAAGCACTGAAAAGGAAAGTAGGTTACACCCCGCATGATAATTACAATCTTTTTTATGAAAGATAATGATGCATAATTACAACTTTTCATTATATAGAATCCAAAAGGCAAAGACTCCTGCTAACTAACCATGTCTTCAATCGAAAATCCCTTTGTCCATTTGATCAAAATGCCAGATGAGGCGGAAGTTTGCTTCACTGGAAATGAAAATGTAAAGCCAAGTTCTCTCCTCCTGGGTGAAGGCTGCTCCAAGCCATTACCTTCCTTTTCAATGAAGTCCTTTAATGATGACGCAACGAAATCAAGGAGATCCTGCACATAATAACAGGAAAAGGGATAAAAACTATGTTGATCTCTACCAAATCAAATGTAATTTTGTTATTTGCAAAAAGATAACAGAACATTAGAGGCTCAATCTCGGCCACCTCGCTTGTGCTAGTCATTAGATGTTGCGGAATGGGTTGTCGTTCTATATCTTGTCCAAGAATAGCAGACCTTTGGCCTCCTAAGTGGACTCTCAAGACTCTAAAATTCGTACCACCAAGGTGCAGAGCATAATATGTTCCCTTTTCCCTCCTAAAAAAACATAAGCCCAAGGTTAGTTATCAAACAACAAAAAGAATATGACCATTAGAGATAATTAACAAAGTATCCACCTGTCAGCAAACATTATAACTGCAGGCTATAGCAAGGAATGTATTTCACTAGCTCAAGTGGCGATTCAATCTGAAAAGCCTCAAATTTTTTGATGTACATTTGAATTTTTCTTGAAGAAAATTATATTCCAATTACCTTTTTAGGGCATGATGAGTAAATCTTTCCCTATTACTACGTCCTCATGTTTTAAAAAACATCCCTTTCGAGCATATGTCAACGCTCAAGGAGAAAATGGAAGATATTAAATATCCAATAAAAACAGAAGATTATTTAGTAATATTTCAGTGGCTAATTTTCATGATGAATACTAAGTGAAAATTCCTTAGTCAAGTGCACATGCAAATCAAAGGGGGTATATAAGGAAACAGAAACAAGCAGCAGAAGCAAAGTTAGATTGAATCAATTACTCCAGCTTTCAAGGTCGTTATCTAGTGACTATTATCATCGATCAAAATGAACCTGCTATCCAATATCATCTACCCAAAACACTCTTTGGAAAATCAGAAGAAGGCAAAATGATAAGTCTATACAGAGCACTAAATTAGAATCATCTTTATGGTGAACTCATCGATGCTTGTACAACAACAACAACAACAACAAACCCAGTGCAATCCCACACAGTGGGGTCTGGGGAGGGTAATGTGTACGTAGACCTTACCCCTACCTTATGAAGGGCTCATCGATGCTTGTGTTAGGGAATATTTAACATTGAATTACTCAATGAACAATCAGGCTAGTTACTTACCTTAGAGACAATATTATTAAATTCTGCATAACAGCAGCATACTTACCACTGGACTCATGCATCACATATACATCTCAAAAGCCACATTATGTCTTAGTTAACCAAAAGCATTTTAAACTAGCAACTGCATGTCTGAAACCCAGTCATGTCCTTTACAGACTATTCACAAACAAAGAAAGCATTCTCAATTTCTTTTTTCCTTTTTTAATCAAGAAGCATTCTCAAATTTTGACAAAGTAATAACCTGAAATTTTCTCCTAGTGTACAACCTTAGCCATCTAAATTTTAAAGAATACACTCATGAAAACCCCAAGGGAGACACAAGAAGAGAGAAATAGAAAAACAAATATAAACAGTCAAAATCACTGTGCCCAGTCTCATGCAATGAAAGAGTATCAGTGTGGTAAATTCTGGAAAACTTTAGCCATAGTTAATAAACCAGCATGAACAAAAAAATAGAGTACATTAATTGTCAGAAGGAAAATAACAAATCAACTGTTATTGCTCCCAAATTGTATCGTGATCAAACTAGTTGAACAAAGAGAGCATTGCATTGTTCCTCGTACTTCACGACTCTAACCACATAATACATCCAAAATAGCAAAACCATGCACACCCCTAGCCAACCATAAAAGACAAAAGATCTCTCACATACCACATAACACAATCTTTTACACACGGCCTCCTTGCAGATGCACACACTTGTAAAAACCCCTGCCCCCACAAAAAAATAAGCCTCTCAACGTTTTGTCTATATTACCACTAGCAGTACACAGCGAGCAAGCATGGCTAATGAATGAATTTAAGAACAAATTAATCATAAGGAAACAGATAAGAGAAGCACTCATATGTATACGCAAATGTCCATGTGAATTTTAAAAAACGTAACAGCTAAGCAATCAGCACAAATCAAATTGTTTCCGCCAAAGGGATGGTTGACTGATCTCACACAAGAGAAAAACATGACATGGATATACTAAAGTTGCCCGTACTTGAAGTTGCCGAGTGAATTAGTGAATGTGTTATACCCCCTCCGTCCCATTTCATGTAACATGCTTTCCTTTTTAGTCTAACATCTTTTTATATTTAGAAACAATTTAACACATTTCTATCTTTAGAAACAATTTAAAATTTTCATTTTAGCCTTGATGAGATGATTTATAGCTATCACAAATGTCTATGCTGCGCTTTAGATATAAGTGACAAAAGTGGTTCTTTCTTTCTTAAATCCAGTAACCAGTCAAACATAAAATGGACGGAGGGAGTATACCAAACCAAAAACAATAACGAAAAGCAATCAGTATGAAAACCAAAGTTGAAACTTTATGGTTAATATGTATACCCATTTGGGAGCTTATCAACATAAGTAAGCAACATCTTGAGTTTACTCCCGCCTTCAGAGGCAAGTCCAGCGTGCATTTCAACAGCCATAGCATCCACTACTTGCTTTAGCCTACCCACGGGTGTACCACACGACTCTTCCAGTTCTTCTAGAACCTTCACCATCTTCTTCCACTTCCTCCTCCTTTTTACCCTCTTACCCACCATAGCTGCCGCCACAATACACGCCGCCACCGCAAACCCCGCCGATATCCCCACCGCTAACCTCCCCATACGACACCGTTTATTTTTCTTTTTATTTGTGCTTTTTCTTCTGTCTTTCTCCCGTTTCGAGAATAAATCAGTCAAACCATTTTTATGTATAAATACGACACCGTTTCAAATCAAATACCCCGTTTTAATTTAAAACTCCCTCCTTTTAATCAAAAAACACCACACCTTTGCTGATAAAAATCACTTAAACGGCGTCGTCTGACGGAATAGAGCCGTTTCCTTTTCCCGGTGACACACACAATACACAGTTACACACAGCTCAGTGTTTCCAAAACTAAAACAACGGCGTACTTTCCGGTAATCAACGCCGTGATTGATGTCGTTATCCAATAGTGAAAACTAAAACTTACTGTCACCGCCTATTCTGTCGCCCGTCCGGCCACCGTCTACGGCTGAGAATGTCGTTATTCTATAGATGTGGCCAGAAGCACGGAGATTTTGCTTGAAAGTGAAACTGTTAAACAGTTCATCCGTTGGAATATTCTCCGGCGATGTTTTCGGCAATATCCGGCAACAACAACATTAACGGATTTTTCCCGGCGACGTTGACGGATGTTTTTCAGGCGACGACCAGTTGTTTGAAGAAATACTAGAGAGAGAAAGAGCGAGGGGAGAGAGAGAAAGAAGGGCGGTGTTGCGCTTTTGTACTGAATGTGTGTGTAGGGGGTGTATGTGAAAGCGAACTTCCGATATTTATAGGTGATTTACAAAGACTGTTTTACCCTCGGTAAAGTTAGGAAATGACAGATTTGTAGCGCTTCTTTTTTTACTATTATCGTGAAATGGGGAAAAGAATTTACTATATTTTGGTGTTTTGTGTAAAGTTAAGGCACCAGGTTGATGTGTATTTACGTTTTTGCCATTGGAATTGGAATTTTTGGATTACCTTAATTATTTGAAAAGTTTTGGTTGATTAAATTTGACTAAGCTTTGTGATAGGGACTTTTGTTTTTCTCTTTTTTTCCTTAATAGTGGAAAGCTATGTGACTAGTCTTTTGACTTGTTTGATTTGAACTTTAATATGATTAAACTGTTGACTTGTGAATAACAAAGATTTTGTTGATATATGTGCTTTGAAATTTACATAATTATTACCTTATGTTTTTTTATTTTGTTCTTTTAGAAAAGTTTTAAAGATTTACTACTTTTGACTCTATACTTTCCTTGATAGTTGAAAGGAATATGACTAGGTGGGCGTTTGGACATAAGAATTGTAAAATTCTAAAATAGGGAAAAGAAATTTTCAGGTGAAAATGGTATTTGAAATTTAGAGTTGTGTTTGGACATGAATATAATTTTGGGTTGTTTTTGAAGTTTTGTGAGTGATTTGAGTGAAAATTTTGAAAAATAACTTTTTGGAGTTTTTTAAATTTTCGAAAATTTCCAAAATGCATATTCAAGTGAAAATTAAAAATTTTATGAACAAACGCTGATTTCGGAAAAAAGTAAAAAAAAAAAAATTGAAAAAAAAAAAATTTCTTATCTCCAAACGAGCTCTAGGTCTTTCCTCTTTTTTGAATTTGAGTTTGAATATGATTAAAGAGAGCATTTTGAATAATGAATAAACAGTTTAAATGTTCTTATTAGTATACCAACTGAATAAATTGGGCATGTGAATCGTTTTCATACATTGACGTAAATTTTGACAATATAAAATCTACGTTTCAAGATCTATGTATATATCTTTTTGCTACATATGAATGAAAATCATTAGTATCTTGTCATTCATTTAAACTAGTTACTAGTTATATTAGTTAAATGGATTACTATAGTCATGCATACACAATTATATTTGAACTTCTAATAATTACGATACTGCTTAAAATTAATACTTTTGACTCTAATAAAGATGAGTTTTTTTTTGTAATAAGTTGATGTGAATTTATAAAATTATAAAGAGTGTGATATAATGACTTATGCTTATTCTTCTTATTCTTTTTTAACTTATATTGAGCCCAGTACTTGAGGATTTTGTTAATTCACACCAAACGTATGATTCTTATGTCGATACGATAAGAGATCCAGAAAATTAATATGGAGTAGAGGGAATAAATATTTAGACCATCACCTTCAAGTGTATATCTACGTAAATACTTTATAAATTTAAGAAATTCATATCTATAATCCTATTTTACCATCATATGGAATTGATCTTTATAACTATATTAATTGCGGGTATTATCTTGTTGAACTTTTCTCATTTTATACCCCACATTTGAATTTTTCACTTAAGATGTCTATTCATTTAATATCTCCATATTAGATTTTCTATTATAAGTAATCTATCAAATCCAAATAAATATGGTAGACCAAATTAAACCTAATCTAAATTAATGCCGTCGGCTAATAATTCCATATACAAATCTATGTACAAGATTTGTTACATTCAATGAAATCTCTCACTCAAATCCATGTAAAGGATTTGTAACTTTATGATATTTTATATGGAGTAGGTTGCATTTATAACAAAATGTTCTATTTTCATCCAATCATAAAAAGTGAATCAAAAGGAGGGCAATTGAGTAAATTCAAGAAATAAATTTTTTGGTCCCTCCCATCCCCACAAGTTTTTATGTAGAGAACCAACAAAGTGATTCCACTTTGATGAAACTCATATCAAATAAAAAATGAGGGACTAAAGTGTCACTAATTAAAAACGTCTTGGACAAAATAGACATTTGGAACTTACTTATTGGGGGTGCGTAGGTAAAAGACAGCAAATTTCAGAAGGAAAAATAAAAAGGAAATATGTGGAAAAACGGCGACGTTGGAAGGTGCGGTTACGCTGCGGACCGTACCATAATGACAGCTGTGTTCCGCTAATTCCAGCTAAGCATTAAAAAGTGGGGAAAAAAAATGTTTCATTACATTTCACTAGACAGTACAAAAGACAATAGAATGCACCCCCATAGCTGTACTATTCTCTCTCTCTCTCTCTTTCTTATGTCCTCCACACACCCACACACCCTACTACCCCTTTGAACCACCCACCCCTAGACCCCCATCTCCCACCAAACACACACACACCATATTCCAATAAAATTAACAAAAAAATGAAATAGAAAGAAAATGTGAAGTATTGAGCCGAGATTCTATCGGAAATAATTTTTCTACCTCCACAAGGTAACAGTAAAGTAGGCGTATATATTATCCTCTGTGGACTCTATATTGTAGGAATATGCGGAACGTGTTATTATTATTATTATTATTGTTATTAGGTTTTCATCGTTGTATATTACACTGGTATAATAATAATAAATATTGTTAGTGCGCCACAAAAAAAATGTAGCATAATGGATAAGATTCCTCAAAGGGCAAAAGGTCTCTGTTTCGAGCATTGGGAATGAAAAAAGTCATGAAAGTCAAATAAGATAGTTGTTCAGTAAGTTCTAACCCCAAGAGAGAAAGGATAAATTGCTCGCGCGCTTCGTCAAGTTAGAGAGAGGATCTTGGGCTGAATAGATTATCGACTCTGAAGGCATACAAATGTGACTTTAGTTCTGATGGTTTGCTTTGCTACTGGGTGCAACAGTCTTTTTTGATACTTTGAATTGAGTGGTCCATACGCCCCTCCCCTCGCCAAGCTTGAAGGAGAGACCCCAAAGTAGGTATCAGAGACCATACGCCCCTCCTTGCCAAGCTTGAAGGAGAGACCCCAAAGTAGGTATCAGACACCGGGGTAAAAAAAAAAAAGCTACCTATGGTGCTAATACATCTTACTTCCAACATAGTTGAAATATGCATAAAAGTGCTTTATTTTACTTGCTTGATCAAATTATTATTTGTAAACCAAGTGGGAATTTATTTCCCTCCTAATGATCTACTATACAATTATGACTTTAGATCTTAGTTTGCCATTTGAATGGTAGCTCATTTATAGAGAGCTTCTGCCTTGTATAAATGTAGATACAATTCTCTGCTCACTAGGTCCTTCTCTTTATCATTCTCTTATATTGGGCATTAAAAAGGGAATTTAAAATAGTTTGATTATCCTTTTGTTACTTTTTGATAAATAGGATTAATAATTGTCATGCCAATAATTTATTTCCATGTTCAACTTAACAAATTAAACTTGTATTACCAAATTTCCTTATTCTGATTACTTTCTCTCAATTTCACTAATATAATATTCATCCCATACAAAATTCCCCTATAAAAAGACTAAATTAACTTCCAATAATGTTCATACTTACCCTATTATGATAGTTTTATATACTACTAATATAAGATATTATTTATATCCAAATAGGAAAAAGAAAGATAGTAAAAGAAAGTGACTTAGATAGAGGTATAATTGCGTTAAATGGAAGAGAATAATCGTGGTTAAGTATTAACCATTAGATTTGGAACAACTACAAGACAAAGTACCTGAGAAAGTATGTTTAATTATGATGGGGTAACTTAGTCATACTTTAAATTATTTAGTGTCGTTAAGCCAAGCTACAAAAAGTATGGTAAAATCTCCAATAATTAAATAGTAGTAGGCTTTCTTAATACATATTTAATTGTATTCTAGTAAATATAGTAACTAATATGCTATTACATTTTAGAAATTGTTGATTACGTAAAATAATATTTATATTATAATACATATAAGCCAAATCCAAAAGTGATACTTATTATTACTTTATACGACATGCATGTAATTTTAGTTACACCATGTTTAATTTTAACGTTGGATTAATTCGGTTCAACCATTTATCTCCTTTTACAAAATAATCATTAAACTGACATTCAAAAAAAAAAGGGGGGGGGGGGGGGGGGGGGGCGAGTGAAAGAGACAATAATTAATCAACGTTGTTTTACATGTTGAATTTGTGTGTTAATTACTTGGCCATCACTATACAGCTTGGCAATTTCGAATATTCGTATCCTCATTAATTTTTATTTTATTTTGTGATATATACTATAGTTTTTATTTTTTAAAAGGGAAGTGGGGTGGTCCCTTTCATAGCTACACAATCCGTCTTGGCTCTCATGCGCCAAATATTATAGCAATATATGTTTTGACTTTGATTTGACCAATGAAAACTTCCATCTTTATTGTCCTTATTAGTCATTCTTATTTTTATAAGTACACTCCTAAGTAAAAAAAACTTATATAATTGATATATCTTTTTTACATGTTCATTTTGCCCTATCATGGGGTCTTAACATGCCTAAGGGAGTTAGGAGTCGTAATTATTTTCAAGTTATTAAAATAAAGTAGTAGTCTGGTACACGAAATATTCCGCGTTCATGCAAGATCCGAAGAAAGGTCATACCCAGAGGCGGACCCAGGATTTGAAGATTGGGGGTGCACTTTTGCTTTCAACCAAAATCTACTATGTATACAGGGTGTCACTACTAATATATTAGTATTTTCTAAAATCATATACATATATTCATGAACAATTTGCCGAACTTTCCGGGTGTCGGTGACCCCTCACTTGATAACATAGGTCCGCTTCTGGGCGTACCTCAAGAGATGTCATGTAGGCAGCCTACTCTGATACAAGTACTAGTGGCTAATTTCATGGCTCAAACCCGCGACATATATGTCATGGCTCAAATCCGTGACATATAGATTATACGAAGACAACTTTACTATTGCTCCAAGGCTCCCATCAATATTCTCAGGAAAAAAAAAGATTTGATTATTCTCACCTAATAATATATTAATTTATGATCTATGAGTAAGAAATAGAAGCATCTAGCAGCGAAGAAAAGAGCGTTTTCTTATGACGATGAACCAAAATTACACCCAAGTATAATGTCAATAAAAAATTGATTTTGTTATATATATTTGAAATGTTGGCATGTTATTGCAGTTACTTCCTAAAAAGTATAAATAAAATAAAAGAAAAAGCATGAGTAATTGAATATCACTATCAAAACCCGCCTTTATAATCAAGGCTCAATTAAGCATGCTAAAGTAGCAAGCATTTCCTATAGTGATCAAGTGGTGGCTTGACCTTACCAATTATTTCTAAAAAAAAAAAAATGTTGTGATATCCGCTATCAATATTGGAGCACGAATAAATTTGTACAAAATAGTTCTATATATGCGGCAAAGTAAAAAAGATAGTCCGATACACAAAGTATCTCGCGATTAAGTAGAGTTCAGAAAAGACCGCATTACGAGGGATGCGATGTAAAGTGTAAAGTATTTCCTAACAAAATTAATTTCATACCTTAAACTCGAACACGAAATCCCTTATCAAGGACAAAAGCACCACAATACTTATTGGTATTTCTAAAAAGTTTATTGAGCAACAACACTTAAGAGATAATAACATATATTTTAATCAGTTGTCATAATCAAAACAAGTCATTATCGTAGGATTCTAATATCCACGTATAGCTTTAGAAAATTGAAAGCTTTTCTAAAGTTTTTGACAGGGATATAACGGGCGGTAATGCCATGGCCCACCTTTCCCTTAAAAGAATCTTTATATAACATCTAATTTATTTATTAAGTGTTTTTTTTTTAAATATTAAAACTTGACTCCAAACTCATTTGCGGGTTCTTTACCAAAAATCACATATTAATCGCATGTTCTCTTACTTAAAAATGCAAATTTATGATTCAACCCAAATTTAAAAGAATATTTCACGTATGCTTTAAATACTGTTATTTTCGTGTGACATATAAATCACGTATTCGAGCTGTAGAATCAGTCATTGATGTTTGTATTAAGGTAAACTGCCTACATCACATTCACTTGGGGTGCGGTCCTTCCTCAAACCTTAGGTGAAGACGAGATGCTGTGTCCGAGACTCTCTTCTTCTTTTTTTTAATTTCACGTACACTTCAATAAAAAGGAGAAAATATAGCATAAAATATCATTTCTTTACTTTTATTTTCTTGACATTTATGGAATTTTCATTTTGTTCTTCTTTTAAATATAAATAGTGTGTTTGCCATTTTAACGGATTTGTGAAAATTCTTCAAACTTTTGTATACGTCAGATATACTCAGATCTATTTCCCAATAGAAAGAAAAGATTTGAGTGAAATGACTTGACAAGAAGAAGCCACCGACCAATAAGGAGCTACTTGCGATCTGTCCCCCACTTTTATTTAACAAAATAAATTAAAAATTACTAAGATTTCTTATTATATAACACAACCATGTATTTGTATTATAATTTTAGTTTTATTACCAAACCAAGACACCTTGGTTTAAAGTAATTTTAGGACCCGTTTGTCCATAAAAAATATTATTAGTTTTTTCGTTTTTTTTTCAAAAATTTGTTTGTCCATAAAATTTTGTAAGTTTTTGAAATTTTTTCAAAAATGGGTTTTTCAAAAATCAAAAAGTGATTTTGACCACTTTTTCAAAAAATAAAATAAAATTTTCCTACTCACAAAACTGCAATATTTTTTCAAGTGAGATGCATGTCCGAATATAATTTTAAATTCCAAATATCATTTTTCAACTTAATTCCAAATACCATTTTTTTTCAAAAATTATAATTTTTATATCCAAACACCTACTTAGCCGCTCTATGAATTGTTTCTATTGCTAATACATGAAATTTTTATTTAACATTTTATCTCACGTAAAATGACACAATATTTCACATAATAAAAGTTAGGTTATGTTCTTTCTTCACGACTTTGTTTGAACTAACACATACTAGCCTTCGGCCTTAATAAAAGTTAGGCTATGTTCGACCTTGTTCGAACTAACTCCTATTGGCCCTCGGCCATAACATAAATTTAGGTTATGTTCGACCTTGTTCGAACTAACACATATTGGCCCTCGGCCATAATAAAAGTTAGGTTATGTTCGATCTTGTTCGAACTAACACCTATTGGCCCTCGGCCATAATAAAATTTAGGTTATGTTCGACCTTGTTCGAACTAATACCTACTGGTCCCCGGCCATAATTAAGGTTAGGTTACATTCGACCTTGTTCGAAAGAACAAACACTAGCCCTCTGTCGTAATTAAACTCAGGCTATGTTTGACCTTGTTCGGAAAAACATCTAATAATCCTTGACCGCAATCTAACGAAAGAGCCAAGGCAGCCAAACAACATAAGCAAAAAACATACAAGTACAGAAAACAAACTACAGGAAAAGAAGCAGACGCAGAGAACAACTTTGGCATTTCATACTTAAAAACACTTTTACAAAGGCTCACGGAGACGCCGCCAAAAAATACACAAAAGTTTACAAAAAGAGAAGAAGATAAACTACTGATCACCGCCATTGTGAGCTTCTGCGCCTTTGCCACCTTGACCATCAATATCCTCGCCACCGTGATCACCCCCACCTTCGCCTCATTCACCCTCACGATAAGAAGTGTCGTACCAAATGTCCTCTTCAAGCCAATCCACACCTTCATCATCGCCCTCATCACCCTCAGGCGTGGCAGGATCATACCCACAAGCAACTAGAGCTTCACGGGCTTTAACACGAACATCCTTGAGGGAGACCTTGGAAACGAATCCCGCATTATGCAAATCTTGATATATGTCCAATTGATCTTTGGCGTGAATCCATTCCTCATACAATGCCCGAGGAACATTGGGAAACTCCGCAGTATGAGAAGAAGAGGGTTAGGCAAGCAGTTGAGCCTTCTCAGCTTCCAATGCGACCACCCGACCATGAAGGAGGGTGTTATCCTTTTCCAGTTCTCCGACCCTCCCCTCTAGTCAGTTCTCCTTAGCTTTCGCCGTGGATTGGTCGTTCTCCCGCTCGGCCTGAAGGGCATTATTCGCTAGCTCAAGCATCTCCAATTTCCTCGAACGTCCAAGCGAAAAGACGTTGTCTTCTCAAGCTCGTTCTGCTTCTCTGCATCTTCACCACCGAGGCCTGCCAGCTGAAGCTGACATTCTTCCAACTGCCTGCGTAGTTCGACCACTTGCGCTTGAAGATCACTACACTCGGCCTCTACGCCCTTGCTGACTTCAAGCTCTTCTTCTTTGCTCCTCAACGTCCCCTCGAGGACACTGCATTTCTCAATGGATTTCACCAGCTTGTCATTTTTCTCCCTCCTCGAGTCGCTGACGAAATATACGGTACTTGCGTCGATACACAAGGTACTTGTTCTTCAGCTTTATGAAAATCTCCCTACGCCTCTTCTCCCTCCGAGCACTCTCGATCTCCAAGATCATCGTCTACGTTCAGAAAAAGAAAAGGAGTGAGTTAGAACCGAAAACGCCCTGAAAAATAAGGGCAAAAAGAACAAAAAAGTAAAACGCTGAACACTTACTCTAAGGGCAAGACCAGCGATGCTCCTAGATAGAGTATCGTCATCCATATCTTTAAAAGTCTTGACCTCTATCTCGGAACAAAGGGGGCCGAGTCTAGGCATCACGTTCTCCGTCTTTTTTAGCAAATCACGATATATGGGGATCACAATAGTCCTCGTAGATCCCTCCAACCTTACCTCAAGTTGGGTAAGCCCTTCCTCCGTTATCTTTAGATTGCCAGCATCAATGTCTAAGCCCGTCTCATAGCCATCTTCAGCAACACCTTTGCCTCCCTCATCGGCCAGCAAGGAAGTATCATCAGCTCGACGCGAAATTGACAGCCTCTCTGGTCGCGAAGCGTCGAAGATTCCAGTAGCTGACCCTTCAGCCTCCGCCATCATAGAAGGAAGAGGCGTACCTACGTCGGCCTCCGCTAACCTCGGGATTTCAGACACTAGTTTGAACTCGTCTTCGATGACGATGGTCGTCGTCTCGTGCAGTGTAAAATCACCTTCCGTTACATTGACGGCCCGGTCGACCCCGTCACCTATATCCACAGACCTCCTCTTGCGAGACATCAAATCTTCCTTGCTAGATGCCGGCTCCTCATCGTCTTCGTATATAAGACGGTATAGTGAAGAGGTCAAAGAAGAAAGAGGACAAGACGCACCAACATGAGGGACCAAGTCACGAGCAGTGGTAACAACGGTCAAAGGAGGAACCGAGGCACGAGCAGAAAAGGACACAATCGATGAGGGGGCGAAAACTGAGGACTTTGCATTTTTCCTCTTTCGGAATGTAGGGCGGGAGCTTTCAACTTCTTCGTAGACCCTCGGTTGAAATCAAGCGACAAACAAAGGAAAAAGAAAGTCAGCCAAAACTAACCCAAAGAAGGAAGCAACTAGGAAGCCAACGATAAAAATGACTTACTGGTCAGGGGAGATGGGGCCAAATCTTTTGAAGAAGCCTGGCCACTCGCATATCCCCATGATACGAGGGAGAAGCCATCCCACCCAGTCAGAAATATCGCCAACCAAGGGAGGAGGCGAATGTGTAGTTACACAAAAAGGACAGTAGGTTATAACCACAACCAAGTATGACAGGAAATTAGATACTTACAAATGAGGAAGTCGTGTACTTACGAGTATAATTCCAAGTCTCAGGAAAACCCTCAGCATTGGCCACCACGTCCTTAGTTCGAACAAAGAAGAAGCTGAGCCAGAATTGGCGATTAGCCTTATTATCCATCTTTACCACTAAGCACTTTCCTCCTCGGTGGCGTAGATTCAAAAGCGCCCCTATAAAAGCTGGGAGCGAACAGGTGCGTAAGATGACGAATTGTGAGTTCGACCCCGGCCAGCTCCGCAAACTTGGTGAGCATCCTCAAGAGTTTGTAAACGTACGGTGCAGGATGAGCCGGGCAAACGCCGTAATAGCAACAAAACTCCTCCGCCAATGGAAGAAGAGGAAGAGTGTAGCCGTCGTGGAAGAGATAGGCATAGAAGGCGCAATACCCAGGGCAGTGAACCTGCACCACATCCCACCCGGCAGGGATCAATTCGATATGGTTGGTGAGGCCGTATTTTGCCTTGAGCTCTATCAAATCAGCCTCCGTCATCGTTGATTTAAAGGTTCGGGGGTCAGCCTCAAGCAGTTTCGAAAAGTCAGACCTGATATCAGGGTTATGAGGAACTATCTGATCCACCATTGGGAAGCTTCCGTCCTCGGTGACCGCGGAAACTTCCTCCGCATGAGGGGGAAACACCATCGCTATTGGGATCGAGTCGCTCCCCTCGCTAGACTGAGAAGGTACATTAGACATATTTTCCAAGAAATAGAGTAAGGTATTAAACAACAGAGGATTAAAGTCAATAAGGATCGCTGGAACGAAGGGAAAAGATGCACAACAATGGAAAAAGAAGTAGGAGATATAGGGTTTCGATGCATGAAGTCTGTAAAAATTGGGATTGAACCCTCACATCCCTATTTATAAGAATTCAGGCGTCAGAATAGAGAAATTTTCGCATCATCATCTAGCATCGGAATCGAAGTGGCAGGACCAATCAGGAGTCTCACGCAAAACAAAGCGACGCATCGGGAATACGTGCCATGATGACACGTGAGGTCGTGACGTCATTCCGATTCATGGACAGTACAACTCCAAAATCTGCGGCTCACGAAGGGCCACGTTGCAAGTTTGCCTCAATCACCGCGACCCGATCAGCTCGTCCAATCATTCCAACCGCAATGAACAGAATCCGCTCATCAAGCCCGCCTGAGGCCGGCCTCAATAAGCAGAGAGACTAAATGTATGTGTCAAAATCCACCGTAGAATATTTAAAAAAAGATAATATTAAGCAAAGGGTTCTCGAGTCGTCATTAGTTGAGGTGGACCAGGAAGTAGAAAAGTTCATAGTCGAAGAGTCGACATGAGCCGTGGTCGAAATATCAATCATGGTTGAGGTCGAGCACCGTCGATGAAGCTGTAACAGCTAATTTTCGAAACAAGATATTAAAGAGAATATTTCGTGGATATTCTATGCACTTGTACTATTAGGGTTTACTAGGAATATATCTTATATAAATAGAAAAAGAGACAATGATCTAGGGCATGTGATTTTTATTTGTAAGAACACACTTTGACAAGAAAGATTCTCTCTCTTTTACTAAGATATAATCATTACATTTTTACCAATATTCTCGTCGATACTATTCTATGTTTTTCCATCAGATCCAAGGGTAAACGTATGGCGCAAGCTGAGCCGGGCAAACGCCGTAATAGTGACAAAACTCCTCCGCCAGCGGAAGAAGAGGAAGAGTGTAGCCGACGTGGAAGGGGTAGGCGTAGAAGGTGCAATACCCAGGGCGGTGAACCTGCACCACATCCCACCCGGCATGGATCAATTCGATGTGGTTGGGGAAGCCGTATTTTGCCTTCAGCTCCATCAAATCAGCCATCGTCATCGTTGATTCAAAGGTTCGGGGGTCGGCCTCAAGCAGTTTTAAGAAGTCAGACCTGATATCAGGGTTACGAGGAACTATCTCCTCTACCATTGGGAAGCTTCCGTCCTCGGTGGCCGCGTAAACATCTTCCGCATGAGGGGGAGACACCATCGCTATTGGGATCGAGTCGCTCCCCTTGCTAGACTAAGAAGGTAGACATGTTTTCAAAGAAATAGAGGAAGGTATTAAACAATAGAGGATTAAAGTCGATAAGGATCGCTGGAACGAAGGGAAAAGATGCACAACAATGGAAAAGAAAGTAGCAAATATAGGGTTTCGATGCAGGAAGTCTGTAAAATTTGGGATTGAACCCTCACATCCCTATTGATAAGAATTCAGGCGTCAAAATAGAGAAATTGCCTCATCATCATTTGGCATCAGAATCGAAGTGACAGGATCAATCAGGAGTCCCAGGCAAAACAAAGTGACGCATCGGGAATACGCGTCATGATGACGCGTGAGGTCGTGACGTCATTTCGATTCATGGACAGCACAACTCCAAAATTTGCGGCTCACAAAGAGCCACGTTACAAGTTCGCCTCAATCACTGCGACCCGATCAGCTCATCCAATCATTCCAACCACAATGAACAAAATCCGCTCATCAAGCCTGCCTGAGGCCGGTCTCAATAAGCGGAGGGACTAACTGTATGGGTCAAAATCCGCCGTAGAATATTTAAAATAAGATAATATTAAGCAAAGGGTTCTCGAGCCGTCGTTAGTTGAGGTTGACCAGGAAGTAGAAAAGTTCATAGTCGAAGAGTCGACATGAGCCGTGGTCGAGATGTCAATCATGGTCGAGGTCGAGCACCGTCGATGAAGCTGTAATGGCTAGTTTTCGAAATAAGATATTAAAGAGAATATTCTGTGAATATTCTCTGTACTTGTACTATTAGGGTTTACTAGGAATATGTCTTATATAAATAGAAAAAGAGACAATGATCTAGGGCATGTGATTTTTATTTGTAAGAACACACTTTGACAAGAAAGATTCTCTCTCTTTTACTACGATACAAACATCACATTTTCACCAAGATTCTGGTCGATATTATTCTATGCTTTTCCATCAGATCCAAGGGTAAACGTACGGCACAAGCTGAGCCAGGAAAATGCCGTAATAGTGACAAAACTCCTCCGCCATTGGAAGAAGAGGAAGAGTGTAGCCGACGTGGAAGGGGTAGGCGTAGAAGGCGCAATACCCAAGGTGATGAACCTGCACCACATCCCACCCGGTAGGGATCAATTCGATGTGGCTGGGAAGGCCGTATTTTGCCTTGAGCTCCATCAAATCAGCCTCCGTCATCGTTGATTTAAAGGTTCGGGGGTCAGTCTCAAGCAGTTTCGAGAAGTCAGACCTGATATCAGGGTTACGAGGTACTATCTCCTCCACCAGTGGGAAGCTACTATCCTCGGTGGCCGCGGAAACATCCTCCGCATGAGGGGGAAACATCATCGCTATTGGGATCGAGTCGCTCCCCTCGCTAGACTCAGAAGGTACATTAGACATGTTTCAAAGAAATAGATTAAGGTATTAAACAACAGAGGTATGCAAGACTAACCTCAATGGAGTAGAGACGAGGTACAGTCAAGATACTAAGTAGTCTAATAACTTGTGCAATATAATATATAAAATACTAGGAAACAGATAGCAATAAGGGCGGGATAAAACAACTAGTGGTATACACAGCAAGACAACAAGAATACCATAAATATCACTCAATAATTAATAAATACATGTACGCCTAATTAATTCAAGTTTTTCAAATAAATATCCGTCACATATAATTCTTCCAAATAACTCTCTTTCAAATGTAGTTTTCTCAAATAATTATTTTTCAAATATAATTCTTTCAATAAATCTTTTCAAATATAATTTCCTCAAATAAATATCTTTCAAATACAATTCTTTCATATAATTCTTTTTGAATAAAAATCGTTCCAAATAAATATTTTTAATATAATTCTTTCAATTAAAAAGTCACCATGTGACACCTCATTTCATAATCATAAAAATACGAGTCTCAGCCTATTTTTATATTTCCACGGCACCTCGTGCCCATAATTAAATCATCATATTTCTCCAGCACCTCGTGCCCTCATTTCATATCACAACTGTATGGACAATTCACGTGCCAATTATCTTATCATTTCATCACAGTACCTCGTGCCCACATTTTATATCATAACTGCACGGATAATTCACGTGCCAAATATCCTCATTATTTACTCACGGCACCTCGTGCCCATATTTTATTTTATAATCCGCCCGGCAATGGTCACATGCTCCCAATTTCAATATAAATCATATTGTTATCAATTTATCAACAACAAGACAAATTGCACAAGGTATAAAAATAAACACAAGCAAATCATAACATCACATGAAAATTATCAACAGCACAACCCAACATCATCACATATTGTCCCTGACAATAGCCATCCTTATCGCTCCTATTGCCACCCTTATCACTCCTATAGCCACCCTTATCGCTCCGCCCAGATAATATCAATAGCCACCCTTATCGCTCCTATAGCCACCCTTATCGCTCCGCCCAAACAATATTCCAACAAACACGACAACAGTGAAATGCCACCCCTTATACCCACATAATATCAACGGTGAAATGCCACCCTTATCTTCCCAAAATAATAACTCACACAACACAATAATTTACACGGAAAATTAACACAGCAACATAATAAAATTAATTCATATCACAATTTGCCCAATGGCCACAACCAAATTCCAAAGATATAACAAAAATCAATTAATTTCACAACAAATAGCCCAAGGCTCCACACAATGTATATAACACCCAAAAACAATCAATAGAGATAGAAATTACTCAGCATAAAGTAAAACCTTCATTAATGTAAATTTAGATAATTATATTAATACTTATTCTTAAGCTCGCTTAAATTAATTATTTGCATAAGAAAATTCATATTGGAATTTAATTTTCAAGAAATATTAAACGAACAATACTCACGAAATTTCATAAATATTTCAAGTAACAATCACATCAAATTAGCATATAAAAATAAATTCAACAATAAGGATTTAGGAATGGCAAACAGATGATTTAATAATTTTCCACAATTTTCAAATTTACTACACAATAATTTCTAAGACTCTAATTCAATGAATTTTGCACGTATAAGCCCGAGTACGTACTCGTCACCTCGCGTACACGGTTTTTCACATTTCACAAATGGCACATAAGACTCAATGCCTAAGGGGTAATTCACCCACTCGAGGTTAAGCAAGACACTTACCTTTTTGAAGTTAGGCAGATATTCTAAAATAGCCTTCTTGCTTGAATTGTCCTCCAGATAGCTCAAATCTATCCAAATTAATTGTATAACTTCATTAAAATTCATCAAAAATAATTCTGAATAATAATACGTCAACTTAAAAATTTATTCCAAAAAGTCAACACGGGACTCGCCCCTCGGAACCCGACGTAATTTTCACCAAATCCGAACATCCATTCCGATACGAGTTCAACCATACCAATTTTATCAAATTCCGATAACAACTCGACCTCCAAATCTTAAATTTTCATTCTTAGAAGATTTTACAAAAATCTTGATTTCTTCCATTAAAATCCGAATTAAACGATGAATATAATCATAGATTCATAAAATATAAACACTTTAGGATATAGAACACTTACCTCAATCTATATGGTGAAAATCGCCTCAATATGAGCTCTATAGCTCCAAATATGTCAAAATGGCTGAAAACTCGAAATATAGCTACTGCCCAGGTATTTACTCTTCGCGATCGCGGAAAACCAATCGCGATCGCGAAGAACAAACTCCCCAACTCTTCAAGACAATTTCTAGTATAATGGTCATAACGTTTTGTACAAAACTCTAAATGATGAATGGTTTAACTTTCTGCAAACTAGATTCCAAGGGCTATAACTTTCATTTGTTGCTCATATTCCAATTCCTTATATATTTCGAGATATAAGCTTCCAAAGTTAACCTTATGCAACAGAGAATTCCAAACTCTTCCCGGACAGCCTGTAGTGTATCTACCATAACTTTTTGTACACAATTCCAAATGACAAATGGTTTACCTTTTTGAAAACTAGACATCAAGTACTACAACTTTTATTTTTGGATCATGTCCAAATTCCTTATAGATTGCGAGATATAAGCTTCCAAAATCGGGTTAGTGCAACCGAGATTTGTTCTACGCGATCGCGAAAGAGTTTCCGCAATCGCGATTCGCAAGGCCCCAAACGGTTGTTTGCTCTTCGCGAACGCGACCAAAAGTTCGCGATCGTAATGCACACCTCTGTAGGCAGAAACCAGCAATTAAAAATGGCCTAGAAATGATCTGAAACCACCCCAACAAGTCCTAAAATATCATACGAGCTTAGTTGAAGCCTCGAATCACATCAAACAACGCTAAAATCACAAATCACACCTCGATTCAAGCCTAATGAACTTTAAACTTTTAAATTCTATATCTTGTGCCGAAATACATCAAATTAATCCGGAATAACTTTAAATTTTGCACACAAGTCATAAATGACATAACGAAGCTATTCCAATTTCCATAATCGAATTCCGACCTCGATATCAAAAAGTCACCCCCGGTCAAACTTCAAAAAAATTCAACTTTCGGCATTTCAAGCCTAATTCTACTACGGACCTCCAAATAATTTTTCGGACATGCTCCTAAGTCCAAAATTACCATACGGAGCTATTGGAATCATCATAATTAAATTCCGAGGTCGTTTATACATAAGTCAATATCTGATCAACTTTTCTCTTCTTCATTTAAGCTTCTAAATAAGGATTGTTCTTTTAACTTAATTCTGAATCTTCACTAATTCAAAATCGACCACACCCGCGGGTCATAATACATATTGTGAAGCTGCTCGAGACCTTAAGTCACTAAACGGGGCGCAAATTCTTAAAACGACAAGTCGGGTCGTTACAATTTATAAGAGTTCATGCGTCAGAATAGAGAAATTGCCTCATCATCATCTGGCATCGGAATCGAAGTGGCAGGACCAATCAGGAGTCCCACGCAAAACAAAGCGATGCATCGAAATACGCATCATGATGATGCATGAGGTCGTGACATCATTTCGATTCATGGACAACACAACTCCAAAATTTGCGGCTCACGAAGGGCCACGTTGCAAGTTTGCCTCAATCACCGCGACCCGATCAACTCGTCTAATCATTCCAACCACTATGAACAGAATTCGCTCATCAAGACCGCCTGAGGCCGGCCTCAATAAGCGGAGGGACTAACTGTACGGGTCAAAATTCGCCCTAGAATGTTTAAAATAAGATAATATTAAGCAAAGGATTCTCGAGCCGTCGTTAGTTGAGCTGGACCAGGAAGTAGCAAAGTGCATAATCGAAGAGTCGATATGAGCCGTGGTCGAGCATCGTCGATGAAGCTGTAACGGCTAGTTTTCGAAACAAGATATTAAAGAGAATATTCCGTGGATATTCTCTGTACTTGTACTATTAGAGTTTAATAGGAATATGTCTCACATAAATAGAAAAAGAGACAATGATGTAAGGCATGTGATTTTTATTTGTAAGAACACACTTTGACAAGAAAGATTCTCTCTCTTACTAAGATACAAACATCACATTTTCACCAAGATTCTGGTCGATATTATTCTATGTTTTTCCATTAGATCTGAGGGTAATTCGAACATTCAAGGTATATTTGTCACTCATCATTGTCACGAGGAACAATCATCTAGTTTATCTTTTATTGGGTGAATCATTCCTCATATTTACTCAAGTGTCATTTATTGTTATTTATTGCTATTAAGTGCTATATTATTACTCATGCTTTTTGGAATAGTTATTGCATATCGATATCAACACTCGACCAGATCTATCTGACGTTTGCCATTTTCTCGGATGTTGCATCTAGAAATACTATTGTTAACTAAGATTAACCCATAATTATATAAATTTAATTATTTGAACCAAGAATCATATTTTTGGGCCAAACAATTATAAGGATGTATTAATTATGCGAGGAAAAAAATAGCATGAAATATTATATCAGTAATGATAAGTGACGAATATCAAATTTATTCAATAAATAATACAAAAATTTATGATGACAATTATATTTATATATCATATTGTTAGTTGCAATATAATAACAGGAGCGTTTGAATATCTTGTAAAATATTATAGGCTTGTAAACAACACGTGGTCCAAAAACCACCCATTATTAAAAATTCAAAAAAAAAAACATCAAATAGACGACAATGGACGTGACATTAAACGGTAGAATCTGCTTGGCTGCTAATTTTTCTAAGTGTCGGCACCATTGCTGATTGCTGAGAGTGAGAGCTGTCCATTTTTTAGCTGAAAATTAAATATAACTTAGATAAAAAACAAATAAATAAGAAAGACCGAAAAAGTCCAGAAAAGTCTACTTATTTATTAATTTTCATTCATAATCCAAGTGTTGCTCCAAAACCAATAATATCTTAAAATGGACGTGATACTTCGATTCTTAATCAGAGATATCGAATTCAAGATTTGAGAATAAAAAAATTATTGGTAAAAAATATTTTCTTCTTTGAACATCACGCGACACTATCGATCACTGAATAAATTGAACTTAAAAAATTAAATAATATAATATATTTTAAAATGAAGTAAGCTCGTATTAGTAAAAGAGAAAAAAAACGTTTCGTGGAATTGAAACATTACATTTGCCTTTAATACCATATTCAACACTCTAAGTTTTAACTTTATACTTAATAACATTTTAAATAAAAAAATGATTTAAAAAGCTAATTTGATTATTCAAACGATAAGAATTGTTATAATTATATATTAAAAAAATAATAGAGGACAATGTTAGCAGACTTTTTCAGTCGAGTTCAAAATCATTAATTTGTAAGAATAAATTGGTAAATGTTGAACGTATAGTAATTTCTGTTAATACATATGTCATTGACAATATGCAACTTAATAATTTCATATTTTTTAAATAAAATAAACATTTATTCCCTTAATTCAATTTTAAAATTATTTCTGCTTACTAAAACAAATACAAATGAGATTCGCAACTGGCCCAAAGCACTTTCTTCTACGCACGACACGTGTCATGTTCCCTGCTTTGACAGCTCATAGCCAATTCACTTCTTTCAAATTCCTATTTTACCCCTTTCATGGCTGATGGGCCCCACACGTTCAAACATTTTTTCTCACGTGGTACAATTATCAGGGCTACCTCCAACTTGCTGCTGAATGGTCACGTGATCTGCCACGTCATTATTACGTCAGTGACACGTAGGACCCACGGTTCCTATTCATTATGGGATCTCACTTTGCCGAAAGCGTAAAATTATTTGCTTTTTTGACCAATAAGATAAAAGCATAAAGGTTTGGTTTTACATGTCATCTTTCTTCCTTGTGATAGAATCTAATAGGTCATTATAAAAACGGAAAAGGTCCATATATGCCCTTCTACGGTACGAAATTGAGCACATTTGTTCTTCGTTAATACTTTAGCTCAAATATACCCTTACCGTCATATAGTTGGTCCATACATGCCCTTAGAGTTACACAGTTGGCTTATATATGCCCTTTTCGAAAAGGAATTCACCCAAACTAATTAGCTCTTTCGTTAATTGTATTAAAGTGTATTACAAACACTATTTCCATTTTATTAGTACTTTTTTTTCTTTACCTTTATTTTCCCTTTTTCCTTCTCCCTTATCCGTTTCCTCCATTACTGATGCCTTCTCCATTTTGGTCACCAATTTTACTTGACAAAACTCGTGATTCCAACTACTAAGAAAATTCTCCCATAAGGTAATCAAGTTACAATTTCACTGGCCCTCTAAATAAATGAAATTAAATTGTTCCAAAAATTATGGTTTAAACTTTAAGATAATAAAAACATCTCAACCTTTAACAATACTCAAAAGACCAAAAAATTTAAATTATTTTCAGAAAGATAATTTAATGATTAAAAACCTAAAGTTCAAGTTGTAGTGTTATAAATTTGAGTTGTTAGTCTTTTTTCATCTTTTTAAAGCTGGACATTTTCTATTTTTTTATTAATTATGTAAATTATGGGTGTAAATGGAACGGATTGGTTCGATTTTTATCAAAACCAAACCAAACCAATTATATCGGTTTGTATTGTTCGGTTTTGTTGGATTTTTTGGGTTTTTTTGTTACATAAATATTATTTCAATCTTTGTTAAATATTTTAGAACTAAATATATGTTCAGTAAAAATTAAAAAATTGACAAACATATGATCTATTAAAGTATTATTATGAGAGAATTTTATTAGCAATTGGAATTCATAAGTTTTGTCAAGTGAAATTGGTGACGAAAATGGAGAAGACATCAGTAATGGAGGAAATCGGATAAGGGAGAAAGAAAAGGGAAAAAAATAAAAAGAGTAGAAAAGAAAAAAGAAGAAAGAAAAGAGAAAGGTAAAGAAAAAAATACTAATAAAAAGAAAATAGTGTTTGTAATACACTTTAATATAATTAACGAAAGAGATAATTAGTTTGGGTGAATTCCGTTTCGAAAATGGCATATATGGGCCAACTGTGTAACTCTAAGGGCATATATGGATCAACTATGTGACGGTAAGGGCATATTTGAGCTAAAGTATTGACGAAGGGCAAATGTGCTCAATTTCGTATAGTACAAGGACATATATGGACCTTTTCCGTTATAAAAATTTTACTTCAACGCAGGGGCGGATCTATATAGAGCAGTGGAGGTGATACGTCACCCGCACGCTCGAATAAAAACTTCAAGAATACAGTACTATCTTGACCCGCACGCTCGAATAAAAACTTCAAGAATATAGTACTATCTTGAGGAAAATTGATAGTATATATTTAAGGCGTGGCATGCAAAGTAACTAAATAACTAGAAGTGCCATGGTCACGGACTCACTTTTTCAGCCATGACACCCAAGATCGAGACCAACTAATGGCCATTCAATTTTGTTTCTCCTCTTGGATTTTTTCCAATTCTTCTCTTTTTGTTATTTTTTTCATCTTTGTATTTCTTCTCATTGTACAACCCCATTGTTATTATACTTTTAAATTATTTATTTCCTTCTGTTTTCTTTTTCTATACCACAAAATTTTTATTTGAATATGATTTTAATCATATTTCTTTTTTATCATCTAATGTGAGTTTTCCCTTGATGTCAAATAAAGGACCAAACATCTTCGATTTGGTTATCGTGTATTTAATTATGCACCAAAAATTTTGTGAAACGAAAAAATAATTTAAAATGGACCCGAACCGAATTAATTCAAGAAAGAGCGAGCCGACCAAATGTATACTCTAATTCAATTTTCTTGGTTAGTGATAGATTTGCATTAAATATAGTGGCACCCGTAGTCATCAAATTCTGAATCCGCTTCTGCTTCGACGAAAAAAATATGTTATTAATGAAAATTATGTTTTGTAAAATGGGATTTTGTATTTTTGTAAGATAATTTTTTTTTCATCTATCTTAATTTTGATGGACATTACGTGATAGTATAATGGTAGAGGTAGCAGGTATACAGTGAAAATAATCGAGGTGCACACAAATTAGTTCAGACGTTACATTACGTGATAGCTATGATGGTAGAGGTAGTGGGTATGTGGAGAAAATAATCGAGGTGCACGCAAATTAGTTCATGTGATAGCTATGATGGTAGAGGTAGCATATATACACACACACACAAAAAAATAGTGTTAATCTCACAAGTGGAGTCTAGGGAGGGTAAAGTGTACGCATGACTTACCCCTACCTTATGAGAGAGAGGCCGTTTCCGAAAGACCCCCGGTTCAAGAGAAGTGAAAGAGGTAATTTTGGTGGACATTATGTGATAGCTGGATGCGATCATACCGGCACTAACGCACCGGATCCCATCAGAACTCAGAAGTCAAGCGTGCTTGGGCGAGAGTAGTACTAGGATGGGTGACTCCCCGGGAAGTCCTCGTGTTGCATCCCTCTTAGCCACTAGTGAGATTATATTGGGTTGTTGTTGTTGTGATAGCTATGATAGTAGAGGTAGCAGGTATACGGTGAAGATAATCGAGATGCACGCAATTTAATTCGGATGCTACATTACATGATAGATATGATGGTAAAGGTATGCAGTAAAAATATTTGAGATGCACGCAAATTAATTCGGATGCTACTGTTATTAATTTTAGAAAAAAGGTGTAACAGTAAATGACATGTGGTAATCGTATAAGGAGTAATACGGTATAAGAATGACCATGTATGGTAATAGTGCTTTAAAGATATATATATTCTAGTATTAAAAGTTGACAACATCTAGATATTGATTGAAGGGATATTACGAAATAGTTGGATATTTATAAATGAATATGATTGGTATGCATACAATAATTACGCCTCTCCTACCAAAGAAAAAAAGAAGATAATTACACTTCAATTCAAATAAGTTAGAAACGATTAATTCAGATTTGTATCATGTAGCATTAGATGAAGCGCTCTCTATTAGAAACCTATTCCCAAATTCCGAATCAGAGACCTTTAGTTAATTGAAAGAGGAATCTTATCGATCCCACCACACTCGTTAGTATTGATTCATTTATTATCTTTTTCGGCCTAAATATAGTTGCGGGCAAGATGGATGGCCCAAGGATAACTTTTTACGAACATTTGTGTCCACTAGATTACCATTTTGTATGCTAGTTTCAAATTTCAATACATTTTGTAAATTTACTTGGCCTAATTTATTTATTTTTTTACCATTTTGCATGCTAGTTTCAGTTACATTGTGTAATGTTTAATTAGTCTGATTTTTACCTTTTCAAATACTTGGCCTGATTAACCAATGAAAAGAACAAATATAAGATAAGCATAAAGGTAACAGGGACTTTGAAGCTCATAGATAAATAGGATATACGTAATAATTACTATTCGCAATATTACTTTTATTGTTTTTTTATCACTTAATAATATTACTTTCATTGTTAAAACCTTAATTGTACTATCTTGCCCAATATATTGATTTACACGTTGCAGTTAAAATTAAAATTTGCAGGACCCTACCAAAGTTATGCCAAATTCATGCCTATGTAACATTAATTTGCCTTCTACACTACTTATTTTTAATAAAATAACACTTATGATTTCAGGGGTACATTGAGTTTAAGGAGTGCGAAGAACGGGAGCTATTTCCCGATGATAATAGCATGGTCTAGTCAGTTTTAGTTTTTGGACTGATAATTGAAAAATAACCAATATTTTGCTGAAACACAGAAAGCATACAGGAGCCAATATTATGGAGCTCTTGCGTATAAACTTCCAGCACATTATGCTAGAATCTCATATGTAAAAAAAACGAACTCCACCATATTATGCTGAAATTCTTCCGGATTTCTAAGGGTGTTTTTGTTTTAACATGAAAAATGACTAAGTTTCGATTACTTTTGAAACTATGGCTACTTTTCAATTATCAGTTGCAAATCTGGTTATTTCTGACTTCCCTATTTCCCGTTACATGCTTAAGTTTTCACCTTGAAACCCAAGAAACACCACGAATTTACAAACAAACAAAAAAAAAACACCAAATTACATTAACTTACCATGGTTCATTACTTCATTAAGTAATAGAAGTGTGCATGTGCTAAACACGTATCATGGATATATTGGCATGGTGTAAACACCACGTACGTACAAGTTTTTCCCCAGAATTTACTCTGATTTTTATAGTTTGCAATTCATCAAAGCTATTCACCAACAAAAAAATATAATCATTCTGCAACTAACACAAGACAATTTCTTTCTTTTCAATCTCTCATTGTTTCCAATGAATAAATCCACCATCATTAGGCCATTCTGGAAACAGTTGTCAACCTCCATTCAAAGGTAAAATAAGATCAATAATTTTTCTGTTTTTTTTCCCCCCAGTTTAATTCACATCAAGAATATAGAATACAATCTTCAGTCCTGTAAAAACCGAGTGAAAAAAAAATGGGGTGTTCGGGGGTGGGGCGGGGTGGTGGGGGTGGGGGATTTTCGATCATCTACCTCTACTTTTTTTCGAACATCAACTCGAACACAAAATTGCTCTTCTGAGTTGTGACTGATTATAGGTTCTCTTCCTCTACATCTTTTGCTCCTATATTTGCATCTGTTATCTATTGAACTTTTCTTATACATGTACAAGAATATATTCCCTAATCTCTTTTTTTCATTGTTGAACCAATTAGTGCAGCTTGAAAGTACCAAATACAAGTTACAACTGTTTGTAGAAGAGAACGTACGCTTGATCATGCAGCACCGAGCTTTTCGGGATGACTGTGACTGACACGTCATCATAACGCAGCCACTTGCCACTTTGATGACGGGCATCGGCCGTATAATGACCCTTTGAAGGGTCCCTTCCATGATGAGTGATTGTCGCAACGAGTTCATACCTCTTAACCTGTAGTAATAAAATGGAAATATACGCTTTACTAGATACACTCGTCAACGCCACACTTCTAAGAACAAGGAGATAATCTCACCTCAGAAGAGGGAGAGGCAAGTAATTCACGTCCAAACACAAGCTCCAAAGGGAAGTGCACGGGTTTATGCAACTTGGTGCTCCCTTCACTTCCGTAGCTAAAGCGCATTAAATGCAACACCATTATATCAGAAAGCTCCAGAATCTTAACAGACTTGCTGGCACTGACTACTTCGGCCTGAGATATGATTAATTGAGAAAATCATGAAGTATTCCCTAAGATATTTGCAATATTTAACATCCAAAGAAAAGACACTTCAGTCAGGGGTCTAAGTCCCGAACACGTAAAGAGAGCAATCTGTGAAAATTGGAAGCAACTTGCCACAAATAACTTGAATTTAACCAAATGTCTGGAAGAAAAAGGAAAGCATAGCCACCTGAAAATTCACATTTTTAAATGCTGCTTCATGATGGTAAGAAAAATGATCGTTATCTTTCTAAAGGATATTACACTTACTGAAAACCTTATAATACATAACATCATGAACTCTGGTTGATACCGTCTATAGCATACTCAAGCATAAATATAACCAGAATTCAAATTGTAATGCTTCATTTGATCTGCCGTATAAGATCATCTCCACACATTTTAGTCTTAAGTTTTGCAGAGAACATGCCAGACATCTGAAGGAGAAAAACAACACAAAAAACCCACGCAAGCGCACCTCCTAGACACGTCCTAATCTCAATTGTGCATCTAACGCTCACCATTTGTGCTCCTGAGATTTGTTACATTATCGAAAAACATAGCATGTTTAGGGGCACTTTTATAGTTTTTCACCACCTCGACAGTCCGCAGAAATTTCTTGACAATGGCAGAACAAAAGTACCATAAGCATAATAATTTCCTAATTGACTTTTTCAGAAAAAGTAAGCACTACTGTGTTTTCTTTATGTCACCTAATACAGAAGAAAATAAATTAATTTTCTTCTTTTTAACCCTTTAGGGGAAAAAAGTATATGCCAGAGTATGATCATATTCTTGTATACTAAAAAGGGTATAACCCTCAGGACGAGTATATACCTGTATACTTAATCATCTTGAGATTCTAAAATTCACATAACATAATAGAGTACCTTTCCAGCTGCTGATGTTCGATATCCTTCAAGTGCCTCTGGTGCAGAAAACATCCGAAGTGCATCTTCTATAGAGCAAATAGGCTCTGGAAAAATGTTAAGGTGGAGCAGAAGAAATGGTTGTACTGTTGCTGAGGCTTTGTTACCTTGTTAAACCAATGAATAAGATCTCTTAAACAAATGGATAAGAGAGTCCCAACAGTAAACAACTTACATGAACAAAAGAGAAATAAGAAAACGTAGCGGATCAATGATCACCAGTGTCATTTCACTCAACCAAGATGGAAATTCAAACACATAAGCAAATATATAACTAAATAAATACAAAGGTATTCTGATCTAATGTCATGCGTTCGGTTTACCTTTAGCCTTCACTACACTCTTCAATTGGCCTCCAAAAATTTCACTCAATTTTGACGGGACAAAGCTCTGTGTTCTAGTAACTGCAGTCCTATTCCTTGGGCCAACAGTCTCCCAATCATCATCCTCTTCCTCGTCATCCGTTGATGAAACCAGAGAGGAGTTTCTCCCGATACCATTTGGTACTTGACCCTCTAATTTTAGCAATTCATCATGCATCTGATGCATGAGAAAACTGAGGAACTCCTGAGCATCTTCCTGCCTGTAATTAGCCATTCCACCGTAAAAATACAGAAAGATTAAATACAGGACACTGTTCCATCAAATTTTCGTGTCAATCAAATTTCTCTTCAAACTGCAGTTGCTAGGTGCAATTCAACTAAACAAACTCATTGGAACATCTTTATAAAAGAATCCAGTTGAGAAAAACTGGAAACTGTTGCTCATAGCACCAAAGAAAAACCAAGTAAGAAACAAGAAATCACTTATATGCTGTCAGTAACATACCTCGGTCTGCCTGTCAAGCTATTTGGGACATCCGGAGTAAAGTTTTGTAGGACAGATTCAAACATTAAAGGTCGAAAAGGCTGCCCAATTTCCGGAAAAATTGTTTCCTTTTTCTTCATACTTGAATCACTGAATATGCCAAACTCAGAGATGAACTGAATAAAGGCATGTAAAGTGGGATACCCAGCCTGTAATTAGCAAAACCAAAATTGGGAACTTAAGGTTGTTATAGGTTAGAAGAGTTTTTAACAAGTATGTTATCGCCATACCTGTGGTATATCGCGTGTTTTGAGTTCTTGCAGGAGAAGAACAAAAGGAGAGCACGAGAGAAGAGCTTGAAGAGTTGCATTAAGAAAGCACAAGTTCCCCAAGTTGACCAACCCTCGAGCTAACAAACTTCTGAAAACCACAACAGACCCATTTAAAGATTTATGTCTACCATTCAGCAAGTTATAGTTTTTGAGTTGATTAGTCAAATTAACGTCTTCCACACTGTGAGACGATTGAGACAAGCTTGATTTCTCTGCTGAATCATAAGTACTTCCGGTGTTCACTGTTGGATGTAATTCTTCGCGGAAAGTTTTCAAATCTGTCACGCTCCTATTGTAATCAGGATTTGTAAAACTGGAACTACCATATTCATTTATAGTTTTGCCTGCTGACTTTATGGTTTTCCCTATACTGCTATGACCCTCGGCGACATTCTCTTTATGAGCAAGCTCTGGTAGCTGAGGTTTCTTAGAATGATCAAGGTCGGTCAATTTAGTGTTGAAAAGGCCCACAGATTTCAAAGTTGCAGAATCCAACGAACCAAATATGATCCCTACATCAGTTGTTGTTGGCTGACTTTGCAAAGTTTTAATCTCATCTTCCGTAAATGACCCAAAAATCAACACCTGATGATAAAAAGAAAAAAATAGTTGGTAAACCAAATATACAGAACCACAAAAGAGATGCAAGAAGCAACATAACCAGAACGCAATTTTTTCTAGTTCGAGGAAGATGTACTAATAGCATCAAAGCAATTTCATCCAGTGTTGTCAAAGGCGCGCTTAAAGCGCGCTTAAGCCCTGAAGCGAGGCTCAAAACATGTTGAGCGCTTCGCCTCGCTTTGTGGGCGCTTCAGTGTCGCATCAAGGCTCTAAGTCATACTTTTACTTGCCAATGAGCGTAATCCTGAAGAGGCGACACTAAATAATTGATATTTCACTTTATCGTAATCTTTTTTTTTTCAATTTCTTTGTCCATATATTTGTTATTCATGCTTATAATTATTGTTCTTAGACTACATATGCATATTTTTACTTTTTCTCCGGTTGTGCCTTTTTTTATTAAAGCCCGTGCTTTATTTGCGCTTTGCGGTTAAAGCCCCAAAGGACCTTAGAGCTTTTTTGCGCTTTTCGCCTTTGATAACACTGATTTCATCCCAAATCAGTAGCTAATAAACAAACTAGTGGACTCCCAAAAGTGGAAAAAAAGCAGAAGCCAGTAGACTACTCACACAAGTATGACAACAGAAGAACTTTAGGTTGGAGATATTGTAGAAACTGGGAACTGTTGATTTCAAGAGAGATGTTTTCAGAATTGTCACCAAATTTACCAACAAACTGGAAGGCATGAAAAAGGGAAGGAAAAATGGAGCATTATAAGATGGACAGAACAATTGTGCAATCCAGTCTTAATAGTTCATGACAAAAATGAGAAAATGTCTTTCTACATTGTTCACATCATAATTCCCCCAGACAACAAAAACTAATTAACAATAAAAATAAATTCTCTTATCTAGAATCAAGATTACCCTGCTACACACTTTCTAACATCTTTAAACAAGCCTAATTGTCCAAGTATACAATGAACTAGTGAAGTATTCACCAAATTGTAGAAGATTTGCTCAGAGTTATTTATCCCATACAGGCATACAGTAATAGCTTTTGTCACCTAAAATAATAATAGTAATTGAAATAATATAAAAGCAAAGCTCCATTGAACACTTAAAAAAACAGAACAAACTATTAAGTTCATATAAAATATAATACAAATGGTTGATTATGTACATTCTGTATTCACCAGCAGCAAACCAGCTCATTATCATCTACATTACCAATGCAAGAACCTGTGTTGATTTTGCATTGCGAACTTTGCTCTTTGTTGAGACATATCTCAGAAATAGATACCAGATGACTGCAAATGCAACATTTATATCTACTAGCTCTTTACAAATTTTTATCATTTATCTAACACAATGAAGCTACCATATATCTACAGAACCCAGGTTGAAAAACAAAAAAGAAATTGCCATTGAGCTTTTGCTTCTCTTTTTGCCTTTTTTTGGTTGCTTTTTCCCCTTTTTTTATGACATCGGTGTCCTTATGCGAACCTCAACTAATCCACCGGTTAACCTACTATAACCCACAAGCACACAAGCAAAGGAGTAGTGTAAGCCTTTTTTTTTTTTTTTTTTTTTTTTTACAAATTCTCCCCCATTTCTCTAACACATGAAGCTACCATACAGAATCAAGGTTAAACAAACAAGACTTTTCCATTTAAATCCTCCGCTTCTCATTTTTGTCTTTGTTTGTTTTTCTTGCTTCTAATTGTTAGTGGTGTCCTAGCCAGCTCCCGTGCAACTGACATTCCATCAGACAGCCTGCTACAGCTCACAGCAAGCCCACCAATGCCAGAGTAGATGGAGCATCACTGAGTGCTGAAGCTGGGAATTCGAAGTGAGATCTCCACATCTTTTGTTAAAGAATAGCGTCGGAATCATTTTCTAGCTACTCAAGATTTCATTAATTTCTCTTCATCTCTATAGCACCAAGCACAACCATATAGAACCCAAAAGAAAATCAGCAAAATTTTATCTTTTTTCTTTATTCTTTCTTCTGATAGTTAGCATCATTCTCCTAGCTATTCAATTTACTCAAACCCCATAAAGCAACTGCACATAACCTATCAAACAGAAGTTTTAAAAAAAAACTTTTTTTCTGGGGTGGGTGTGGGGGTTGGAATCATTTAGTCAAAAAAAGCCTCAAGTTTCCCAATTCCTGAAAACCCCTTAAAAGGGTTGAAAAAACATACAACAAAATGTAGAGCTATGTTAAAAAGGTCAAGTCGTTGCGTACCTTTAGGAATCATTTGCAGTAAAAAGGGCATCAAATTTCCCAATTCTAAAAAACCCTTAAAAGGGTAGAAAAATCACACCTCAAAATGTATAGTTATGCAAAAAAGGTCAAGTCTTTGAGTACCTTTTGATCATTCATCTTCCAAGAGTGGACAAAACCCTCAAATGGAATCCATAGTAGAGGCAATCAGAGAAGAGGGGTTGAATCTGGTGAAGCAGAGCACATGAAAAATGAGTAGAACAGAGCAAAGCAGCAGCAAAAATGAAAGAAGACATGAAAATATAGGGAAAAACAGTAATTTGAGCTCACAGAGTGAGGTAGGTGGGTGGGGGGTTAGTGGGGGTGGCGGGAGTTTTTAGGGTTTGGCTCTCTAAGGAAGAGAGTGGAGTGGAGGGGGTGGAGTGATGAGGGGGAGTGGGTGGGGTCTGGTCAGAGACTCAGAGATGCAAAATAGGAAATCTTGCAGAGGTTTTTTTGAGGAAAAGGAAAAAAATGACAGATATGTAAAAAATAATTGGGGGTTAAAGCAAGGTATTGGAAAGGAGTCAATTGATTTTTTGGCTTTTTATAAATTTTTTTTTAGTTTTATAATTTTTTTTTTTTGTACACATAAAAAATTTATTTTTACACATAAAAGATCTTTCTTTTATATATAAAAAATTTAAAAAAAATATTTTCTTAAATTCAATTATAAAAGGCCTTGTAGGCCTAAAATCTCTGCTGCAAAGTTGGTGAAAAAAGAAAATTGTGGGTGAAAAAATGAAAAAGGGTAAATGAAGCAAATGATGACAAGCATCCCAATTTACGTAACACTTATCGTTTTCCGCATTAAATATGATTAATTCAGAAGTAGATCAATTTAATATTTTAAAAATTAAAATTAAAATATTTAAAAATTATACAAAAAATATGACTATAAGTTACAATTCTTTTTATGTCACTACGATAAAAAAAATATTTCAAAATATTGATATCACATAAATTGGGAAGTAAAAGTAACACTATACTCTTTGCAACACTAATTTGAATAAATCAAGCCAATATGTTTTTTCGTACACTGAATATTTAAAGGCAAAAAGATATATTGATATGTATTGCATCAATAGAGTATTATGCATTATCACTTAGAATTAATATGTTTTTATATGATATTTGTTTGACCAAAAAGTATGGTTTCCGGTAAACTATTATATTTACGTAATAATGGGTTAAATCTAGTCAAAGATAATAACTATATATGCGAATCTTAGAAACGTGCGTGAGATGGGACAAATCCAGGGAAATGTTGACAATGATAGGCACAAAACGTTCATAAAGAATGATCAATAATTGAGGTGTAACTAACAATAAATGATATTTAAATAAATAAAGGGGATGATTCACCCAATAAAGGACAGATTGGTCGAATGTTCCTCCTGACAATGATGAATGACAGATAAATCCTATGTTTGTTTGAACTATTCTCGGATCTGGTGGAAAAGTGTGGAATAATATGAGCAAGAATCTTGATAAAAAGGTAATCTTTGTATCTTTACAAGAGAGATTTTTCTTCTAAAAAATATTCTTATCAAGTGAATCTTACATGCCTTTTTTTACTCTCTCTTTTCTTGTTTATTTGAGACATATCTCTAACCAACCCTAATGGTTCAAGTGCAGAGAATATTCACTAGAATATTCTCTTTAAAATCCTATTTCAAAAATTAGCCGTTACTACTCTATCAGCGATGCTCCATCTCGATCATTGTTGACATCTCGACCACGAATCTTGCTGCTCCATGGCCGTCCTCGGCTGACTCCTCCCTTAATGCTATATTACCCTAAATATTCTAGGCTAGATTTTGTCCCATAAAGTTAGTCCCTCCGCTTATTGAGGCCGACCTCAGGCGGGCTCGATGAGCGGATATTGTATAATGTGGTTGAAGTGTTTGGATGACCTGAACGGGCCGTGATGACTGGGGCGAGTTGATAACGTGTCCTTTTGTGACCTGCAATTTATGAGGTTGTAAGTCCCACAAATCAGGATGATGTCATGGCGACTAACGTCATTATGACGCGATTTCTCGAGACGTTGCTCCATTCCGCGCGCGTTTCCTGATTGAGTCTGCCACTTTGGTTACAGTGCAATGTAATGATGGTTAGTTCCTTGGTTTCGATGCCTTAATCGTTATAAATAGGTGTGATGACCCAATATGTCATCTGTAATTTTAAATATTATTTCTGTATTTTAAAACCTCAAATAGCATCATTTAGCTTTCCTCGACTTGCATGCGATGTACGTATAATTTTCTGGAAAGTTTTTATATAAAAAAATTGATTAAAATGTGAAAATAGAGCTTTAAAACTCAACTGAGTCGACTTCGGTCAATATTTTGAGCAAACGGACCCGGATCAGTTTTTTGATAGTTCCGGTAGGTCCGTATCGTGATTTGGAACTTGGGCGTATGCCCGAAATCGAATTCGGAGGTCCTTAGCTCGAGTTATCGCTTGTTGTCGAAATTTTGAAGTTTAAAGGTTTAATGATTTAAGAGATTTGACTAATATGTGACTTTATTGATACCAAGTCTGTATTCTGGTTCCGGAAGCCGGAATAGGTCCATTACTATATTTATAACT
Organism: Nicotiana tomentosiformis; assembly: GCF_000390325.3. NCBI lineage: Eukaryota > Viridiplantae > Streptophyta > Magnoliopsida > Solanales > Solanaceae > Nicotiana > Nicotiana tomentosiformis. Next base: position 119,313,032 of record NC_090822.1, read on the forward strand.
TGACTATCAAATTTGTTGAAAACGAAGTTAGTTTGACGTGATTCGGACGTCCGGTTGTTAAAATAGAAGTTCTAAAGTTTTCTTGAAGATTTCATTTGGTTTGGTGTTCGATTCGTAGTTCTAGGCGCTATTTTGGTGTTTTGATCGTGCGAACAAGTCCATATGATATTTTTGGACTTGTGTGCATGTTTGGTTTGGAGCCCCGAGAGCTCGGGTGAATTTCGGATAGGCTACGGGTGGTTTGGGACTTAGATGGTTTTTCATTAGCTTCAGCTGTCATCTGGCTTCCTTCTTCGCGTTCGCGAAGGCACTCTCCCTACGCGAACGCGAAGGGTTGTACGCAAAAGCGAAGTGGGGGGGGGGGGTTTACCCTTTGCGAACGCGATTATTATTGTTATTATTATTATTGCGTACCTGGGGGAGGGGAATTGATCAATACTCTTCGCGAACGCGTAGGCTGGTGGGTGTAAGCCTTCGCGAACACGAAGGGTATCTCGCGAACGCGAAGGCCACTTGGGCTGCTGTACATCGCGAAAGCGACAGGCCCTTCGCTAACGCGAAGAAGGCCTGACGCCAGTGATTAAAACAGACCAAAAACGGGATTTTTCCCATTTTTCACAAACCCTCCATTAGAGGTCGGTCTAGGGGCGATTTCAAAGGAGTTTTTCGCAATTTCGAACTAGAGAAGTGTTCTTTATCATATAGTGATTATATTTCATAAATCCATGTCTATATTCATCATTTATTTTGGATTTGGATGGAAGAAAATTGTAATTTTTTTTAAACTTTCCAAAAACAAATTTTTTGATTTGAAGGTCAATCCGATGTCGGAATTCGATAATTTTTATATGGTTGAAATCGTGTCGAAACGGGTGTTCGGATTTCGTGAGTTTTTTGGGGATCTGAGACGTGGGTCCCACTATCAATTTTTAAAATGAATATCGGATTTTAATCCGGAAAATTAGTAAATTCATATGGAATTAATTCCTACGATTCGTGTTGAGTATATTGAATTATTTGTGACTAGATTTGAAGCTTTCGGACACGAATTCGCGAGGCAAAGGTTTATTAGAATCTTGAAATTGGTTGCGAAGCATGGTAAGTGTCGTGACTAACCTTGAATTGAGAGAATAGAACCATTGAATTATTTGTTATGTGAAATTCATGTGAACGACGTATAGGCGAGGTGACGAGTGTCTATACGTCATCAAATTAATTGTTTGCATAATTATTTGTAAATTATAAGTTATTTTAAATCATGAATTAATTTTTATATTAATTGTTTCTCTCATATTCTTTGCTCAATATTATGGCTTGAATCCATGCTATAATTGCTACATGCTTATTTGATTTATGTGACTTAATTGCTACTTGACATTTAGCATACTAATTATTAAATTGCTTATTTTCTTCTTAATTTTCATAATTAATTGTTACTTGTCATCACTTATTTCTAAATATATCATAATTACTGTATGCTTATTGTCTTATAATTTTATATTAATTATTGCATTTATTGAAGAAATTTCTTTTATAAGAATTGGTAAATTATATTATTTGAGGAGCGGGTTGCACGCCGCAATGGAGTTGATTGAAATGAATATAATGGAGGAGCGGGTTACACGCCGCAATAGAATTGATTGAAATGAATATATTGGAGGAGCGGGTTACACGCCGCAACAGAATTGATTGAAAAGATATATTAAGGATCGGACTGCACGCCGCAATAGAAATGAAAATGAATATATTGTGGGATCGGGTTGCACGCCGTAACGAAATTAAATATGAATATATTGTGGGATCGGGTTGCACGCCGCAACGGAAACTAATTGAAATAATAATTGGTTATGATTGCCGAGTTGGCTTCAACTGTTGAATTATGTTACCTGTTTTATTTCTATTATTGTTGTTATTATTATTATTGTGTACAAGTTAATGTAAGTGATATGCCTTAGCCTCGTCACTACTTCGTCGATGTTAGGCTCGGCACTTACTGGGTACATGGGGTCGGTTGTACTCATACTACACTCTGCACATCTTGTGTAGATAACGAAGTTGGTCCCAATGACGTACAATAGATTTGCCCGGATGCAGCTATTCGCAGGAGACTTGAGGTATAACTGCATGTCGTTCGCAGTTCTGAAGTCCCCTTCTACTTTATCTTAGTTGTGTGCTTTCTTTCAGACAGTTTTATTTTTATTTCAGACCCTTGTTTGTATTATTCTAGAAGCTCATGCACTTGTGACACTAGTTCTGGGATGATATTTAGACATCGCTATTATTATGAATTATTCACTTTATTTCAGACTTTATTTTCACTTTTGTTTATTTGTTATTAATTAATTTAAAAATTATTTAAAAATGGCTAATATTATTCTAACATTGGCTTGCCTAGCAAGTGAAATGTTAGGCGCCATCACGGTCAAGAAGGTGGGAATTTCGGGTCGTGACAAGTTGGTATTAGAGCACTAGGTTACATAGGTCTCACGAGTCACGAGCAAGCTTAGTAGAGTCTGAAGGATCGGTACGGAGACGTCTGTACTTATCTCTCAGAGGCTATGAAGTTTAGGAACAATATCACTTCTTTCTTATTCTATCGTGCGATTTTATTCTATCATCGATGATTGAACCATTATGCTCTTATTCTCTCCCAGATGGTGAGAACACGTAATACATCTACCAACGGACAGGGACCAGAGCCCTCGGTGGCAACTACGACCAGGGGCAGAGGCCGAGGTCACGCCAGAGGCCGAGGTAGAGGCAGAGCTCAATCTAGAGCTCGAGCAACAACACCTATTGTAAAACCTCAGGTGGATTTGGGAGCAGAGGTTCCAGCTCAGACTGTATCTGTTGGACCAGTTCAGGTCCCGGAAGGGCTCAATGCTACTCTAGTGCTTTAGGACGCTCTAGTCCGTTTGGTGTGTCTTATGGAGGGTGTGGCCCAAAATGGTACATTTCCAGTGGCACCAGACATCTCACAGGCTGGGGGAGGAGCACAAACTCCTACTACTCCCGCCCCGGGGCAGACAACTCCCCAGTATCAGGCTCCAATAGCCCATCCAGTTATGGTAGTTTAACCAGTTGTTGCAGCATAGGCCGGTGATAGGCCTGCTTTGTCTTCTGAGGCTTTGTTGAGGTTGGACAAGTTTACCAAGCTATTTCCAATCCATTTTAGTGGTACACCTTCTGAGGACCCACATTATTTTCTTGACCGCTGCTATGAAGTATTGCAGAACATGGGGATAGTCGAAAGCAATGGGGTTGATTTTCCTGTGTTTCATATGACTGGTTCCGCCAAGAGGTGGTGGAAAAATTATGTATTTACTAGACCAGTTGGTTCGCCTGCACTTACTTGGGAGCAGTTCTCACGACTATTTCTAGAGAAGTTCCTCCCTATCACATTGAGAGAGGATTACTGCAAGCAGTTTGAGCATCTCCATCATGGTAGTATGTCAGTAACTCAGTATGAGACCCGTTTTGTGGATCTAGCCTGTCATGCTCTTCTTCTGCTTCCTACCGAGAGAAAGAGGGTGAGGAGGTTCATTGATGGACTCGTTCAACCTATTAAGCTACAGATGGCCAAGGAGACCGGGAGTGAGATTTCTTTTCAGACGGCTACTAATGTCGCCAGGCGGATCAAGATGGTTCTTTCAGAGGAGAGAGGGCCAGTGTCAGGTAAAAGGCCTCGTCATTCCGGTAATTTCAAAGGCGCCTCATCTGGATGCAGGGGTACTTATGGTAGGGGTCATCCTCCCCGGCTATTTTATTCAGCACTTCAGGCATCTCACGGTGCTTCAGGGAGTCATGGTCCTATTATGCCTTACTCTAGGCAGCCGACATTTAGTGCACATCCAGCTCCTATCAGTACACCACCACTCTAGAGTCATTATGGCGGCTATCCGACTCGTTCGGGTCAGCTTCAGCTTCAACAGCCACGACAGCAAGATGGGTGTTATGAGTGTGGGAACATTGGTCATATCAGGAGGTATTGCCCTAGGTTGTCGAGCAACAGATCTCAGCAGGATTCTCGTGCCATCATACCAGCACCGGTTTCTCCACCGCCCGCCCGGCCAGCTAGGGGCAGGGGTCAGACAGCTAGAGGTGGAGGTCAGGTTGTTAGAGGTGGAGGATATACAGTTAGTAGCCGTCCCAGAGATGTAGCTCCGAGTGGTGGGGCCCAACCCCAATTTTATGCTTTTCCAGCTAGGCCTGAGGCCGAGTTATCCGATGATGTGATCACAAGTATTGTTCCAGTTTGCCATAGAGATGATTCAGTTTTATTTGATCCAGGATCTACTTATTCCTATGTGTCCTCCTACTTTGCTTCATATTTGGTTGTACCTAATGATTCTTTGAGTGCTTCTGTGTGTGTTTCCACACCGATGGGAGATTCTGTTATGGTAGATCATATCTATCATTCGTGTGTAGTTACTATTGGGAGTCTTGAGACTAGCGTGGATCTGCTATTTCTTGATATGGTAGATTTTGATGTCATCTTGGGTATGGATTAACTGTCGCCTTATCATGCTATATTGGATTGTCACACCAAAACGATGTCCTTAGCTATGCCGGGGTTGCCTCGATTAGAGTAGAAAGGGATTCCTGGTCATTCTACCAACAGGGTTATTTCTTATATGAAGGCTCGACGTATGGTCGAGAAGGGGTGTCTAGCCTATTCAGCTTATATTCGCGATCCCAGTGCGGATGTTCCTTCTATGGACTCAGTACCAGTTGTTCGTGAATTTCCAGAAGTATTTCCTACAGATTTGTCGGGGATGCCACATGACAGAGTTATTAACTTTTGTATTGATTTGGCTCCAGACACTCAGCCCATTTCTATTCCACCATACCGTATGGCCCCGCAGGATTTGAAAGAATTGAAGGACCACTTACAAGACTTGCTTGATCAGGGATTCATTAGACCTAGTGTCTCGTCCTGGGGTGCACCAGTGTTGTTTGTGAAGAAGAAAGACGGTTCAATGCGGATATGTATAGATTATCGGCAGTTGAACAAGGCTACTATCAAGAACAAGTATCCATTGCCAAAATTGATGACTTATTCGATCAACTTCAAGGTGCCAAGGTATTTTCGAAGATTGACTTGAGGTCTGGTTATCATCAGTTGAAGATTAGGGCATCCGATGTCCCTAAGATAGCTTTTCGGACTCGGTATGGGCATTATGAATTTCTAGTGATATCATTCGGGCTGACAAATGCCCCAGCAACATTTATGAATTTGATGAATCGGGTGTTCAAGCCCTATCTGGATTCTTTTGTGGTCGTATTCATTGATGATATCTTGATTTACTCCAGCAGTCGAGAGGAGCATGAGCAATATCTTCGGAGTGTGCTTCAGACTTTGAAAAATAATCAGTTATATGCCAAATTTTCCAAATGTGAATTTTGGTTAGACTCAGTTCCCTTCTTGGGCACATTGTATCGGCATAAGGCATAAAAGTGGATCCTAAGAAGATTGAGGCAGTTCAGAATTGGCCTAGACCTACTTCAGTTACAGAGATCCGTAGTTTTCTGGGTTTGGCAGGTTATTATCACTGATTATTGGAGGGGCTTTCATCCTTAGCATCCCCACTCACCAAATTGACCCAGAAGGGTGCCCCATTCAGATGGTCAGATGAATGTGAGTTGAGCTTTCAGAAACTCAAGACTGCTTTGACTACGTCGCCCGTGTTGGTATTACCCACAGGTTCAGGATCTTATACGGTGTATTGTGATGCATCTCATATTAGGCTTGGTGCAATATTAATGCAAGATAGCAGAGTGATTGCATATGCGTTGCGGTAGTTGAAAGTTCATGGGAAAAATTACCATGTTCATGAGTTAGAATTGGCAGCCATTGTTCATACGCTGAAGATTTGGAGGCATTAACTTTACGGTGTCCTGTGTGAGGTATTTACTGATCATTGTAGCCTGCAATATCTGTTCAAACAAAAAGATCTCAATTTGAGGCAGAGAAGATGGTTGGAACTGTTGAAAGACTATGATATCACCATTTTGTATCACCTGGAAAGGCCAATATGGTGGCTGATGCTTTAAGTAGAAATGTTGCGAGCATGGGCAGCCTTGCGTATATTCCGGTTGGTGAGAGGCCATTAGCTGCCGATGTTCAAACTTTGGCCAATCAGTTCGTGAGGTTAGATATTTCAGAGTCCATTCAGATTCTATCTTGCACAGTCGCTCGGTCTTCCTTGTATGAACGTATCAGAGAGTGATAGTATAATGATCCCTATTTGCTTTTCCTTAAGGACACGGTGCGACACGGTGGTGCCAAGCAGGTTGTTGTGGGAGATGATGGAGTTTTGCGGATGTAGGGTCGTATATGTGTTCCTAATATGGATGGGCTTCGTGAATTAATTCTTGAAGAGGCCCACATTTCCCGGTATTTTATTCATCCGGGTGCCTCCAAAATGTATCAAGATTTGCGGCAACATTATTGGTGGAGAAGAATGAAAAAGGATATAGTTGCATATGTAGATCGGTGTTTGAATTGTCAGCAAGTTAAGTACGAGTATCAGAGACTCGGTAGTTTGCTTTAGAAGTTAGAAATTCTTGAGTGAAAGTGGGAGCATATCACTATGGATTTTGTTGTTGGACTCCCACGAACTCAGAGAAAGTTTGACACAGTATGGGTCATTGTGGACAGGTTGACCAAGTGAGCACATTTCATTCCAGTAGCAGTTACCTATTCTTCAGAGCGGTTAGCGGAGGTTTATATCCGCAAGATTGTCCGCCTTCACGGTGTGCCCGTGTCTATTATTTCATATCGAGGTACGCAGTTCATCTCGCACTTCTGGAGGGCTGTACAACATGAGTTAGGCACGCGAGTTGAGTTGAGTACAACATTACATCCACAGACAGACGGCCAGTCAGAGCACACTATTCAGATATTGGAAGATATGCTTCGCACTTGCGTTATAGACTTTGGAGGTTCTTGGGATCAGTTCTTGCCACTTGCGAAGTTTGCCTATAATAACAGTTACCAGTCGAGCATTCAGATGGCTCCATATGAAGCATTATATGGGAGGCGATGTCGTTCGCCAGTTGGCTGGTTTGAATCGGTAGAGGCTCGGTTATTGGGTACTGATTTGGTATAGGATGCCTTGGATAAGGTCAAGATTATTCAGGATTGACTTCGCACAGCTCAGTCTAGGAAAAAGAGTTATGCTGACCGTAAAGTTCATGACATTGCATTCATGGCAGGAGAAAGAGTATTGCTCCGGGTTTCACCTATAAAAGGTTTAATGAGATTTGGAAAGAAGGGCAAGTTGAGCCCTAGGTATATCGGACCCTTTGAAACTCTTGAAAGGGTGGGTGAAGTAGCCTACAGGCTTGCACTACCACCTAGTTTATCAGCAGTTCATCCGGTGTTTCATGTATCCATACTCCGAAAATATCATGGTGATCCGTCCCATGCTCAGTCCAATTTAACAAAGATTTAACTTATGAAGAGGAGTCGGTAGCTATTTTAGCCCGGTAGGTCAGACAGTTGAGGTCTAAGAGTTATCCTTCAGTTCGGGTGCAATGGAGAGGTCAACCGGTAGAAGCATCTACCTGGGAGTTCGAGTCGGACATGCGGAGTAGATATCCATACCTTTTCACCAGCTCAGGTAATTTTCTAATTCCGTTCGAGGACGAACGTTTGTTTTAGAGGTGGAGAATGTGATGACCCAATATGTAATCTTTAATTTTAAAATTATTTATGTGTTATAAAACCTCAAATAGCACCATTTAGCTTTTCTCGACTTGCATGCACTGTCCGTATAATTTATCCGGAAAGTTTTTATATAAACAATTGATTAAAATCTGAAAATAGAGCTTTAAAACTCAACTGAGTTGACTTCAGTCAACATTTTGAGTAATCGGACCAGTATCAATGTTTTGATAGTTTCGGTAGGTTCGTATCATGATTTGGGATTTGAGCGTATGCCCGGAATCGAATACGGAGGTCCCTAGCTCGAGTTATCGCTTGTTGTCGAAATTTTAAAGTTTAAAGGAAATTTTAAAGTTTATTGATTAAAATCTGAAAATAGAGCTTTAAAACTCAACTGAGTTGACTTCAGTCAACATTTTGAGTAATCGGACCAGTATCAATATTTTGATAGTTTCGGTAGGTTCGTATCGTGATTTGGGACTTGAGCGTATGCCCGGAATCGAATATGGAGGTCCCTAGCTCGAGTTATCGCTTGTTGTCGAAATTTTAAAGTTTAAAGGTTTAATAAGTTAAGAGATTTGACTAATATGTGACTTTGTTGATACCGGGTTCGTATTTTTGTTCTGGAACCCGAAATAGGCCCATTACTATATTTATGACTTGACTGTTAAATTTGGTAAAAAACGGAGTAAGTTTGACGTGATTAGGTCGTCCGGTTGTTATAATAGAAGTTCTAAAGTTTTCTTGAAGATTTAATTTGGTTTGGTATCCGATTCGTAGTTCTAGGCGCTATTTCAGTGTTTTGATCACGCGAGCAAGTTCATATGATGTTTTTGGACTTATGTGCATGTTTGATTTGGATCCACGAGGGCTCGGGTGAATTTCGGATAGGCTACGGGTGGTTTGGGACTTAGAAAATCTGTTTTTTCGTTAGCTTCAGCTGTTATCTGGTTTTCTACTTCGCATTCGTGAAGGCACTCTCGCGAACGCGAAGAGTGAACTGGGCTGGGTGGGATTTTACCCTACGCGAATGCGAAGGGTTGTACATGAACGCAAAGTGGAGGGGGGGCTGCCATTCGCGAACGCGGACAGTGTATCGCGAACGCGTAGCTTTGTGGACCTGGGGGAGGGGAACTGATTAATACTCTTCGCGAATGCGGCACAAGGCTCACGAACGCGTAGGCTGGTGGGTGTAAGCCTTCGCGAACGCGAAGGGTATCTCGCGAACGTGAAGGCCACTTGGGCTGCTGCACATCGCGAACACGACAGGCCCTTCGCGAACGGGAAGAAGGCATGACGCTAGTGATTAAAACAGACCAAAAACGGGATTTTCCCCATTGTACACAAACCCTCCATTAGAGGTCGGTCTAGGGGCGATTTCAAAGGAGTTTTTCACGATTTCGAACTGGGCAAGTATTTTTTGTCATATAGTGATTATATTTCATAAATCCATGTCTATATTCATCATTTATTTCGGATTTAGATGGAAGAAAATTGTAATTTTTTTTTAAAACTTTCCAAAAACATTTTTTTTGATTTGAAGGTCAATCCGATGTAGGAATTCGATAATTTTTGTATGGTTGAAATCGTGTCGGAACTGGTGTTCGGATTTCGTGAGTTTTTTGGGGATCCGAGATGTGGGTTCCACTGTCAATTTTTAAAATGAATTTCAAATTTTAATCCGGAAAATTAGTAAATTCATATGGAATTAATTCCTACGATTCGTGTTGAGTATGTTGAATTGTTTGTGACTAGATTTGAAGCTTTCGGATACGAATTCGCGAGGCAAAGGTTTATTGGAATCTTGAAATTGGTTGCGAAGCGTGGTAAGTGTCGTGGCTAATCTTAACTTGAGGGAATAGAACCCTTGAATTATTTGTTATGTGAAATTCATGTGAATGATGTATAGGCGAGGTGACGAATGTCTATACGTCGTCAAATTAATTGTTTGCATAATTATTTGAAAATCATAAATTATTTTAAATTATGAATTAATTTTTATATTAATTGTTTCTCTCGTATTCCTTGCTCAATATTATGGCTTGAATCCATGCTATAATTGCTACATGCTTATTTGATTTATGTGACTTAATTGCTACTTGACATTTAGCATACTAATTATTAAATTGCTTATTTCCTTCTTAATTTCCATAATTAATTGTTACTTGTCATCACTTATTTCTAAATATATCATAATTACTGTATGCTTATTGTCTTATAATTTTATATTAATTATTGCATTTATTGAAGAAATTTCTTTTATAAGAATTGGTAAATTATATTATTTGAGGAGCGGGTTGCACGCCGCAATGGAGTTGATTGAAATGAATATAATGGAGGAGCGGGTTACACGCCGCAATAGAATTGATTGAAATGAATATATTGGAGGAGCGGGTTACACGCCGCAACAGAATTGATTGAAAAGATATATTAAGGATCGGACTGCACGCCGCAATAGAAATGAAAATGAATATATTGTGGGATCGGGTTGCACGCCGTAACGAAATTAAATATGAATATATTGTGGGATCGGGTTGCACGCCGCAACGGAAACTAATTGAAATAATAATTGGTTATGATTGCCGAGTTGGCTTCAACTGTTGAATTATGTTACCTGTTTTATTTCTATTATTGTTGTTATTATTATTATTGCGTACAAGTTAATGTAAGTGATATGCCTTAGCCTCGTCACTACTTCGTCGAGGTTAGGCTCGGCACTTACTGGGTACATGGGGTCGGTTGTACTCATACTACACTCTGCACATCTTGTGTAGATAACGAAGTTGGTCCCAGCGGCGTACAATAGATTTGCTCGGATCCAGCTATTCGCAGGAGACTTGAGGTATAACTGCATGGCGTTCGCAGTTCTGAAGTCCCCTTATACTTTATCTTAGCTGTGTGCTTTCTTTCAGACAACTTTATTTTTATTTCAGACCCTTATTTGTATTATTTTAGAAGCTCGTGCACTTGTGACACCAGTTCTGAGATGGTATTTAGACATCGCAATTATTATGGATTATTCACTTTATTTCAGACTTTATTTTCGCATTTGTTTATTTGTTATTAATTAATTTAAAAATTGTTTAAAAATGGCTAATATTATTCTAACATTGGCTTGCCTAGCAAGTGAAATGTTAGGCGCCATCACGGTCAAGAAGGTGGGAATTTCGGGTCGTGACAAGTTGGTATTAGAGCACTAGGTTACATAGGTCTCACGAGTCACGAGCAAGCTTAGTAGAGTCTGAAGGATCGGTACGGAGACGTCTGTACTTATCTCTCAGAGGCTATGAAGTTTAGGAACAATATCACTTCTTTCTTATTCTATCGTGCGATTTTATTCTATCATCGATGATTGAACCATTATGCTCTTATTCTCTCCCAGATGGTGAGAACACATAATACATCTACCAACGGACAGGGACCAGAGCCCCAAGTGGCAACTACGACCAGGGGCAGAGGCCGAGGCCGAGGTCGCGCCAGAGGCCGAGGTAGAGGCAGAGCTCAATCTAGAGCTCGAGCAGCATCACCTGTTGTAAAACCTCAGGTGGATTTGGGAGTGGAGGTTCCAGCTCTTACTGTATCTGTTGGACCAGTTCAGGTCCCAGAAGGGTTCATTGTTACTCAAGTGCTTCAGGTCGCTCTAGTCCATTTGATGAGTCTTATGGAGGGTGTGGCCCAAAATGGTACATTTCCTGTGGCACCATATGTCTCACATGTTGGGGGAGGAGCACAAACTCCCACTACTCCCGCTCCAGGGCAGACAACTCCCCAGTATCAGGCTCCAATAGCCCCTCCAGTTGTGGTAGTTCAACCAGTTGTTGCACACAGGCCGGTGAAAGGCCTACTTTGTCTTTTGAGGCTTTGTTGAGGTTGGACAAGTTTACCAAGCTATTTCAAATCCATTTCAGTGGTACACCTTCTGAGGACCCACATTATTTTCTTGACCGCTGCTATGAAGTATTGCAGAACATGGGGATAGTCGAAAGCAATGGGGTTGATTTTGCTGTGTTTCAGATGACTGGTTCCGCCAAGAGGTGGTGGAAATTATATATTTACTAGACCAGTTGGTTCGCCTGCACTTACTTGGGAGCAGTTCTTACGGCTATTTTCTAGAGAAGTTCCTCCCTATCACATTGAGAGAGGATTACTGCAAGCAGTTTGAGCGTCTCCAGCATGGAAGTATGTCAGTCACTCAGTATGAGACCCGTTTTGTGGATCTAGCCCATCATGCGCTTCTTCCGCTTCCTATCGAGAGAAAGAGGGTGAGGAGGTTCATTGATGGACTCGTTCAGCCTATCAAGCTACAGATGGCTTAGGAGACCGAGAGTGAGATTTCTTTTCAGATGGCTGCTAATGTCGCCAGACGGATCAAGATGGTTCTTTCACATGAGAGAGGGTCAGTGTGAGGTAAAATGCCCCGTCATTCAGGTAATTTCAGAGGTGCCTCATCTGGACACAAGGGTACTTATGGTAGGGGTCATCCTCCCAGGCTATTTTATTCAGCACTTTAGGCATCTCACGATTCTTCAGGGAGTCATGGTCTTATTATGCCTTACTCTGGGCAGCTGACATTTAGTTCACATCCAGCTCCTATCAGTGCACCACCACTCTAGAGTCACTATGGCGGCTATTCGACCTGTTCGGGTCAGCTTCAGCTTCAGCAGCCATGACAACAAGATGGGTATTATGAGTGTGGGAACATTGGTCATATCAGGAGGTATTGCCCTAGGTTGTCGAGCAACACATCTCAGCAGGATTCTCGTGCCATCATACCGGCACCGGTTGCTCCACTGCCCGCCCAGCCAACTAGGGACAAGGGTCAGATAGCTAGAGGTGGAGGTCAGGTTATTAGAGGTGGAGGATAGCCAGTTAGAGGCCGTCCCAGAGATGTAGCTCCGACTGGTGGGGCCCAGCCCTGATTTTATGCCTTTCCAGCTAGGCTTGAGGCCGAGTCATCCGATGCTGTGATCACAAGTATTGTTCCAATTTTCCATAGAGATGCTTCAGTTTTATTTGATCCAAGATCTACTTATTCCTATGTGTCCTCCTACTTTGCTTAATATTTGGTTGTGCCTCGTGATTCTTTGAGTGCTTCTGTGTGTGTTTCCACACCGGTGGCAGATTCTGTTGTGGTAGATCATATCTATCATTCATGTGTAGTTACTATTGGGACTCTTGAGACTAGCATGGATCTGCTATTTCTTGATATGGTAGATTTTGATGCCATCTTGGGTATGAATTAGCTGTCGCCTTATCATGCTATATTGGATTGTCACGCCAAAACGGTGTCCTTAGCCATGCCGGGGTTGCCTCGATTAGAGTGGACAGAGATTCCTGGTCATTCTACCAGCAAGGTTATTTCTTATATGAAGGCTTGGTGTATGGTCGAGAAGGGGTGTCTAGCCTATTCGGCTTATATTCGTGATCCCAGTGCGGATGTTCCTTCTATAGACTCAGTACCAGTTGTTCGTAAATTTCCAGAAGTATTTCCTGCAGATTTGTCGGGGATGCCACCTGACAGAGATATTGACTTTTGTATTGATTTGGCTCCGGATACTCAGCCCATGTTTATTCCACCATACCGTATGGCCCCGCTGGAGTTGAAAGAATGAAGGACAAGTTACAAGACTTTCTTGATCAGGGATTCATTAGACCTAGTGTCTCGCCCTGGGGTGCACCAGTGTTGTTTGTGAAGAAGAAAGACGGTTCAATGCGGATGTGTATAGATTATCGGCAGTTGAACAAGGCTACTATCAAGAACAAGTATCCATTGCCAAAATTGATGACTTATTCGATCAACTTCAAGGTGCCAAGGTATTTTCGAAGATTGACTTGAGGTCTGGCTATCATCAGTTGAAGATTAAGGCATCTGATGTCCCTAAGATAGCTTTTCGGACTCGGTATGGGCATTATGAATTTCTAGTGATGTCATTCGGGTTGACAAATGTCCCAGCAACATTTATGGATTTGATGAACCGAGTGTTCAAGCCCTATCTGGATTCTTTTGTGGTCATATTCATTGATGATATCTTGATTTACTCCAGCAGTCGAGAGGAGCATGAGCAACATCTTCGGAGTGTGCTTCAGACTTTGAAAAATAATCAGTTATATGCCAAATTTTCCAAATGTGAATTTTGGTTAGACTCAGTTCCCTTCTTGGGGCACGTTGTATCGGCAGAAGGCATAAAAGTGAATCCTAAGAAGATTGAGGCAGTTCAGAATTGGCCTAGACTTACTTCAGTTACAGAGATCCGGAGTTTCCTGGGTTTGGCAGGTTATTATCGCTGGTTTGTGGAGGGGTTTTCATCCTTAGCATCCCCACTGACCAAATTGACCCAGAAGGGTGCCCCATTCAGATGGTCAGATGAATGTGAGTTGAGCTTTCAGAAGCTTAAGACTGCTTTGACTACGTCGCCCGTGATGGTATTACCCACAGGTTCAGGATCTTATACGGTGTATTGTGATGCATCTCGCATTGGGCTTGGTGCAGTATTAATGCAAGATGACAGAGTGATTGCATATGCGTCGCGGCAGTTGAAAGTTCATGGGAAAAATTACCCTGTTCATCACTTAGAATTGGCAGCCATTGTTCATGCGCTGAAGATTTGGAGGCATTACCTTTACGGTGTCCCGTGTGAGGTATTTCTTAATCATCGTAGCCTATAATATCTGTTCAAACAAAAAGATCTCAATTTGAGGTAGAAAAGATGGTTGGAACTGTTGAAAGACTGTGATATCACCATTTTGTATCACCCCGGAAAGGCCAATGTGGTGGCCGATGCTTTGAGTAGAAATGCTGTGAGTATGGGCAGCCTTGCGTATATTCCGGTTGGTGAGAGGCCATTAGCTGCCGATGTTCAGACTTTGGCCAATCAATTTGTGAGGTTAGATGTTTCATAGTCCATTCGGATTCTATCTTGCACAGTCGCTCGGTCTTCCTTGTATGAACGTATCAGAGAGTGATAGTATAATGATCCCTATTTGCTTGTCCTTAAGGACACGGTGCGGCATGGTGATGCCAAACAGGTTGCTGTGGGAGATGATGGAGTTTTGCGGATGCAGGGTCGTATATGTGTTCCTAATATGGATTGGCTTCGTGAATTAATTCTTGAAGAGGCCCATAGTTCCCGGTATTTTATTCATCCGGGTGCCGCCAAAATGTATCAAGATTTGCGGCAACATTATTGGTGAAGAAGAATGAAAAAGGATATAGTTACATATGTAGCTCGGTGTTTGAATTGTCAACAAGTTAAGTACGAGTATCAGAGACCCGGTGGTTTGCTTCAGAAGTTAGAAATTCCTGAGTGGAAGTGGGAGCGTATCACTATGGATTTTGTTGTTGGATTCCCACGAACTTAGAGAAAGTTTGACATAGTATGGGTCATTGTGGACAAGTTGACCAAGTCAGCACATTTCATTCCAATAGCAGTTACCTATTCTTCAGAGCGGTTAGCGGAGAGTTATATCCGCAAGATTGTCCGCCTTCATGGTGTGCCCGTGTCTATTATTTCAGATCGGGGTACGCAGTTCACCTCGCACTTCTGGAGGTCTGTACAACGTGAGTTATGTATGCAAGTTGGGTTGAATACATCATTTCAACTGCAGACAGACGGACAGTCAGAGCGCACTACTCAGATATTAGAATATATGCTTCGCACTTGTGTTATCGACTTTGGAGGTTCTTGGGATCAGTTCTTGCCACTTGTGGAGTTTGCCTATAATAACAGTTACCGGTCGAGCATTTATATGGCTCCATATGAAGCATTATACGGGAGGCGATGTCATTCGCCAGTTGGCTGGTTTGAACCGGTAGAGGCTCGATTGTTGGGTACTGATTTGGTACAGGATGCCTTGGATAAGGTCAAGATTATTCAGGATTGACTTCGCACAGCTCAGTCTAGGAAAAAGAGTTATGTCGACCGTAAAGTTCATGACATTGCATTCATGGCAGGAGAAAGAGTATTGCTCCGGGTTTCACCTAAAAAAGGTTTAATGAGATTTGGAAAGAAGGGCAAGTTGAGCCCTAGGTATATCGGACCCTTTGAAACTCTTGAAAGGGTGGGTAAAGTAGCCTACAGGCTTGCACTACCACCTAGTTTATCAGTAGTTCATCCGGTGTTTCAAGTATCTATGCTCCGGAAATATCATGGTGATCCGTCCCATGCTCAGTCCAATTGAACAAAGATTTGACTTATGAAGAAGAGTCGGTAGCTATTTTAGCCCGGCAGGTCTGACAGTTGAGGTCTAAGAGTTATCCTTCAGTTCGGGTGCAATGGAGAGGTCAACCGGTAGAAGCATCTACCTGGGAGTCCGAGTCGCACATGCGGAGTAGATATCCATACCTTTTCACCAGCTCAGGTAATTTTCTAATTCCATTCGAGGACGAACGTTTGTTTTAGAGGTGGAGAATGTGATGAACCAATATGTAATCTTTAATTTTTAATATTATTTATGTGTTATAAAACCTCAAATAGCACCATTTAGCTTTCCTCGACTTGCATGCGATGTACGTATAATTTTCTGGAAAGTTTTTATCTAAAAAAATTGATTAAAATGTGAAAATAGAGCTTTAAAACTCAACTGAGTTGACTTCGGTCAATATTTTGAGCAAACGGACCCGGATCAGTTTTTTGATAGTTTCGGTAGGTCCGTATCGTGATTTGGAACTTGGGCGTATGCCCGAAATCGAATTCGGAGGTCCTTAGCTCGAGTTATCGCTTGTTGTCGAAATTTTGAAGTTTAAACGTTTAATGACTTAAGAGATTTGACTAATGTTTGACTTTGTTGATACCGGGTCCGTATTTTGGTTTTGGAATCCGGAATAGGCCCATTACTATATTTATGACTTGACTGTCAAATTTGGTAAAAAACGGAGTTAGTTTGACGTGATTCGGTCGTCCGGTTGTTAAAATAGAAGTTCTAAAGTTTTCTTGAAGATTTCATTTGGTTTGGTGTCCGATTCATAGTTCTAGGCGCTATTTTAGTGTTTTGATCACGCGAGCAGGTTCGTATGATATTTTTGGACTTGTGTGCATGTTTGGTTTGGATCCGCGAGAGCTCGGGTGAATTTCGGATAGGCTACGGGTGGTTTGGGACTTAGAAAATCTAGTTTTTCATTAGCTTCAGCTGTCATCTGGTTTCCTTCTTTGTGTTCGTGAAAGCACTCTCGCGAATGCGAAGAGTGAACTGGGCTGGGTGGGATTTTACCCTATGCGAATGCGACACAAGGCTCGCGAATGCGTAGGCTGGTGGGTGTAAGCCTTCGCGAACGCGACGGGTATCTCGTGAACATGAAGGCCACTTGGGCTGCTGCACATCGCGAACGCGACAGGCCCTTCGCGAACGTGAAGAAGGCCCGGGGGGATTTTCCCCATTATTCACAAACCCTCCATTAGAGGTCGGTCTAGGGGCGATTTCAAAGGAGTTTTTCACGATTTCAAACTGAGTAAGTGTTCTTTATCATATAGTGATTATATTTCATAAATCTATGTCTATATTCATCATTTATTTTGGATTTAGATGGAAGAAAATTGTAATTTTTGTAAAACTTTCCAAAAATAAATTTTTTGATTTGAAGGTCAATCCGATGTCGGAATTCGATAATTTTTGTATGATTGAAATCGTGTTGGAACGGGTGTTCGGATTTCGTGATTTTTTCGGGATCCGAGATGTGGGTCCCACTGTCGATTTTTAAAATGAATTTCGGATTTTAATCCGAAAAATTAGTAAATTCATATGTAATTAATTCCTACGATTCGTGTTGAGTATATTGAATTGTTTGTGACTAGATTTGAAACTTTCAGACACGAATTTGCGAGATAAAGGTTTATTGGAATCTTGAAATTGGTTGCGAAGCGTGGTAAGTGTCGTGGCTAACCTTGACTTGAGGGAATAGAACCCTTGAATTATTTGTTATGTGAAATTCATATGAACGACGTATAGGCGAGGTGACGAGTGTCTATACGTCGTCAAATTAATTGTTTGCATAATTATTTGAAAATCATAAATTATTTTAAATCATGAATTAATTTTTATATTAATTGTTTCTCTCATATTCCTTGCTCAATATTATGCCTTGAATCTATGCTATAATTGCTACATGCTTATTTGATTTGTGTGACATAATTTCTACTTGACATTTAGCATACTAATTTTTAAATTGTCTATTTCCTCCTTAATTTTTACAATTAATTGTTACTTATCATCACTTATTTCTAAATACATCATAATTACTGTATGCTTGTTGTCTTATAATTTCATATTAATTATTGCATTTATTGAATTTCTTTTTAAAATAAGAATTGGTAAATTATATTATTTGAGGAGCGGGTTGCACGCCGCAACAAAGTTGATTGAAATGAATATATTGGAGTAGTGGGTTACATGCCGCAACATAATTGATTTAAATGAATATATTGTAGAAGCGGTTGCACGCCGCAACAGAATTGATTGAAAAGATATATTGAGGATCGAGTTGCATGCCGCAACATAAATGAAAATGAATATATTGTGGGATCGGGTTGCACGTCGCAACAGAATTGAATATGAATATATTGTGGGATCGAGTTGCACGCCGCAACGGAAACTGATTGAAATAATAATTGGTTATGATTGCCGAGTTGGCTTCAACTGTTGAATTATGTTACCTGTTTTATTTCTATTATTATTGTTATTATTATTATTGCGTACCTGGGGGAGGGGAATTGATCAATACTCTTCGCGAACGCGTAGGCTGGTGGGTGTAAGCCTTCGCGAACACGAAGGGTATCTCGCGAACGCGAAGGCCACTTGGGCTGCTGTACATCGCGAAAGCGACAGGCCCTTCGCGAACGCGAAGAAGGCCTGACGCCAGTGATTAAAACAGACCAAAAACGGGATTTTTCCCATTTTTCACAAACCCTCCATTAGAGGTCGGTCTAGGGGCGATTTCAAAGGAGTTTTTTACGATTTTGAACTAGGGAAGTGTTCTTTATCATATAGTGATTATATTTCATAAATCCATGTCTATATTCATCATTTATTTTGGATTTAGATGGAAGAAAATTGTAATTTTTTTTTAAACTTTCCAAAAACAAAATTTTTGATTTGAAGGTCAATCCGATGTCGGAATTCGATAATTTTTGTATGGTTGAAATCGTGTCGAAACGGGTGTTCGGATTTCGTGAGTTTTTCGGGGATCTGAGACGTGGGTTTCACTGTCAATTTTTAAAATGAATATCGGATTTTAATCCGAAAAATTAGTAAATTCATATGGAATTAATTCCTACGATTCGTGTTGAGTATATTGAATTATTTGTGACTAGATTTGAAACTTTCGGACACGAATTCGCGAGGCAAAGGTTTATTAGAATCTTGAAATTGGTTGCGAAGCATGGTAAGTGTCGTGACTAACCTTGAATTGAGAGAATAGAACCCTTGAATTATTTGTTATGTGAAATTCATGTGAACGATGTATAGGCGAGGTGACGAGTGTCTATACGTCATCAAATTAATTGTTTGCATAATTATTTGTAAATTATAAGTTATTTTAAATCATGAATTAATTTTTATATTAATTGTTTTTCTCATATTCTTTGCTCAATATTATGGCTTGAATCCATGCTATAATTGCTACATGCTTATTTGATTTATGTGACTTAATAGCTACTTGACATTTAGCATACTAATTATTAAATTGCTTATTTCCTTCTTAATTTCCATAATTAATTGTTACTTGTCATCACTTATTTCTAAATACATCATAATTACTGTATGCTTGTTGTCTTATAATTTTATATTAATTATTGCATTTATTGAAGAAATTTCTTTTATAAGAATTAGTAAATTATATTATTTGAGGAGCGGGTTGCACGCCGCAACGGAGTTGATTGAAATGAATATAATGGAGGAGCGGGTTACACGCCGCAACAGAATTGATTGAAATGAATATATTGAAGGAGCGGGTTGCACGCCGCAACAGAATTGATTGAAAAGATATATTAAGGATCGGACTGCACGCTGCAATAGAAATGAAAATGAATATATTGTGGGATCGAGTTGCACGCCGCAGCGAAATTAAATATGAATATATTGTGGGATCGGGTTGCACGCCGCAACGGAAACTAATTGAAATAATAATTGGTTATGACTGCCGAGTTGGCTTCATTTGTTGAATTGTGTTACCTGTTTTATTTCTATTATTGTTGTTATTATTATTATTCTGTACAGGTTAATGTAAGTGACATGCCTTAGCCTCGTCACTACTTCATCGAGGTTAGGCTCGGTACTTACTGGGTACATGGGGTCGGTTGTACTCATACTACACTCTGCAGATCTTGTGCAGATACTGGAGTTTGTCCCAACGACGTATAGTAGATTTTCTCGGATTCAGCTATTCGCAGGAGACTTGAGGTATAACTACATGGCGTTCGCAGTTCTGAAGTCTCCTTATACTTTATCTTAGCTGTGTGCTTTCTTTCTAACAACTTTATTTTTATTTCAGACCCTTATTTGTATTTTTCTAGAAGCTCGTGCACTTGTGACATCAGTTCTGGGATGGTATTTAGACATCGCTATTATTATGGATTATTCACTTTATTTCAGACTTTATTTCCTCATTTGTTTCTTTGTTATTAATTAATTTAAAAATTATTTAAAAATGGCTAATATTATTCTAACATTGGCTTGCCTAGCAAGTGAAATGTTAGGCGCCATTACGGTTCCGAAGGTGGGAATTTCGGGTCGGGACAATAGGGGTGTGTGTGTAATATTCCAACATTTACGAAACCTCTTGCACCCAACAAACTCTGTATCTTCTTCTTCTTCCATTGTTTGGAATTTCTTACTGGTTTTAGTGATTCTCGCTGCTTCTAACATTTCCTTGTTCGAACATCTTCCCTTGATCAACATGTCTAAGGTATCCTCTGTTTCTGGTATGGAAATTGATCCTACCCCTTTGGCGGTACTTATACCCCTCCACGCTGATAGGGTTTCTATCGCCATAGAGGAAGAGAACATTCCTACGGTGGAGGATAATCCCTCGTAGTGAGAAAGTCAGGTCTGATTTCTCGAAGGCGCCCGAAGGTGAACTTGAAATCTCAGAATCAATGATGGGAGGGGTCGATCTGACCGAGTTTATTGAAAAATTCAATATCCCTGCCCACATCGATCCGATCCCAGCAGGGCGCGACGTGGTGCAAATCCACCGCCCTGGATATTATGCATTTTATGCGTATCCTTTCCAGGTCAGTTATACTGTCCCCCTTCTCCCATTGGCGGAGGAATTTTGCCGCTATTACGGTGTCTGTCCAGCCCAACTCTCTCAGTACATATATAAGCTTATCAGGATGCTCTCAAAATTTGCTGAGCTGACCGGAGTCGAGGTCACACTCCGCCATCTGATGCATATTTTCACCCCTAGCTTTATAGGGGGACGATGTTGTATCTTCATCACCGAGGAAGTAAATGCTTGGTGGTGAAGATGGACGATAAATCGAATCGTTAATTCTAGCTCAACTACTTCTTCATCAGAACTGGGGACTTGGTAGCCAACTCGGACGGCTTTCCTGAGACCTGGAATCGCGCTCATAAGTACTCGTCTTTTGTGAAAAGTACTTGATTTGTTTGTTTCTGGTCGTGGGTTCTAACATTCTCTCTTCCTTGTACAACCAAAGCCGCGCCTCTTCCTTTGGTCGAAGACATTTTCGATAGGGTTGGCCAGATTCTGCCTCACACGATGGGGATTCGTGAGTGGCCGGGCTTTCTCAAGAGGTTCGGGCATGCTTCTTCCTTGGTCGGTGAGTTTGTCTATTATTTTTAGTTCTCTTTTGACCACGTGGTTGCTTGCACGCTATGGTTCATTATTGGTGGTGATGAAACTTTTGAGGGTCTTCAAGGAGGCCGAGGGCTCCTCCTCCTACGTTTCTCAAGAGGAAAGCCGCTTCTTCTTTGGAGTCTATTCCTGCTGTGACCGAGGCTAGGCCTGCTCAGTCTTCTGCTTCTATTCGTTCTTCCACTGCGGCCAAGCCTTCTCGTTCGTCGACCATACCTATTGTTGCTTTCGTACCGTCTTCTTCTGCGCTCGCGGATACATTAACAATGGAGCTTCCGACTTCTCCTTTGCTTCATCTGGTAGAAGAGGACGAGGAAGAGGAATCGTCGCCGAGTGATGGTAGTTTGGTTCCCCGCAAGAGGAGATCGGTGGATGTCGGCAAAGGGGTTATCCAAGTGGTGGGTTTAGTGATGAGCGATTTTGTCATATGAGAAACGACGACCATAGAGCTTGAAGATGACACCGAGTTATTTCCCGTGGTTCTGCCATCGACTGAAGCCGCAGAGGGTATGCCTCTTCCTGAAACCATGATAGAAGCTGAAGGGTCGTCAACGAGAGTCCCTGATAACTTGCGGCGGGATGAGCCATCGGCCTCGCGACCGGCCGAGGATCCTTATTCGATGGCCGACATTAAAGGAAAGTGTGTAGCCGAGGATGGTTATGAGACGGGCTCTGATGTAGACGTACTATTGCGATCCCCATGGATCGAGATTTGTTGGTTGACACGAAGGACGTGGTCTCTTCTTTTGGTCCCCTATGTTCTGATGTGGAGGGTAAAACCCTTGAAAAACTGAAGGATGCTACCTTATCTAGGAGCATAGCCGGCCTCGCTCTTAGGGTAAGCTTTTTAATCCCTCTCATTTTTGTTTGTCGAGCTCAAAGTTTGTTTCGTTCTTACTCTTCGTTTTCTTTTTCTCTTTCTTTTTGACTGTGATTTTGGAAATTGAAAGCGCCCGAAGAGAGGAGAGGCGTAAATCTATTTTCTGAAGATGGAGAGAAAATACCGTGAGTACCGCGGTAAGTATCGCGAGATTTGTAGGCGATTTGGCGAAGGCGTCAACTTTCGAGCTCTCAGAGATGAGCTGAAGGAAAAAGATGACGAGCTGGTGAAGGTCATTGAAAAATGCAGTGTTCTCGAGGGGTCTCTAAGGGACAAAGAGGAGGAGCTGGAGGTTAGTAGAGGGGTCGAGGCCCAGTGCGGCGATCTCCAAGCCCAAGTCCTCTAGTTGCGCGCTGAGCTCGAGGAGTTTGAATTGAAAGCCGATGCTTTAAGGGACGAGGTCGCTGAGAAGGCAGCAGATCTCGAGAAGGCGGAGTTAGCTCAGTTGGGGGTTATGAGGAAGATTGAGGCTTTGGATATTGTCATCCGTGTTCTCCAAGCCGAGCAAGAAAATGCCTTGGAGACGGCCAGACTTAGAGAAGAGCGGCTTGATGAACGAATTGGAGAATTATAGAAAGAGGCTTCTGGCCTTTGTGATCGGGTCGCCGCTCTGGAGGCCGAGAAAGCACAATTATTGGCTCGACCATCATCTTCCTGTGTTTCTAACTTCCCTGATGTTCCTCAAGATTTATACGAGGAGTGGGTTCATGCCGAGGCCCAGCTGGATATATTCAGAGATTTGATGAAGGCAGGAACCGTTTCAGAAGCCGTCCTCGAGGATGCTCGTGTTAAGGCACGTGGAGCTCGGGTCACATGTGGTTATGATCCTGCTAAACTGGAGGCCGGTGACAACAAGTAGGATGCGGGCATGGATCGGATTGAAGAGGACGCCTGGTATGAAGATGAGTATCCTGATGGCGATGGTGATGGCGAAGGGGCGGACGACAACAGTCTAAGCGACCAGGCCGATGATGCGTCTAGGCCAGGCGACGATTAGCAGCTTTTATTTTCCTTCTTTTGTGTTGCCACAGACTTGTGCGATTTTTGGTAGACATCTTCTCAAGCCTTTGTAAAATATATTCTAAGTATGAAATACAAGTTTCGTTATTTGTACCCGATCCTTTTTTCTTCTGTTTGGGTTTGTATGCTTTTTGATTTTGTTGCTTAGTTGCCTTGGTTTTCTTGGTAGTAATAATCTAGTTCGAGTGGGGTCGAACGAGGTCGAAACAAACTTAGGTTTGATCATGGTCGGGGGCCAGTGGACGTTAGTTCGAACGAGGTCGAACATATCATATGTTTGTTTATGGTCGAGGGCCAATTAGGTATTGATTCGAACGAGGTCGAATGTAACCTATATTTAGTTATGGCCTAGGGCCGATTTGGTATTGATTCGAACGAGGTCGAATGTAACCTATGCTTAGTTATGGCCGAGGGCCGATTAGGTGTTGATTCAAACGAGGTCGAATGTAACCTATGCTTAGTTATGGCCGAGGGCCAATTAGATGTTGATTCGAACGAGGTCGAATGTAACCTATGCTTAGTTGTGGCTGAGGGCCGATTAGGTGTTGATTCGAACGAGGTCGAATGTAACCTATTCTTAATTATGGCCGAGTGCCGATTAGGTGTTGATTCGAATGAGGTCGAAAGTAACCTATGCTTAGAGAGAACAGAAATAAACTTAATGTATTTGTGCTTTGTTCATACACTTGGAGATATTTACATATTTTCCGGGCACTGGCTGGCATTTCAGTCCCAGTCCTAGTCTATCTAGTCCCTTCATTGGTCGACCTGGAAAAGTATTGAGAGGTCGAGCAATGAACTAGCCGTCCAGTGCCTTCGTTTGTGCACACTTCAATCTTGAAGTGTTCCCTTCGTCGTCTCGTTAAAAACCTCCTCGAGAAAACCTAATTGGGACAAAATTCAAGTGAGGGAAAAAAAGTACGACTTTGGGAGGGGGGAGGGGGGGGAGGGCGCTTCATCTTTTAGAAGTTGAAGTACTTGAGGTGTGTAATATTCCAGTTGTTTGGTAGTCGCTTTCCTTCCATCGTTTCTAGTTGGAATGACCCTTTGTTCGCTGTTGCCGTGATTTTGTACGGGCCGTCCCAATTCGTTCCTAGTTTGCCTTACCGTGGGTCTTTGCTCGCTTGTGTTTTAGCTTTAAGCGCATAGTCCTCGACTTTGAGTGGCCTGATCTTTGTCTTTTTGTTATAATAGCGGTCTGCTTGTTGCTTTTGGGCGACCATTCTTACGTAGGCCATATCTCTTCGTTCCTCGACTTTGTCGAGCTCCTGCCTTCTGCTGTCGTCGTTTCGGGGTCTGCTTTCATGGGAGTACCTTAGACTTGGCTCCCCGACCTCGACTGGTATTACTGTATCAATCCTATAGACTAATGAGTATGGTGTCTCTCCTGTGCTCATCTTTGGCGTTGTTCTGTAGGCCCAGAGTACTTTTGGTAATATTTCCGGCCACAATCCTTTGGCGTCTTCGAGTTTATTCTTCATGATATTCAGTATCGACTTATTGGAGGATTCCTCTTGCCCGTTGCCCGCAGGGTGGTATGGCGTTGAGAGTATTCTTTTGATGTGCCATTTTTCAAAAAACTCAGCGACCTTTTTTCCCGCAAACTGAGGTCCGTTGTCGTACCTTAGTCATGTTCGCGTATTTGGGCGAATGCTCCTGCTTCTACCCATTTGGAGAAATAGTCAGTTAAATGAAATCGTATATCACCTCGTCCTGCCTGGAGGGGGACCCACAATGTCCATTCCCCATTTGATGAACGGTCAAGGGGAAGTTACTGAGTGTAGGTGTTCGCCTGCTTGGTGGATCATTGGGCATACTTCTGGCATTGCTCGCATTTTCTCACGAAATCCGCGGCCTCCTTTTTCATGGTGGGCCAGTAATACCCTACCCGTATGAGGCATCTGACCAAAGCTCGATTATCGGAGTGAGATCCACAGTGGCCTTCATATACTTCTTCAAGGACGCGCCGCGTCTGATTTGGGCCTAAGCATTTCGCCAGAGGGCCGCTATATGTCCTCTTGTACATGTCGTTGTGAATGATGCTGTATCTTTCTGCTTGCATTCACAGCTTCTTGGCCCTTTTTTTTATCATTAGGGAGTACACCATCCTGCAAATATGTAACAATACAATTGCGCCAGTCCCAAGTCAGGTTTATGGTTCTTACCTCGATTTGATCTATCGATGAGTTGAGGAGGTGGACCACATTTCTTTCTCCGGTTGTGATGTTTTTGGTGGCTATGACTAGTTTGGCGAGGCCATTCACCTCAGTGTTCTGTGCTCGGGGGATCTGGTCGAGTTGACATTGGTCAAACTCGGGTAGAAGCTTGCAGATTTCAGTCTGGTACTTTTGTAACCTTTGCTCCTTGATTTGGAAAGTCCCTGTGACTTGGTTGACCACGAGTTGAGAATCGCAGCACAGTTTTAGCTGCTTCGCCCCATGTTTGAGTATTAGTCTTAGTCCTGCAATTACAGCCTCATACTCGGCCTCGTTGTTAGTCATGTCCATGCATCTTATGTACTGGCGAATCACTTCGCCTGTTGGGACTTCGAGTACGAGTCCCAGCCCAGATCCCGACCCGTTAGACGCGCCATCAGTGTATAGGATCCAGAGGTCTTGTGTTTGGTGAGAAGCGTGGACGACTTCTTTTTCGACTTCGGGCATTATTCTTGCACTGAAGTCGGCGACAGTCTGCGAGGACCTGTGACTTTATCGCCGTTCGCGCCCGATATATAATATCGTGCTCGCTCAGTTCGATGGCCCATTTGGCCAACCTGTCCGATAGCTCGGGTTTATGCAAAATGCTTCTTAAGGGGAAAGTCGTGACGACCGAGATGTGGTGGCATTTGAAATATGGTTGTTGACAATAAAATTGCGTCAAGAAAATAATCGAGATCGAAAAATATTGCAACAATCGTAGTATTTGATTTCAAGTAATTTATGTGTTACAATCTCTATGATTCCTCTGATTCTACTTTTTCAATATAAATTCAAGGGCCTTTGAGCTTGATCTTGAATTTGAATTTGATTTATCCGTCGCGAACACTTTCATTATTGCCGCGAATTGTATCACGAACAAGTAGCCTTGATCTTGAACGCCTTGTATTTAATTTGACTTCGTTCTAGATCTTGAATACTTGAAATTTGTGTTGAAGTGCTTGAATGCTTGAACACTTGCAGTTTGCAGAGAATTGCGGCCTTTGATCCACGAGCTCCCTTGTGTCTTCTTGTTATAACTTCTGATGTCCTTTTCTGAGTTATGAAGACCCTTATTTATAGTTGTAGGAGGGAAGAGTTGTGATGAGAACAAACTCTTTCCGAACAATTAGATTGCGGTGTGATAAGGCCGCATTTGATTTGCGAGAACATGCCACTTGCACACGTGGCGCGATTTCATTGACCTTTTAATTTGACATGGTACGCCTTGTCATTTTGACACGTGGCATGATCCCATTGGCTCTTCTGTTTAACTTGGCGTGCCACGTCATTTGACACGTGGCACCAAACTGGGCCTCTAGGAAGATGGCATATTGTGCCTAATGAAGTGGGCTCATCATTTGTAGCCCAACTAAATGGACTAGCCCAATAGATAAGGATTTATTTATTTAATCCATATATTTTGAACTTATAATTAATCCAATTATATTAGCCCAATAAATTTATTTGAACTAATATATCTTGAATTTAAAATTTAGTCCAAATTATTTTATGAATTTAATTTCAATAAAATTTATATGCCTACAAATGCCCCTACTTCAAGATTTGTCCGGTGTAGACTTGTCGAGCTTTGAAGACAAAACTTGAAGTATATAAAAAGCAATTATTACACTTCATTGATTGATTTCTTATAAATGCTCAGTCGATCTCCTCACGTGTAGTTGTAACTTAAGAAGAATGGAACTTATGAAGATGTTAGCCTTCTGTATAACTTCACGTGACTGTCTCACTAATAAACTTAGTGTCACCTTTCTTTGATCAATTATTTAATATTGATAAAGGATAAGCCTCCCAATACACATAGGACAATTCTTTTGTATTTTACTTGGACTCTTTATAGATCCTATTAGAAGTTAAAAGCTACGGTAGGTATTACTTGGATAATGGTTTGTCCAACTCCAAATGTGTTGGAAAATTTTTTCACCGCAAGTAGCTTTTCCAATTGAATTAGGATAACAATCTTAACAAAATGACAGATGCTTCCTCATTTGTATTTACTTACTGTTGCTATGTTTTACTAAGAGATCTACCCGTGTTATTAGCATGTTATCGTGCTCATTCTGGTGGTGTCCTTGTGAGCTACGTAACAGATCTGATAAGCAAATGGTTGACCGATTGTCACTCAAGATAATCATGTTTGAATCTGAAAAGGCAGAGGCACTACCAAGCTGTTCAACTCTGCAAAAATAGAGTGAGACATACTACAGGATAATGCTATTCATATTCCAAAGGCCTATCCAAAACACAACCACCTGTCACACATGGGATCCGGCTGTTTAACTACAACATTATCCAGGTTTTAATTTCAAGATGACTGATAAGGCTGCAACATGGGTTTATTCATGCAACATTGGGAAGTTCAGAATAGTAAATTGGAAGGTTTCATTCATATCATTCAAAGGGAAATTTAAAGAAGTTACATTACTGGAGCTCAAAATGCTTAGGTTCAATAGCATGGGTTGAACCTATGCACTACCTGCTGTGGTATCATTTCCTAGTGGTATTAGCATCGTACTTTGCTCATTCTGGGAATGGTATTTCATCAGATAGGAACGTGCTGGCCAGTTGCATAACCAGCAACTGTTACACTAATTTTTCAAATATGTTCTTGTCTATATTTTCAGCTGCAGCACTTGGTTTCGGAACTAATAGTATTCTGATGGTGCAGAATTTTTAAAAATTCTTCTTGCTTGGACTTTCACAATTCAGCATCCTCTACGCTACAGTTTTAACGACACTCTCATTGTTGTGGTGTGGCAAAATTGTATTTATTGATGCCTTCTTTACTGTGCAAAAATTGGTGGCTGGTGAGAGCTTTGTAGGTGCTACTTCGGAGTTTTTGCAAGTGGTGTGTGGATACATATGGTAGATCTTTCGTAATAACTAGTTTACAGCTACGCAACATTACACATGTAATACGTAGACTTTGTATTTTCTTTATTTGCTATTCTTGTAACAATTGAACCCATTGGGGCATTTTAATGTAATATAGGTACTAGGCAACATGCCTAATGCCATATTTGCTTTAAAAAGAATGAACTAGGAATAGAATACCTAGTCCTTCTTCAGCATTGATAACCACCAATCCCACATCAATATTAACTCTTCAACACCCGTCTTTGGAAGCTCTATAAATAACGACGTGATTTTCATTCAATTGGCATCAGTTGTAACATTCATAAGCTACGGTTAGGGAGCACTCACGGCTAAGGTAAATTCTTTCTTTTGTTCTACGCTTTCTTTTGTTCTTTTTTTTTTTTTAGGCTAAGAAAAGAAGAGTCGTTGAGTGCCAAGTTGACGAGCAATTCCATGACGTCCCATAGAAAGATAAATCCATCACAGCATGTAGATGTCAAATCCTCAACAACATATAGAAGGCTAAATTCCTCGCAACATATAGGACAAATACATCACAATACATAGATGACAAATCCATATCGCCATATAGACGGACAAATCCACATCACCATATAGACGGACAAATCCACATCACCATATAGACGGACAAATCAACATCACCATATAGACGGACAAATCCACATCACCATATAGACGGACAAATCAACATCACCATATAGACTGACAAATCCACATCACTATATAGACGGACAAATCCATATCACCATATAGACGGACAAATCCACATCACTATATAGACGTACAAATCCGTATCACCATATAGACAGACAAATCCATATCATCATATAAATGGACGAATCCACATCACTATATAGACAGACAAGTCTGTATCACCATATAGACGGACAGATCCACATCACCGTATAGACGGACAAATCTATATCACCATATAGACGGACAAATTCACATCACCGTATAGATGGACAATTCCACACCACTATATAGACGGACAAATTCATATCACCGTATAGACGGACAAATCTATATCACCATATAGACGAACAAATCCACATCAGTATATAGACAAATAAATCCATAAAGAGGTCAACTTAGGGTGCAAAGGAACTTAAACGTCCAACTTAAGATTGGAGAGTTATAATTCCTTTTAAGGACAAACCCACGAAGAGGCCAACTTAAGGTGCAAAGGGACTTAAATATCCACCTTAAGATTTGGAAGACTAGAAAACTTCACCTCGAAGACTTGGTGGACTTGACGACATCGACTTGAACATTTTGCGAACTTTGAAGATTTGGCGGACTTTGCATACTTCAACTTGAAGACCAACAAACTTGAGGATTTGATGGACTTGAAGATTCAACAGACTTTGACGCTTCAACCTGAAGAGTGGTGGACTTTAAAACTTCAACTTGAAAAATTAGCAGATTTGAAGACTTCAACTTGAAGACTTGGAGGGCTTAAACAATTCAACTTGAAGACCGGCAAATTTGAGGACTTCAACTTGAAGACCGACGGACTAGAAGACTTCAACTTGAAGATTCGGAGGGCTTAAATATTTCAACTTGAAGAGCAACGACCTTGAAGATCAGCGGACTTAATGATTTGGCAAACATGAAGATATAGCGATCCCTGAACTTTAGTGCAAATACTTGGTAGCCTCCTAAGAGACTATAATCGTCCCATTGAAGACACTGGTTTACCATGGAGGATTGCCCCATATAAGTCATATGAGATCCAAAGTTCAACAGAATAATGATATTTCAACCCGATTTTTAAGTGTTGGTTGAATGAATTACTTCCACCATACTTCATT